>NC_081552.1:111836225-112159409 GCF_963082655.1 Stomoxys calcitrans | reverse complement strand
TGGCAATGATATACACAACAGCCAGACTCAACGACTCCACACTGGCTAGTCAGCCAGCCGCAGCAGCGAACATATGCACATATTCGAATTCGAGGTGACGTACAAACCAGACAGACGTATCTTTGGAACGCTCCAGTTAAACTGCCAAATTTATAAAGAACTAAACCTTTCTGCAACCTGCAAGCGACTTTAAAGCAAAGACTGGCACCAAAAATACCACTGTTGATGAAGACAACATTTCTGCTACGCTGGGTGAGTCAGTAAAAGTAAAATTTCTCCAAAAATAAAATAAAAAATTATTCTTTAATCTGGAAAGTTACTGCTTACACTAATACCACAAAATAAAAATAATAACATCAGCTGGCCTTGTCCTTCATACATAGTGCTGACAAAATAACGATTAAAACCGATAATAGTCCGAAAAAATTATCGATAAATTTAAACAGCGTTGCCAATTGACAATTAAAATCCGTTACATTGTACATAATTTGAAAAAATGCAACGTACTCCACCACATACACCAGCAGCTGCTACCCAGCAAACAATTACAGGTCAGTCGTCGAAACGCAACCGATTGGAAGTATCACCAGGAAATTTGAGCGATACACCTGTAGCTTCAAGTGGTCTTTCTCAATTAGAACTTATAAAAGTAATAACTAATACAATAAATTCAAATTTGGATGAGAAGCTAAAAACACTGTCGACAAAAGCAGACATAGCGGAGGTCAAAATGGAAATAGGAGCAATAAATTCAGAATTAAATCACTTAAGATTGGAAAACCAGCAGTTAAAAACTGAGTTAATTAAAGTAAAACGAGAATGTGAAGAAACCAAAAAAGACATGATTTGGATGCAAGAGCAAATAAGAAGCAACAAAGTTTTAATTAGGGGTTTAAATGCGTCCAACGAACCGGCAGCGGAAATTAATAATTTATTCACAAATAAGTTGCAAATTAGCCCTGTGATAAAATATGCTCGCAAAATATTTGAAAGAAGTGGGAAAATGAACGTGGTAGTTGAGTTCAACAGCCACCAGGGGGTAGATGATGTGTTCCGAAACGTCAGAAAATTGATTGGCTCGAACATATACATAGAACGCGATCTTATACCAACAAAGCGACAAATTAAGAAAGCTTCACTACTTCTAAAATATAAAATAATGGCAATTAGCAAACAGCATCGAATCATTGTGCAGGAGAACAAACTTAAAATTAAAGATACCTGGTTTCATTGGGATAGAGAACATAAATTAATGGCCGGAAAAAACGATGCAAAACATGAACTTTTAAAGCTATATGGAGATTGCATGGAACAGTTTGATACTGACTATGAAACTCTGCTAACCGAATTGAATTCAAAAAACTAATGAAAGTAAATAATATATCATCACAAAAACTTTCAATAATAGCATATAATGTAAACGGAATAGAAAATAAGTACATGTATCCATCTTTTTTCAACTATGTTTGCAAACACGATGTCATTGCACTAACAGAAACACATATAACAGAAAATAAAGTTCAAAATATAAAAAAGTACTTCCCAGGGTTTGAGTTGCATTTTGTACCTGCCACCAGAGATTTTAATTTTGGGCGAGCTATTGGTGGCCAAATTATTGGAATAAATAAAACCGTTGCACATATGGGTGTTAAATATAAAAAATTTAATCATGGAAGTACAGAATATTATGAATTCTACACCCAGAAAGAACAAATTTTTAATATTATCCCTCAGTACTGGAGACCTGCGCAGTGGACAAATGCATATACCAATATCCTCAAATTATTTGAAGAAACAGATCTTATAAGACCGATTCTTATTGGAGATCTTAACGCCAGGATAGGAGAGTTAACACAAGATGTAAATGAAATTTATGATCAATTATTTACGGCAGGAACTGAAATACGAAAATCGAACGACAAAAAGGTGGATAGAAAAGGCAAACAACTCGTCGAATTATGCACAAATAATAATTTATTAATTTTAAATGGGAGAACATGTGGCGATGAAGAAGGATCTCTTACTTTCATTAATTCTATTGGTAAATCTGTAAATGACATTTGTGCAGTGTCTCAAGAAATTCTAAGTCTTGTAAATGAGTTCATTGTAGAAGACAAAACATGGTCGGATCACTTGCCAATAAAACTAAACATCTCAATACAGACTTACAATAAAGTAAATAAAAATCTTAATTTATTACCAAAACTCTCATGGAAAAATAGCAACATAAACCAATATCATAAAAATCTTCAAACAAATTTGCATAAAGCTCTAAACGAAGATAATGAACCAACATTAGATGACCTTGGTAATGTTATAAAAGAGTCAGCCAAGATGAAGATGAGTAGAAATGTTGAGTTTACACCAAAACAACCGTGGTACAATTTGAAGTGTCATACAGCAAGAGAAAAAATGTTTAAATTGCTAAAAATGTTTAAAACAACAGACACTTCAGATGCAAAACTAAAATACTTAAACTCGCTAAAACAATATAAAGATAATTGCAGCTCAAGTAAACAGAGTTATAATGAAAAACTGATGTACACTGTAAATAATGTAACGAATTCCAAGGAATGGTGGAAGGCAGTTAAAGAAATTAGAAATCATAAATTCCAAATAAGTAGCGTGTTATCAGCAGATAATTTCAAAATACACTTTGAAAATTTATTGAACCCATCACACAGTTCGTTAGAAATGAGTTATGCGCCCAACTGGAACACCGACGCTATACTAGATAGAGAAATAAGCATGGATGAGCTCAAATATGTTTTGAAAAACTTAAAGATGAACAAAGCTCCGGGAGAGGATCGTATCCCATATGAGCATATCGTATATGCCTCAGATGATTTCCATAAACAAATATTGAAAAGATATAACACAATCTTTGATACTGGAATAATTGATAATACTTTTATAAGAACGGTAATATTTCCAATTCACAAAAAAGGTGACCTGTACCAACCAACAAATTATCGAGGAATTGCGTTTATGAATTGTTTAGCGAAAATAATGATGGGTATTCTAAATGAACGACTTTGCAAGTGGGTGGAATACCACCAAATTTTAACAGAATACCAGGCTGGATTCAGAAAAGGCTACTCGACGGTAGATAACATATATAATCTGGCATCTATTGTAAGCCTAAAATTAAAAGAAAAGAAGAAGATATATGCATTTTTCGTAGATTTTAAGGCGGCATTTGATAATGTTTTCAGAAAGTCTCTACTATATAAACTTTCACAGATGGGCGTATCAAACAAATTTATAACATTAGTTCAAAGTATATACAACAACACACAATACGCAGTCTGGACGGGAGAAGAATTATCAGATTATTTTGAAACTAATTCAGGAGTTAAGCAGGGATGTCTACTATCACCGATACTTTTCTCACTGTACATTAATGATTTGCATGAATATCTTGAAGGAGGAATTTATATTCAACATCTAAACATAAGACTTCTGTTATACGCGGACGATATAGTAATACTTGCCGATGATATATCAACAATGCAGAGCATGATTTCCAAATTAGAAATGTACTGCAATACCTGGAACCTTAAAGTAAACATGGACAAATCAGAAATGTTGATATTTAGAAATGGAGGACGTCAGAGCCACAACGAAAAATGGACATACGGAGGGCAGCCGATAAAAGTAGTAAATGAGTATAAGTATTTAGGAGTAACATTTACGCCGAAACTAAAATTTACAAAACATATAGAAAAGCGAACAGATGAGTCAAAAACAGCTATAAATGCAACGTGGGATTGCTTACTTCGAAAGAGAGAAATAAAGATCGGAAAGAAGTGGGACGTATATCAAGCTGTCGTTCGATCAATTCAGACATATGCGGCTCAGGTATGGGGCTTTTCTCACTTTGAGGAAGTTGATAATTTGCAACGCTACTTTCTGAAGAAAATACTTAAAATACCAAATTTCACCCCGAATTACGCGTTGATGCTGGAGACATCTGTCGAAAATTGCCATTTATACACAATAAATCTTCATCTACATTACATTTACCAAATAATGTACAAGTACCATGAAAATCGATTGCCAAAAATACTAACAAAATTGCTGTTGCAGGAAGAAGTATTCTGGGTAACGGAGGTCAAAGCACTAGCGGAAAATTTGAACGTCCAATGGCCAAATACTTCCCAGGAACATGAATGGAAAATTTTTAATTCACATATTGTTTATAATAAAAAAATACAATTAATAAATGAAAATCTGAGGAAAAAATCACAAAGCATGTCAAGAATATATAAATTCTTAGATCACACTAGAGGAGAATTTTACTTTACTGATTCTTTTTCCAGCGAGGAAATATCTTGGATATTTAAGGCGCGATGCGGATTAGTCCATTTGAATGCAACGAATTTTTACGCGGAGAATGAAATGAAAAATTGTTCCCTTTGTAATCTGAATGAAGAGGAAACTATACGCCATTTCTTGGGAGTTTGTCCAGTTATGAGAGAGTTCAGAATACGAATCTTTCAAACACCAATATTAACTGAAGAAGATACAATAAACATTTTAAACGGCAGTAATGTAAACCACTGGAGAAAACTTGTCACATATTTAAAATCTGGTTCAAAGTACAGAGAATTCTTAATAAATGAATATAATTTTACGAGAACATGATATTAACTTCTATTTTACGACTGACGGTTTTTTCAAAACCATTGTCAAAGTAACTTGCTTGTTTCTTGTTTGCAAAATTAATTAATTTCAAATGAACTGTAAATATTTATATATATAAACCAAACATTATTAATTTTGTATGAAATTATGGATTAAAATGATAATTGCAAAATAAAGAAACGAATAATAAAAAAAAAAAAAAAAATAATAATATGCACATATGCAAGCGGCTGCAGGAGAGAATATATTGTTTTGGAGTAGCGCTGCCGTGGTGAATTGGAAGGATGTTGCGATGAGTATGAACATATAAAAGTAAGGCAAGGACAGGCGAAGGGGTTCAGAAGACAATCGTCGGAGTCCAGGCAGACATCGGGAAGCAGGAAAAATATTGGTGAGTAGAGTGAAAAAGTGACATAGACAGAGTACGAAGACAAAAGTGACAGTGTGCGCAAGATTTTTTTTATGGCCACTAAAACTCCGTGCAACCTCCGATTTTCAGCCGGTTATCAGTGTACTCTCGCAGCAATTGCATCATAAAGATCCAGACAAGTTCAGTAACACGATCGCCGGTGAACAGTGTACTTTCGAGGTCATTGCGCCATAGTTCCGTTGTTGTGTCTCCGCTAAAGTGTACTTTCGTGGTCACTACACTGTATCCCATCAACTGTGTACTTTTGAGGTCACTGCATCATAGTTTCGCCGCTTTACCTTCGCTAAACTGTGTACTTTCGTTGTCACTGCATCGTCAAAGCTTAGTAAATCCGCATTGTTTGTATCCCGTCAACAGTGTACTTTCGAGGTCACTGCATCATTGTTTCGCCGCTGTACATGTGCTGAACAGTGTACTTTCAAGGTCACTGCGCCATCATTCCGCCAGTGTGTCTTTGCGAAATAGTGTACTTTCGTGGCCACTGCACCGTAAAAACTACGTTAGCCTTTGCCGATTGTTACCGTTAACAGTGTACTTTCGAGGTCACTGCACCATAGTTCCGCGGGTGTGTCTTCGCTAAACAGTGTATTTTCGTGGTTATTTCCCCGGAATAGCTTCGTTAGATCCGCGCCGTTTGAACCCCGTTGACGTAGAACTTGATTCTCGCCGATATGGCATCGTAAACAGTGTATTTTCGTGGTCATTGCACCATAGAACTTTGAATAACCCTCGACGCGCATTTCCCGTCAACAGCGTACTTTCAAGGTCGCTGCATCGTACTATTGCCGAATTACCCTCCCAAAACAGTGTACGTTCGTGGTCACTGCCTCGCAAAACCCACGCCGTGTGAACCCCAACCCGGTATACTTACATCATCCCCGCGCCTTATCACCGCCTATTTCACCCTTCCCAGAACAATGTACTTTCGTGGTCACTGCACCGTAACAACCCGATACATATCCCGACTGACCTCGACTGCCTCGCCGGATAACCCCGACGTTCCCCGCAACGCCACCTCCTCGTTTGGGAGTGCTGTTCCAGCAACCGCAACCAAATCACTTCCCTTTAAGCCCAGCCAAGTCTTAACTCTAGCACCAGAGTTGGAAGGTTGAAGTACCGTACCAAGTCTTCAACATCGTCAGCTGGCGCCACCCAGCCATTGACTTATTCTGACCCTAGCTACAGCCCTGAGAGTGCCGTGCCCGGCTCCAGCGTTTGACCAGTCGTAGCCAATTACCGATATGCCAAGTTTCAGCCGTAAACGGAACGTCCTTGGTCGAGAAGTCCCGTCCCAGGTCTTCACCCACCCGGCACAGCTGTTGGGCAATCGGAGTACCGTTCCAGGTCACCACCCACAACAACCAGCCACTGCTTGATCCGGCCTCGGCGTAAATTATTCGCTTTAGTCACTAATCCTCTTCATATTGTGTATAAAAAAATATTGGTCTTTTAAGTAGCTATATCTAAAAATAAAACGATCTGAACCATATACGACACGGATGTCGAAAAGCCTCAATGTGTCAAATTCCAGTGAAATCGGATTATAAATGCGCCTTTTATGGGGCCAAGATTTTAATTGGAGATATCGGTTTATATGGCAGATATATCCAAACCTGGACCGATCTAAGCCACATTGAAGAAGAATGTCGAAGGGCCCAACACAATTCACTGTCCCAAATTTCGGCGACATCATACATCATAAATGCGCCTTTTATGGCCCCAAAACTTTAAATCGAGAGATCGGTATATATGGCAGCTATATTAAAATCTGGGCCGATCTGGGCCAAATTGAAGAATAAAGTCGAAGGGCCTGATTCAACTCACTGTCCCAAATTTCAGCAAAATCGGATAATAAATGTGGCTTTTATGGGCCTAAGACTCTAAATCGACGGATCGGTCTATATGGGGGCTATATCAATATATCGTCCGATATAGCTCATCTTCGAACTTAACCTGCTTATGGACAAAACAAAAAGAATCGGTGTAAAATGTCAGCTCAATATCTCTATTTTTAAAGACTAGCTTGATTTCAACAGACAGACGGACGGACATGTCTAGATCGTCTTAGATTTGTTACGCTGATCAAGAGTATACATACTTTATAGGGTTGGAAATGGATATTTCGATGTGTTGCAAACGGAATGACAAAATGAATATACCCCCATCCTGCGATGGTGGGTATAAAAACGCATTAAGTTCGGCCGTGCCGAGCTTTTAGTACCAGCACCCACCATGGATATATTTATTATAACAACACTATATCCATATTAATATCCAAATATAGTCCGATCTTAATCATATTTGGTTCAAGAGCCAAGAAGTTCTATACAAGTAGCAATTCAAAATTTCAGCGAAATCGGAATTGAAGTGACTGACGGAAGTGTCATGACTATGAATAATGCACGTACTTTATTCGGACTTAAAGCAATATTCTGGGGTACAAAAATCGGCATGACAAAGTTATTACGTATATCCCCATCCAATGGTACAATAACACTAGCAAAAATATAAGAGTGACTGATCTATAGAGGGACTAGACACAATTCGCATCACTATTAATTCTCCTAATAGGCCTGCGGCAAGAAAATTGTTGCAAAGCGCTGAACGTATAAATAAGTAAATATTCACAAAACATTGGGTGTCAATGAGGAGAGTTTCGTTTTCGGCCACAGAGAGTTCTTATGTACATAAAATGTCGTTACCTCTCATTCTCCCTCTCTTAAATAACGCTATTGGGCTTACACTATTTATCTGCAATCATTGTGCATGCATTTTACAACAAACAAGAGAAGGTTCAGCATTACGCATCCGGCAGCAAAAAAATGCTCACCAAGTACGATTAATTACCTGCATTTCGAAAGACGTCATCATTAACATCGCTTGTGAATCATATTTGGCTTTACAAAAAAATTGCTGGGGATGATGGTGGGGAGGGCATTTATTAGATCCGTATTGCATCCATCTAAGAGATATGTATATTGCCAAATGCATATACATTAGAGTGTCCCAAATTTTTTATAAACGCATACCCTCCATTTTTTTCTTTTGATCCCAATAAACACATTACAAAATATGTTGCCGATAGATCCCATAGATACTTTCCCGAATATTGATATCAAATTCGTGCTTTACTCCCAAAGACCTTTCATTTGGGCCCCATATTGCTATGGTCGTAAATTTGTCCCCTTTGGGGGATGTTTTTTGTGAGAGGCGGTCCCCAATCACTTGGTCCCATATTTGGATATCAGATTCAAATTCTACACTCAAATACCTTTTATTTAAGCCCCATATTGCCATGGTCATTAAATAAGTCCTATTTGGGGGGTGTTTTGGGGAAGTGTTGGACCCCCAGAAACGAGGTCCCACATTTGGATATCAGATTCGTATTCTATTCGCAAATACCTTTCATTTGAGTCCCATATTGCCATGGTCGGTAAATATGTCCGATTTAGGGGTGTTTTGGAGCTTGGGGTCGTCCCCCTAGCACTTGGTCCAACAATTGGATATGAGGTACGTTATCTTTTCCTAAATATCTTCATTTGAGTCCCATATTATCGTGATTGGTCTAAATATATGTTCGGTAGGTTTTAGGGTAGGGCACCCCCCTAGGTACCCCATCCGAAATTTGGATGCCGAATTTTTATTTGTAGGGTACTATATGAGAGCACACAAAATTTCGCTTAAATCGCACCACCCATCTCCGAGATCTGGCGTTTCTGAAAATTAGGGTAAGGGGGAGGGTCCGCCCCCCCTTCAGATATTTGTGAAAATTTCAAGAAAATCGATTCAGCCGTTTCTGAGTCTATAAGGCACAGACAAACATACAAAAAACAAAGAAACCTTCAAACAAATGCAAATTGATTTTTATACCCTCCACCATAGGATGGTGGAAATATTCGTCTGAGACCCCATAAAGTATATATATTCTTGATCGTAGCGACATTTTTTGTCGATCTACCAATGTCCATCCGTCCGTCTGTCTGTCGAAAGCACGCCAACTTCCGAAGGAGTAAAGCTAGCCGCTTGAAATTTTGCACAAATACTTCTTATTAGTGTAGGTCGGTTGGTATTGTAAATAGGCCATATCGGTCCATGTTTTGATATAGCTGTCATATAAACCCATCTTGGGTCTTGACTTCTTGAGTCTCTAGAGTGTCAAGTATGGTTCTGTGCCAAGTATGGTTCAAATCGGTTCATAACTTGATATAGCTGTCATAGAGATAGATCTGGGCACTTGACTTCTTGAACTTCCAGAGGGCGCAATTCCTATCTCATTTGGCTGAAATTTTGCTAGACATATTTTATTCTTACTTTCAACAACTGTTTCGAATAAGGTTAAAATCGGTTCATAACCCGATATAGCTGCCATATAAACCGATCTGGGATCTTGACTTCTTGAGCCTCTAGAGGTCGCAATTATTATCCGATTTGCCTGAAATTTTGTACAGCTCCCATATAAACCAATTTCTCTATTTTACTTCATGAGCCCCCAAAGGGTGCAATTCTTATTCGAATTGGCTGACATTTTACACAGGTGTCCAACATATAATTTAATTGTGGTCCAAATCGGACCATATCTTGATATCTCTCGTATAGCAGAGCAAATCTTTTCTTATATCCTTTTTTGCCTAAGAAGATATGAAGGAAAAAGAACTCGCAAATGCGATCCAGGGTGGAGGGTATATAAGATTCGGCCCGGCCGAACTTAGCACGCTTTTACTTGTTTTATATAAGATAACCGAACCGGACCCGCTCCGCATCGATATGTAATTCCTATTTTTGTAAAGTTTTAAGATAGGGACATTTCGCCCCTATCTTGGATATCGAACGAGAACGAGAACATTGGAAAAATTTTAAGTGGTGATTATCTCCTCCCAATGTTGACGACATTTGTGAGATACTATGCCATGCAAAGAAGTCATGTAAAAACTTCTCACCATAGAGGTGTTGCACTGCGGGACGTTGGGACTGGTCTATAAAAAGGATATCCTTTATCATTGAGCATAAACTTGAATCGGACAGCACTCATTGAAATCTCATTTGTGTCCAAAATTGCCATGGTCGATAAATATGTATGGTTTGAAGAGCGTTTTGGGCCTAGGGCTGGAACTTCGACACTTTGTCCTAAAAATAGGTATCAAATTCGTTCTTTACTCCTAACCTTTTCTTTGAGCCCCATATTGATTTGTTCGGGAGATAAGTTTAGTTAAGTGGTTAATGGTCTTACCCGCAAAAGTGGTTAATGGTCTTACCCGCAAACACTTGGCCCCAAAACGGGACCCTTTCTACTCTCAAATACCTTTTATTTGAGTCCCATATTGGCATGATGGGTCAAATCCCCTATTTGAAGTATTTCAAAGAGGCTAAGTGACACCTAGATACTTTAACACACATTTTAATGTCATTTTCCGAATCTACTCCCAAATTGCTTTCATTTGAGACACATATAGACTTGGTTGGCTAATATGCCCCATTGTGGGGTTTTTGGGGAACGTCCCATTAAATGGACTTTTAACCATATTCGTAATCTATTCCCGAATGCCTTTCATTTGAGTTCGATATTGACATGAACGTTCAATATGCCTGTTTTGCGAAATTTTTGGGGTTGGGGCGGCCCGCTGGGTACTTAGACTCAAATTTTAATATCATATTCGTATTCTACTCTTTAATGCCTTTTATACATACCCATATTGTTCCGATCGGTTCACTTTTGATTTTGGCTGGCGTTTTTGGGGTAAGGGGGAGGGTGCGCCCCCTTTCGATATCGAAAAACTATAAATTGATGGGCCCATCCCCCTTTTTTTCAAAATTAAAAATTGCAAGAAATTCTTCTGTTGCTGTGAAATTGGTAAAGATATCTCAATTTGTCTTTTTTTTGGAAAATTGTGGTCGCTATTGAAATGCAGAACTGGTGACATTTGGTCACAAAGTGAGAGCTGAATTTCGTACTGATTGCCAACACGCTATTAATAGGCCGATCCTAATCTTTCAAAGCCTTCAAGGTGGTTGTCTTTGAGAATATCTTAGTTTTATAGTGAAAGTTGCATTGAATCAGATTCAGTATCTTGATAAAACTTTTTATTTCCGCTCATTTACGCTCTCAAACTAGTTTTATGATTCCAACGTGTTATTGTTTGTGTCAGTCTATTGGTTCTAAATGGCTTTTATGTCCAAAAAAATCTACGCAAACAAACCGAAAACATTAAGCTAATATATGTTAAACTAGCTGACCCGGGCCCGCTTCGCTGCACCTTCCTTTACTTCATATGGAACAAAAGATTCCTTGGAATATTTATTTTCGACAATTAAAGAGCATTTAGTGAAATGCCATGCTACGAAGATAGTATATCGCTTGACTAACAGTCTGAATCCCATAACTTTATTGGTCTACGAATTTAAGTTTGGATATAAGGCGTACTCCATTCTTAAAATATTTTATTTCAGCCCGATATTCTCACGATATCTAATTTAGGGGTGTTTTCGGGGGTGAGGTGGTCCCACAGGCACTTGGCCTTGGAAAAATATCAGCATCGTGCTCTTCTTTCAAATACCATTTATTTAAACTCCATATTGCCATTGGTTTAAGGGAGTTTACACGATGAGGCGTCCCCCAAACACATGGCCCCAAAAAAGGTTATCAAATTTCTTTTCGAATCTCAAATACCTTTCATTCGAAAATGTTTACCCTTTGTGTTTTGGGGAAGGGGTGATACCCTAATTAAATTCGTATTTTACTCCCAAATACTTTTATTTGAAACCCATATTGCGATGGTCACTAGAATATTGCTGTTTGTGGGGTATTTTGGAAAAGGGGTAGACCCCCAGAAAATTGGTCCCGAAAGTGGGTATCAATTCTTGCTCTACCCCCCAATACCTTTCATTTAAGCTCCTCATTCACTAAATTGATATGGTCGGTAAATATGCCCTATGTAGGAGTGTTTTGGGGATTGGAGTGGTCCCCAAACACTAAGACCGGAAAATATATCAGCAACGTGCTCTATGCTCATATATCTATATATGATTTATTTAAAACCCATATTGCCATTGGCCTCGAAATTGGATATCAAGTTCGTTTTCTAATCTCATTTGCTGACTTTTGCAATAAGGACTTTTATTGCAAAAGTCAGCAAATATGTCCGGTTTGGAGTATTGGCCCTAAAAACTATAAAAATTTAGTTCCACTCTCTTTATGACCCAAATTGTCTTGGTGAGCAAATATATCCTATTTGAGGGTAGTTATGGTGGTGGGACGTCCCCTAGACGGTTGGTCCCTAATGTTGATATTAGATACGTGGTCTACTCCCAAATACTCCATATTTCCATAGTCGACAAACATGACCGGCTTGGGGGTGTTTTTGGGGATGGGCGGCCACTCAGTGAGTTGGCCTTGAAAATATATATCGGATTCGTATTCTACTCTAAAAACTCTCTTTTTTGAGCCTCATATTGCATATGTAAGGGGGTATTTTCACCACGGGGTCATTATGCACCATCTGTGATGTGAAATTTCAAGAAAATCGGTTCAGCCGTTTCTGAGTCTATAAGGAACACACAAACATACAAACAAACAAACAAACCTACAAACAAACACAAATTGATTTTTATATAAATGGCTAGCTGACACTGGCCCGCTCCGCTGCGCCTTCTTTTACTTTATATGGAAAAAAAATTTAATTGGAATATTTTTTTTCGACAATTAAAGAGCTTTTAGTGAAATACCATGCTACGAAAATAGTATATCGCTTGACTAACACTTTGACAATATAAGTGCCTTTATCAGAATCCTATATGATCTTTATTGCTCTACGAATTTAAGTTTGGTTGTAAGGTTTACTCCATTCTTAAAATACTTTACTTCAGCCCGATATTCTCATGATGTCTGATTTAGTGGTGTTTTAGGGGCAGAGGTGGTTCCCCATCTCTCAAATACCATTTATTTAAACCCCATATTGCCATTGGTTTAAGGGGAGTTTACACGATGAGGCGTCCCCCAAACACATGGCCCCAAAATTGGTTATCAAATTTGTTTTCTAATCTCAAATACCTTTCATTTGAGCCACATATTGCATGGTCGAAAAATTTTTACCCTTTTGGGGGTATTTTGGGGAAGGGGTGATGCCCTTAATACATGATCCTATATACTATTATTTGAGCCCCATATTGCGATGGTCAGTACAAAATTGCTGTTTGTTGGGTATTTTGTGAAAGGGGTAGACCCCCAGAGAATTGGTCCCGCAAATGGGTATCAATTCTTGCTCTACCCCCAATACCTTGTATATAAGCTCCACATTGACATGGCCGGTAAATATGCCCGATTTAGGGATGTTTTGGGGATTGGGGTGGTCCGCCCACATTGCAAATGCAAATTTTGCCCATGAACATTCCACTTAGGAACAGGGGCAAACTTCTCACATATCAATGAGTGGAGTCCGATTATATAAGGTGGAGAAAACCACCGTTGAAAATTTTTTCTGATGGTCTCGCCAGGATTCGATCCCAGGCGTTCAGCGTCATAGGGGACATGCTAACCTCTGCGCTACGGTGGCCTCCAACATTATCCAAGATGGTCCCCCAACATTAAGCCCAGAAATATATCAGCAACGTAGTCTATTCTCATATATCTATATATCATTTATTTGAAACGTATTGCCATTGGCCTCAAAAATTGATATCTAAATCGTTTTCTAATCTCATTTAAACTCCTTATTGCAAAAGTAAGCAAATATGTCCGGTTTGGGGTATTCGCCCTAAAAACTAAAAATATTTAGTTACCAAATTATCTTGGTGAGTAAATACGTCCTATTTGGGGGTTGTTATGGTTATGGGACGTCTCCTAGAGAGTTGGTCCCTAATGTTTATATCAGATACGTGGTCTACTTCCAAATACCTTTAATTTAAGCCCCAAATGTCCATAATGGGCAAACATGACCGGCTTGGGGGGTGTTTTTGGGGATGGGATGGGATGAGATCTGAGGACTTGACTTCTTGAGCTTCTAGAGGGCGGAATTCCTATCCGATTTGCCTGAAATTTCGCAAGACGTTTTTTATTGTTACTTCCAACAACTATTTGAAATAAAGTACAAGTCGGTTCATAACCTGATATAGCTGCCATATAAACAGATCTGGGATCTTGACTTCTTGAGCCTCTAGAGGTCGCAATTATTATCCGATTTGTCTGGAATTTTATACGACGGATGTTCTCATGACCATCAACATACGTGTTTATTTTGATCTGAATCGGTCTATTGCCCGATACAGCTCCCATATAAATCGATCTCTCTATTTTCTTTCTCTCTCTATTTTACTTTTTGAGCCTCCAAAGGGCGCAATTCTTATTCGAATTGGCTGACATTTTACACAGGTCTCCAACATATAATTTAATTGTGGTCTAAACCGGTTCATATCTTGATATCACTCTAATAGCAGAGCAAATCTTTTCTTATATCATTTTTTGCCTAAGAAGAGATGCTGGGAAAAGAACAGACTAATGCGCTCCATGGTGGAGGGTATATAAGATTCGGCTCGGCCGAACTCAGCACGCTTTTACTTGTTTTACCTAAAAAGAGATGCCGGGAAAATAACTCGACAAATGCGATCCATGGTGGAGGGTATATAAGATTCGGCCCGGCTGAACTTAGAACGCTTTTACTTGTTCTATTTTAATAGTGCATATTTATGGCCTACAGCTTCTTACCATATTTCTGTGTTGTAATAACAACTTTCCGTCTTCATCCAACAATCGTGGACTAAATTAGATGCTTCCAGAATGGTAGACAGATTAATTGTGTGTGGATAAAACCCAAACTGACCAACACAGGTACAGATTGGGTACTTTTAAAAATGTTGGTCAAAAATGAAATTGATTTGTTAACCCAAATAGAGACTTCGGAAGAACTCCAAAGGGAAGTTCGATATCTAACATATTCAATGCAAAATGCTGGATGGCGTAGTACACTTACGAATAATAATAATAGACAAGGCCACACATACTCATTTTTTATACCCTCCACCATAGGACGGGGGTATACTAATTTCGTCATTCTGTTTGTAACACCTTGAACTATGCGTCATTAAGTATATATATACATATATATATATATATATATATATATATATATATATATATATATATATATATATATATATATATATATATATATATATATATATATATATATATATATATATATATATATATATATATATATATATATATATATATATATATATATATATATATATATATATATATATATATATATATATATATATATATATATATATATATATATATATATATATATATATATATATATATATATATATATATATATATATATATATATATATATATATATATATATATATATATATATATATTCTTAATCGTCATGGCATTCTAAGTCGATTTAGCCATGTCCGTCCGTCCGCCTGTCTGTCGAAAGCACGCTAACTTTCGAAGGACTACAACTAGTAAATTGAAATTTTGCACAAATAGTTTTTTATTAGTGCAGGACGGTTGGGATTGTAAAAGGGCAAAATCGGTCCATAGTTTGATATAGCTGCCAAATAAACCGATCTTGGGTCTTGACTTCTTGAGCCGCTAAAAGGAGCAATTCTCGTCCGATTTGACTGAAATTTTGCACGTAGTGTTTTGGTATTACATCCAACAACTGTGTAGTGTATGATTTAAATCGGTTCATAATCTGGTATAGCTGTCATATAAACCGATCTTGGATCTTGAATTCTTGCGAAGTATGGTGCAAATCGGTACAAAATCTGATATAGCTGCCACATAAACCGATCTGGGATCTTGACTTCATGAGCCTCTATAGGGCGCAATTCTCATATGGTCTGAATCGATCAATAACTTGATACAGCTCCCATATAAACCTATCTCCCTATTTTGCTTCTTGAGCCCCTACAAGGTGTAATTCTTATACGAATGAACTGAAATATTACACAATGACTTTTACAATGTTCAGCATTTATTTATGGTCCGAATCAGACTATAACTTAATATAGCTCCAAAGGCATAATAGTTTTTATTCAATAATCTTTGTTTGCCTCAAAAGAGATACCGCGCATGGAACTCGATAAATGCGATCCATGGTGAAAGGTATATAAGATTCGGCCCGGCCGAACTTAGCACGCTTTTACTTGTTAAACAATATTGTAATGTTAAAAAAAAAAAATAAAAACAAGTAAAAGCGTGCTTCGGCCGGGCCAAATCTTATATACCCTCCACCATGGATCGCATTTGTCGAGTTCTTTTCCCATTAGAGCGATATCAAGATATGGTCCGGTTTGGACCACAATTAAATTATATGGTGGAGACCTGTGTAAAATGTCAGCCAATTCGAATAAGAATCGCGCCCTTTGATGGCTCAAGAAGTAAAATAGAGAGATGGATTTATATGGGAGCTGCATCGGGCTATGGACCGATTCAGACCATAATAAACACGTATGTTGATGGTCATGAAAGAATCCGTCGTACAAAATTTCAGGCAAATCGGATAATAATTGCGACCTCTAGAGGCTCAAGAAGTCAAGATCCCAGATCGGTTTATATGGCACCTATATCAGGTTATGAACCGATTTGTACTTTATTTGACACAGTTGTTGAAAGTAAGAGTAAAATACGTCATGCAAAATTTCAGCCAAATCGGATAAAAATTGCGCACTCTAGAGGCTCAAGAAGTCAAGACCCAAGATCGGTTTATATGGCAGCTATATCAAAACATGGACGATTTACAATACCAACCGGTATTGTAAATAATAACAAGTATTTGTGCAAAATTTCAAGCGGCTAGCTTTACTCCTTCGGAATATAGCGTACTTTCGACAGACAGACGCGTCCGTCCGTCGGACGGACGAAAATGGCGAGATCGACATAAGATGTCGCGACGATCAAGAATATATATACTTTATGGGGTCTCAGACGAATATTACGAGTAGTTACTAACAGAATGACGAAATTAGTATACCCCCGCATCCTATGGTGGAGGGTATAAAAAAATCCTTTGAAAAGTAAACTCTTCCATCAACCAACGGGCATGGAGTAGAATTAAAAATTTTAATTGCTATTATTGGGCGTTCGGATTATTGGCTTCGTATTCTAACAAAGATGACGAAATTAGTATACCCCCGCATCCTATGGTGGAGGGTATAAAAAAATCCTTTGAAAAGTAAACTCTTCCATCAACCAACGGGCATGGAGTAGAATTAAAAATTTTAATTGCTATTATTGGGCGTTCGGATTATTGGCTTCGTATTCTAACAAAGATATCAGTTATTATATTTTATGCCACAACCCAGAAACTAGGGAACGTTTTCCGTCTTATTGGTCTCGTTTAAATGCAATAGTATTTGCCTATATGGCCATATGTTTCCTAGAACCTATGAATACGAAGTAGTCCTCTTCTGTCGTAGAACACATAGATTAAAAGCGTTGGTGGATGATGGTATATTTGGTGGTCCAAAATCATTGTATTATTTCCAAATTAATCAGAGATCAAAGCCTATAAGTTTCCTCCCAGCCCATTAACTATTTATGACGAAGAAATGGAGGAACATGAGCAGGCTTGGATTCTATTGATAAAAATTGGACGTGGCACCCCAAATGCCAATGGGTCGATAGTTGTGTAAACCGAATGAGTCCTGCATTTCCTTTGTGCCCCGGACGTATTTACGAATGCCAGCCATGTCTCTACAATAAAGAGTAATTATGAGAAATTATATACTTACATACTACTCGCATACTCAAACAATTGAAACTAAAAAGGACCATAGGAATTTACAAATGGAACAACTAACAAATCCCATACTATGATGAGGGAGAGAGGGATTCGTAATGTTTCCTCGCAAGGATAACGCAATTGAAACGTATGTTGCTCGATAACGATGGTCCAAATGCTAAACAGAGATACGGGATGAGGATTGTTAGATGAGACCTTCGAGGACTATTTATCGGCTGTTTTTGTTTTTGTTGGTGCAGCTGAGGGAATCAATTCAACAAACTTCTCAACTAATCCTGCTTGTAATAAGTTAGCAGCAATGCTCGTCAATGCGAATGTGGTGGGAGGGAGAAGAGAGAAACCATCGAACAAATAATTTCAGTGATTTAAAAATGAAGCAACTTCTTCGAACGGCCAAACTAGGGGAATCGCATCGGTGCATGCCTGGCACGTACGTAGAGCGTTAAGTGGTTGTAATTTGAGATGCAAAGAACAGCAGTGCCACCACCGCAACGTTAGTGTGGCACGGAGGGACCTTCAAAGGCAGAGGACCAAAGTCGAACAACGGGCAAGGCAAAATAATTGGATACATATGTAGGGATGACGACGAGGACAAAACAGTAACTCCGAGAAGGAACGTGGGCAACGTGCTGTTCTCTCCTCTCATCTATGCGTGCGGGCTTGTGTAAGCAGCATAAATGGAATCATGCGTTTTGCAGCTGTCATTGATTTGCTTGAATGCATAGCGCTACTAACAAGGAAGTTAAAGTATTTTGCGCTGATACGAAAGGACTAACGGATGTTGCGCAATAGTGATTACCGATCCGAGGGGAATGCTCATAGTAGTCGTCCTTTTCCTCCTCTTCCTCCTCATAGTGTCCAAACACTCCACCATAAAAGAAAAACAACAAACAATTGAGGACAACAATGACCAAGAATAGCGAACACTGTTCATACTGAGAACTGTTTAGGCTAAAATTGAATATTAAATGCCGGAGTCATAGCAGAAAATAAATCCCCGAAACCTTTTGGCATACGAGAACAATAGAGCGACGGGCCAGGAGGGGTTGATACTGATGATGATGGCGATAGCAACGTGTAATAATGACAAACAAAAGGACACAAAAGACTTCGTAATGATGATGATGATGACGATGACGATTGTGACATATATGTTGATTCTCCGCGCCTAGCAACAGCAGAAATGTAGTGACGTAGCAAATTAATGTAATCTTAACAAAATTATGATGAATTCTGATGAACGTCCTTCTTCTCATCGGTATCAGCTTCGTCGACACTATGCAGCATAATGAAATGCTGATGTTGGATTTGAAATAGAAAACAATTTGCAATAAGGGATGGTTTCATCTGAAATTGCAAAGGGTACTTGAATTTACGCAGTTTTCCATTGAATTTCTACCAAATTTTAACAACTTGGTCGTGGTGGTGGCGTTTGTAATAAAAGGGTGGTTAGGCTATATGCTGTGTTATGAATGCTTTGAAAGAAGCAACAGAGCTAACACGTAAATTTTAGAACGCTACCGAATAATTTACAAAAGGAAATCGAAAATCTTGAATGAATACACTGCACAATGGGATGTTTGATGCGAATATAAATTACGAGTATAAGCGTGCTAAGTTCGGCCGGGCCGAATCTTATATACCCTCATATACCACCATGGATCGCTCAAAGGCTCGGGAAGTCAAATTGGAAGATCGGTTTATAGGGCAGCTGTGTCAGTTTATGAACCGAATTACACCATACTTGGCACAGTTGTTGGAAATCATACCAAAACGTCATATGCAAAATTTCAGTCAAATTGTCAAAGCAGGTGATCGATTTATATGGCGGCTATATCAGGTTATAAACTGATTTAGACCCTATTTGGCACAGTTGTTGGAAGTATTACTAAAACGATATGTACTGAATTTCAGCCAAATTAGATAACAATTGGAGCCTCTAGAGGCTCAAGAATTCTAATCGAGAGATCGGTTATATCAGGATATGGACTGATTTAGAGCGCACTTGACAAAGCTGTTGGAAGTCATACTTAAACGATATGTGCAAAATTTCAACTACATCGGATTAGAATTGCGTCCTCTAAAAGCTCAAGAAGTCAAGATCCAAGAACGACGTATATGGCAGCTATATCAAAACATGGACTGATTTAGACCACAGTCAAATCGGATAAGAATTGTGCTCTCTAGAAGCTCAAGAAGTCAAGACCCATGATCGGTTTACATGGCAGCTATATCAGGTTGTAAACTGATTTAGACCATACTTGACACAGTAGTTGGATGTCATACCAAAACGATATGTGCAACATTTCAGCCAAGTCGGATAAGAATTGCGCTCTCTAGAAGCTCAAGATCAAGCAGCTATATCAAAACATGGACCGATATGACCCATTTACAATCCCAAGCGACCTACACTATTAAGAAGTATTTGTGCAAATTGCAAGCGCCTAGGTTTACTTCTTCGAAATTAAGCATGGTTTCGACAGACGGATGGACGGACATGGCTAGATCGACTTAAAATGTCATGACGATCAAGAATATATATACTATAATAAAATTTAAATATCAAGGAATGGACACGTTCGTTGGTGTTCGTTATAAACGAGCGCTCAAAAAGGACTGCAAATTTTTGATTGGAAACAAGCACAAGCGTGCTTAGTTCGGCAGGGCTGAATCTTATAAAGCCTCTCCCATGGATCGCATTTGTAAAGTTCTTTGAATGACTTCTTCAAATATATATGAGCTATATCGAGTTATTGATCGACACATATTTTTCATGGCTTTTAAATGTCATAGAAAACACGGTTTATATGGCGATCGTGAGATCGGTTTATATGGCAGGTGTATCAGGTTGTCAACCGATTTAGACCCTACTAAGAACAGTTGTTAGGAGTCATACCAAAATGGCATATGCATAATTTCAACCTAATCGGATAAGAATTGCGCCCTCAAGAAGCTCAAGGAGTCTAATCGCGAGATCGGTTCATATGGGAGCTATATCAGGTTGTAGACTGATTTTGACCATACTTGACACACTTGTTGGAAGTCAAAACAAAACGCTACGGGCAAATCGTATTTGAATTGCGTGTAATCGGCAGATGGGTTTATATGGCAGCTACAGCGGTCAAAAAAAGTATTCATCATTGGCAAAATTGATAATAAATTCACTTATTTTGGGTAATTGAAGAAAATTTAAAGTAAACAAATAATGCAGTTTTATGCAATAGTTTATTTTTCGTAATATGTTTTAAAATAAATTCAAAAAATAAATTTAATTAGCGCAAAAAATGCAATTTTATATAATAACACCAAAAACAGAACAAACAAGTAAAAGCGTGCTAAGTTCGGCCGGGCCGAATCTTATATACCCTCCACCATGGATCGCATTTGTCGAGTTCTTTTCCCGGCATCTCTTCTTAGGCAAAAAAAAGGATATAAGAAAAGATTTGCTCTGCTATTAGAGCGAGACCTGGAGACCTGTGTAAAATGTCAGCCAATTCGAATAAGAATTGCGCTCTTTGTGAGCTCACAAAGTAAAATAAAGAGATCGATTTATATGGGAGCTGTATCGAGCTATGGACCGATTCAGACCATAATAAACACGTATGTTGATGGTCATGAAAGAATCCGTCGTACAAAATTTCAGGCAAATCGGATAAAAATTGCGACCTCTAGAGGCTCAAGAAGTCAAGATCCCATATCGGTTTATATGGCAGCTATATCAGGTTATGAACCGACTTGTACTTTATTTGACACAGTTGTTGAAAGTAACAATAAAAAACGTCTTGCGAAATTTCAACCAAATCGGATAGGAATTGCGCCCTCTAGAAGCTCAAGAAGTCAAGTCCCCAGATCTGTTTATATGACAGCTATATCAGGTTATGAACCGATTTGAACCATCTTGGCACAGTTGTTGGATATCATAACGAAATACTTCGTGCAAAAATTCATTCAAATTGGATAAGAATTGCGCCCTCTAGAGGCTCAAGAAGTCAAGACCCAAGATCGGTTTATATGACAGCTATATAAGGTTATGGACCGATTTGAACCATACTTGGCACAGTTGTTGGATATTGTAACAAAACACGTCGTGCAAAATTTCATTCCAATCGGATAAGAATTGCGCACTCTAGAGGCTCAAGAAGTCAAGACCCCAGATCGGTTTATATGGCAGCTATATCAAGTTATGAACCGATTTGAACCATACTTTGCATAGTTGTTGGATATAATAACGAAACACGTCGTGCAAAATTTCATTCCAATCGGATAAGAATTGCGCTCTCTAGAGGCTCAAGAAGTCAAGACCCAAGATCGGTTTATATGGCAGCTATATCAGGTTATGAACCGATTTGAACCATACTTGGCACAGTTGTTGGGTATCATAACAAAACACGTCGTGCGAAATTTCATTCCAATCGGATGAGAATTGCCCACTCTAGAGGCTCAAGAAGTCAAGACCCAAGATCGGTTTATATGGCAGCTATATCAAAACATGGACCGATATAGCCCATTTACAATACCAACCGACCTACACTAATAAGAAGTATTTGTGCAAATTTCAAGCGGCTAGCTTTACTCCTTCGGAAGTTAGCGTGCTTTCGACAGACAGACGGACGGACGGACGGACGGACGGACAGACGGACGGACATGGCTAGATCGACATAAAATTTCACGACGATCAAGAATATATATACTTTATGGGGTCTCAGACGAATATTTCGAGTAGTTACAATCAGAATGACGAAATTAGTATACCCCCCATCTTATGGTGGTGGGTATAAAAATTAGTATACCCCCCATCTTATGGTGGTGGGTATAAAAAAGTATTCATCATTGATGTGCTATCATCAAAGTCAAATTCAAATATTATTTGGGAATCCCCCTTTTCTGTTTTATTTAGTAAAGGATGCTTTGCCCTTGACAGCAAATATTTAATTTCATTGAAAATATAGTTTTTGTCAAAATGGGTCGTAAGCAAAACGAGGTTTCTGATGAGGTAAAAGTTTTGATAATAAAACACCACAGGAATGGTTTAACTCAAAAAACTATCAGTGAAATATTAAATAGACCACGATATACTATACAATCCATCATCAGAAAGTGGACAGAAACGAAAACTGTTGACAATAAACCAAGATCTGGTCGACCAAAAGCACTTTCAGTTGGAGATGTGCGTTGGCTAGTGCGGCAAGTTCAGAAAACTCCGAAGACAAATGCGACCATTCTTCGTAAAAACACTATGGAATATTTAGGGAAGGAAGTTACTACACAAACAATTCGAAATACACTCAAAAGGCATAGTTACAGAGGAAGAACTGCACGTAAGAAGCCCTTTATAAATAAAATAAACCGAGTGAAAAGGCTAAACTTCGCAAAAATGTATGTAAAACAGCCCGAATCATTTTGGAAAACAGTCATTTTTGCAGACGAGAGCAAGTTTAATCTTTTTGGGTGCGATGGAAAGGTCATAGTGTACAGAAAACCAAATACAGAGCTTGAAGAACGAAACACAGTTGCTACTGTAAAACATGGTGGAGGTGGTTTAATGGTTTGGGGGTGTATGGCGGCTTCAGGAGCGGGAAATCTTGAAATTATTAATGGAGTAATGGATCATAAGTATTACATTGACATTTTAAAGAGGAATTTAAAAGATAGTGCTGTAAAACTTGGGCTTGGTAATAACTTTCAATATTATCAAGATAATGACCCCAATCATTCTGCTTTAAATACCAAGATGTGGATGCTGTATAACTGCCCCAAAGTCATTAAAACTCCTCCTCAAAGTCCCGACTTGAACCCAATTGAACATCTTTGGGAACATCTCGAACGCAAATTGAGAACGCGCAATTTTTCGAGCAAGAGTCAAATGCAACAGGTGATAATGGAGGAATGGACTAATATAGACCAAAATATAACCGCTAAATTAGTCCAATCGATGTCAAACCGTTTAAAAGAAGTTATAAGACGCGGTGGTCGAATAACAAAGTATTAATTTTTTTAAATTATGTTATTTATTTTTTTGTTTTTTTGCAATGATGAATACTTTTTTTGTTTAATTTTTTGTGTTCAGCTGTAAAATGGCCCTTTTTGTTCCAATAAATACTATTTTTATACCCTCCACCATAAGATGGGGGGTATACTATTTTCGTCATTCTGTTTGTAACTACTCGAAATATTCGTCTGAGACCCCATAAAGTATATATATTCTTGATCGTCGTGAAATTTTATGTCGATCTAGCCATGTCCGTCCGTCCGTCCGTCCGTCTGTCTGTCGAAAGCACGCTAACTTCCGAAGGAGTAAAGCTAGCCGCTTGAAATTTTGCACAAATACTTCTTATTAGTGTAGGTCGGTTGGTATTGTAAATGGGCCATATCGGTCCATGTTTTGATATAGCTGCCATATAAACCGATCTTGGGTCTTGACTTCTTGAGCCTCTAGAGTGCGAAATTCTTATCCGATTGGAATGAATTTTTGCATGACGTGTTTTGTTATGATATCCAACAACTGCGCCAAGTATAGTTCAAATCGGTCCATAACCTGATATAGCTGCCATATAAACCGATCTTGGGTCTTGACTTCTTGAGCCTCTAGCGTGCGCAATTCTTCCCCGATCAGAATGAAATTTTGCACGTCGTGTTTTGTTATTATATCCAACAACTGTGCCAAGTATGGTTCAAATCGGTCCATAACCTGATATAGCTGCCATATAAACCGATCTTGGGTCTTGACTTCTTGAGCCTCTAGAGTGCGCAATTCTTATCCGATAGGAATTGAATTTCGCACGACGTGTTTTGTTATGATATCCAACAACTGTGCCAAGTATGGTTCATATCGGTTCATAACCTGATATAGCTGTCATATAAACCGATCTTGGGTCTTGACTTCTTGAGCCTCTAGCGTGCACAATTCTTATCCGATCAGAATGAAATTGTGCACGACGTGTTTTGTTATGATATCCAACAACTGTGCCAAGTATGATTCAAATCGGCCCATAACCTGATATAGCTGCCATATAAACCGATCTTGGGTCTTGACTTCTTGAGCCTCTAGAGGGCCCAATTCTTATCCGAATGGAATGGACTTTTGCACGACGTGTTTTGTTATGATACCCAACAACTGTGATAAGTATGGTTTAAATCGGTCCATAACCTGATATAGCTGCCATATAAACCGATCTTGGGTCTTGACTTCTTGACCCTCTAGAGGGCACAATTCTTATCCGATTTGAATGAATTTTTGCACGAAGTATTTCGTTATAATATCCAACAACTGTGCCAAGTATGGTTGAAATCGGTCCATAACCTGATATAGCTGTCATATAAACTGATCTGGGGATTTGACTTCTTGAGCTTTTAGATGGCGCAATTCCTATCCGATTTGGCTGAAATTTTGCATGACGTATTTTATTTTTACTTTCAACAACTGTGTCAAATAAGGTTCAAATCGGTTCATAACCTGATATAGCTGCCATATAAACCGATCTGGGATCTTGACTTCTTGACCCCTAGAGGTCGCAATTATTATCCGATGTGCCTGAAATTTTTTACGACGGATCCTCTCATGACCATCAACAAACGTGTTTATAATGGTCTGAATCGTTCTATAGCCCGATACAGATCCCATATAAATCGTTCTCTCTATTTTACTTCGTGAGCCCCAATGGACGCAATTCTTATACGAATTGGCTGAAATTTTACACAGGTCTCCAACATATAATTTAATTGTGGTCCGAACTGGACCATATCTTGATATCGTTTTAATAGCAGAGCAACTCTTTTCTTATATCCTTTTTTGCCTAAGAAGAGATGCCAGGAAAGAACTCGACAAATGCGATCCATGGTGGAGGGTATATAAGATTCGGCCCGGCCGAACTTAGCACGTTTTTACTTGTTTTCTTTAAAAACAATGAAATTGTGTACATATATATCACACAAGCACTACTGCATCATTAGTTTAATATGTTTTTATTCCAATTGTCTTTTGTAGACTTATTAAAAAAAAACATTGAATGATGAATACTTTTTTTGACCGCTGTATATCAGTTTATAAACCGATTAAGACCATACTTAGAACATTTCTTAGAGTTCATACCAAAGTGATATATGCAAAATTTCAGCCAAATCGAATAAAAATTGCACCATCTAAAGGCTCAAAAGTCAAGATCCAAGAACGGTTTATATGTCAGCTATATCAAAACATTGACCGATTTGGCCCATTTACAATCCCAACTGACCTTCACTTATGGAAATTATTCGTACAACATTTCAAGCGCCTAGCTTCACTCTTTCGAAAGTTAGCGTGCTTTCGACAGACAGACGGAGGACGGACATGGCTAAATCGACTTAGAATGCCATGACTATTAAGAATATATATACTTAATGGGATCTTAGACGAATATTTTGAAGTGTTACAAACGGAATGATGAAATTAGTATACTCCCATCCCATGGTGGAGGGATAAAAATCGAAATTCGAAAACTGGGAGTTCGGTTTATGTGGGAGCTATATAAAGTTAAACACCGATTGGGACTATATTTACCACAAATGTCGGATATCATAGCCAGGGCTAGGGAGGCGAGCTGGTTTTACTATACTCCGACTGCGGGAAGATTTCTCCACTTCGACTCTGCAGTCGGCACCGAGAAAAATAAATTCTCATGAAATTTTTTATAGATATATCAAGTTATACACTGATTTAGACCATACTTGGCACAATTGTTGGAAGTATTACTAAAACGACATGTACGAAATTTCAGCCAAAGTCAGAAGTCTAATCGAGAGATCGGTTTATATGGCAGCTATATCAGGATAGGGACTGATTTAGACCATAGTCAAATCGGATAGGATTCCTAATGATGTAAGCCATTGGCCATTACAAATAAAATATTCCGATGAATTTTACTTTATAATACTAATCAATTTTAAAATACTTAAAAATTATTTCTTACTACGTTTCTGAGCGAAGACTTCCAAACTGTTCGAAAATGGATCTTGTTCAAAAAAGTGGTTGCAAGTTTTTAATATTTTTATTCCCAACACTACCACTGTTATACAAGAAAGAGAGATTGACCCAATAACAAGCATACCGATCGACTCAGAATCACTTTCTGAATCGATTTAGCTATGTCCGTCTATCTTTCCGTCCATCCATGACTCTTCTGACAACTAGTGAGTTTCATAGAAATCGGTTCAGATTTAGATGTTGCTCTTATATATATTTGTCGCCCGATTTTCACTTCTAGAACTTTTGCAAGCGCATTTCTACCAAACTAAATAAGGATGGGTCATACTCATTTTGTCAATCCTTCAAAATCCGGTGAAAATTGCATACCTTATGTCCCATTGCAGTTATATCGAAATATGTTCCGATTTGGACCAAATACTAATAAGTAAAAGTCATTGTTCAATTGTGTATAACAAAATATTAATCTTTTTAGTAGCTATATCTAAAAATAAACCGATCTGAACCATATACGAGTCAGATGTCGAAAAGCCTAACATAAATCACTGTGTCAAATTTCAGTGAAATCAGATTATAAATGCGCCTCTTATGGGGCCAAGACTTTAAATCGAGAGACCGGTCTACATGGCATCTATATCCAAATCTGCACCGATTTGGGACAGGTTGCAGAAAAATGTCGACGAGTCTAACACAACGCACTTTCTCAAATTTCAGCGAAATCGGACAATAAATGCGCCTTTTATGGCCCCAAATCTAAAACTGAGAGATTGGTCTATATGGCCGCTATATCCAAATCTGGACCGACCTGTACCATATTGGGTATATATGTAAACCACCTTCCATCAAAATCCGGTGAAAATTGCATACCTTATGTCCCATTGCAGTTATATCGAAATATGTTCCGATTTGGACCAAATACTAATAAGTAAAAGTCATTGTTCAATTGTGTATCACAAAATATTAATCTTTTTAGTAGCTATATTTAAAAATAAACCGATCTGAACCATATACGACACAGATGTCGAAAAGCCTAACATAAATCATTGTGTCAAATTTCAGTGAAATCAGATTATAAGTGCGCCTCTTATGGGTCCAAGACCTTAAATTGAGAGATCGGTCTACATGGCATCTATATCCAAATCTGCACCGATTTGGGACAGGTTGCAGAAAAATGTCGACGAGTCTAACACAACGCACTTTCGCAAATTTCAGCGAAATCTGACAATAAATGCGCCTTTTATGGCCCCAAATCTAAAACTGAGAGATTGGTCTATATGGCCGCTATATCCAAATCTGGACCGATCTGTACCATATTGGGTATATATGTAAACCACCTTCCATCAAAATCCGGTGAAAATTGCATACCTTATGTCCCATTGCAGTTATATCGAAATATGTTCCGATTTGGACCAAATACTAATAAGTAAAAGTCATTGTTCAATTGTGTATCACAAAATATTAATCTTTTTAGTAGCTATATTTAAAAATAAACCGATCTGAACCATATACGACACAGATGTCGAAAAGCCTAACATAAATCATTGTGTCAAATTTCAGTGAAATCAGATTATAAATGCGCCTCTTATGGGTCCAAGACCTTAAATTGAGAGATCGGTCTACATGGCATCTATATCTAAATCTGCACCGATTTGGGACAGGTTGCAGAAAAATGTCGACGAGTCTAACACAACGCACTTTCGCAAATTTCAGCGAAATCGGACAATAAATGCGCCTTTTATGGCCCCTATGGGATCTGTACCATATTGCAGAAGTATGTCAAGGAATATAACTTAACTTCAACTTCAATGCACAATAAATGTGCATTTCATGGACCCAAAACCTTAAATCGAGAGTTCGGTCTATATGGTAGCTATATCCAAATCTGAACCGATCAGGGTAAAATTGACGAAGGATGTCGAAGGGCCCAAGAGAACTCACTGTCCCAAATTTCAGCAAAATCGGATATGGGCCTAAGACCCTAAATCGGAGGATCGGTCTATATGGCAGCTATATCCAAATCTGGACCGATCTAGGCCAAATTGACGAAGGATATCGAAGAGCCTAACACAATTCACTGTCCCAAATTTCAGCAAAATCAGATAATAAATGTGGCTTTTATCGGCCTAAGACCCTAAATCGGAGGATCGTCTTAGATTACGTTGATCATGAATATATATACTTTACTAGCTGACCCGGGCTCGCTCCGCTGCGCCTTCTTTTACTTTATATGGAACAAAAGTTTCTTTGGAATATTTATTTTCGACAATTAAAGATCTTTTAGTGAAATACCATGCTAACTTGACCAACAGTTTAACAATATAAGTACCTATATCTGAATCCCATATGATCTTTATTGGTCTACGAATTTAAGTTTGGATGTAAGGTGTACTCCATTCTTAAAATACTTCATTTCAGCCCGATATTCTCATGATGTCTGATTTAGTGGTGTTTTCGGAGGAGGGCTGTCCTCCAGACACTTGGCCCTGAAAAAATATCAGCATCGTGCTGTTCTCTCAAATACCATTTATTTAAACCCAAATTGCCATTGGCTTAAGATGAGTTGACAGGATGAGGCGTCCCCCAAACACATTGGCCCCAAAATAGGTTATGAAATTAGTTTTCTAATCTCAAATTACCTTTCATTTGAGCCACATATTGACATGGTCAAAAAATGTTTACCCTTTAGGGGGTGCTTTGGGAAAGGGATGATGTCCTAATTACATGGTCCTACATTTGGATATCAAATTCGTATTCTACTCCCAAATACCTTTTTTGAGCCCCATATTGCGATGGTCACTAAAAAATTGATGGTTGTGGGGTATTTTGGGAAAGGGGTAGACTCCCAGAAAATTGGTCCCGAAAATGGGTATAAATTCTTGCTCTACCCCCCCAAAACCTTTCATTTAAGCTCAACATTGACATGGTCAGTAAATATGCCCGATTTAGGGGAGTTTTGGGGATTGGGGTGGTGCCCCAAACACTAAGCC
Source organism: Stomoxys calcitrans (assembly GCF_963082655.1). Taxonomy (NCBI): domain Eukaryota; kingdom Metazoa; phylum Arthropoda; class Insecta; order Diptera; family Muscidae; genus Stomoxys; species Stomoxys calcitrans. The sequence goes on along the minus strand of NC_081552.1, from coordinate 112,129,628 downwards.
CGGAAAATATATCAGCAACGTGCTCTATTCTCATATATCTACATATCATTTATTTGAACCTCATATTGCCATTGACCTTAAAATTGGATATCAATTTCGTTTTCTAATCTCATTTAAACTCCTTACTGCAAATGTCAGCAAATATGCCCGGTTTGGGGTATTGGCCCTAAAAATATGAATATTTAGTTCCACTCTCTTTAAGACCCAAATTGTCTTGGTGAGCAAATACGTCCTATTTGGGGGCTGTTATGGTGGTGGGACGTCCGCTAGACAGTTGGCTCCTAATGTTGATATCAGATACCTGGTCTATTCCCACATACCTTTAATTTGAGCCCCATTTTTCCATAATCGGCAAACATGACCGGCTTGGGTGTTTTGGGGGATGGGCGGCCACTCAGTGAGTTGGCCTTAAAAATATATATCGGATTCGTGTTCCACTCTAAAAACCCTTTTATTTGAGCCTCATATTGCAAAAGTCAGCAAATACTTACTATTTGGGTGGTGTTGTGGGGGTGGTGTGGCCCAATAGACACTTTTCCCAAATATTGATATCAAATTCGTGCTTTACTCCCAAAGACCTTTCATTTGAGCCCCATATGGCTATGGTCGTAATTTTGTCCCCCTTTGGGGGAGGTTTTTGGGGAGAGCCTGCCCCCCAAACACTTGGTCCCATATTTGGATATCAGATTCTAATTCTACACTCAAATACCTTTTATTTAAGACCCCACATTCCCTTGTCAGTAAACAAGTCATGTTTGGGGGGTGTTTTGGGGAAGGGGTGGACCCCCAGAAACGTGGTCCCACATTTGGATATCAGATTCGTATTCTACTCGCAAATTCCTTTCATTTGAGTCCCATATTGCTATGGTCGGTAAATATGTCCGATTTAGGGGTGTTTTTGGGGGTTAAGTTGGTTCCCCTAGCACTATGTTCGACAAATTGATATCAGATACGTTTTCTTATCCTAAATACCTTTCATTTGAGTCCCATATTGCCGTGATTGCTGTAAATATATGTTTGATATTTTTTATTGTGGGGCGGGCCCCCCTAGGTACCCCATCCGAATTTTGGCACACAAAATTTCGCTTAAATCGCACCACCCATCTCCGAGATCTGGTGTTTCGCAAAATTAGGGTAAGGGGGAGTGGTCCGCCCCGCCATCAGATATCAAAAAATTTAGTACCTTATTTTCACCACGGGATCATCATGCACCATCTGTAAAAATTTCAAGAAAATCGGTTCAGCCGTTTCTAAGTCTATAAGGAACATACAAACAAACACAAATTGGTTTTTATATATACGATTTATATAAAACAAGTAAAAGCGTGCTAAGTTCGGCTGGGCCGAATCTTATATACCCTCCACCATGGATCGCATTTGTCGAGTTCTTTTCCGGCATCTCTTCTTTGGGAGAAAAGGATATAAGAAAAGATTTCCTCTGCTATTAGAGCGATATCAAGACATGGTCCGGTTTGGACCACAATTAAATTATATGTTGGATGCCTGTGTAAAATGTCAGCCAATTCGAATAAGAATTGCGCACTTTGGGGGCTCAAGGAGTAAAATAGAGAGATCGATTTATATGGGAGCTGTATCGGGCTATAGACCGATTCAGACCATAATAAACACGTATGTTGATGGTCATGAGAGAATCCGTCGTACAAAATTTCAGGCAAATCGGATAATAATTGCGACCTCTAGAGGCTCAAGAAGTCAAGATCCCAGATCGGTTTATATGGCAGCTATATCAGATTATGGACCGATTTGAACCATACTTGGCACAGTTGTTGGATATCACAAGAAAACACGTCGAGCCAAAATTCATTTAAATCGGATAAGAATTGCGCACTCTAGAGGCTCAAGAAGTCAAGACCCAAGATCGGTTTATATGACAGCTATATCAAAACATGGACCGATATGGCCCATTTACAATACCAACCGACCTACACTAATAAGAAGTATTTGTGCAAAATTTCAAGCGGCTAGCTTTACTCCTTCGGAAGTTAGCGTGCTTTCGACAGACAGACGGACGGACGGACGGACGGACAGACGGACAGACATGGCTAGATCGACATAAAATGTCACGACGATCAAGAATATATATACTTTATGGGGTCTCAGACGAATATTTCGAGTAGTTACAAACAGAATGACGAAATTAGTATACCCCCATCTTATGGTGGAGGGTATAAAAACCGTTTTGGTAAGGTTGGTGAGGCCCTGTAGAGACCTTGGACCATCCATATTGTCCTAGTCGGTAAATATGTCCTGACGGGACATAGAAATACATTTTTACCCATATTGCCCAAGCGTTGAGCACTTGGGTAAAATTTTATACCAAGTTAGTACTCTACTCTTAAATACCTTTCATTTGATACCCATTTTGTCCCATCCGGTAAACTTGTTCGTTCGGGTGGGTTTTAAAATAGGGCGTCCCCACAGACTAGTAGACCCCAAAATTTTATACCAATTTCGTGTTTTTTGGGGTACCATAAGGTGGCATGACAAATTTCGCTTAAATCGGTGCACCCATCTCCGAGATGGCGTTTTTGAAAATTGGAATAAGGGGAGGGTCCACCCCTCCTTCGGATATCAACAAATGTAGTATCCTATTTTAAAATTCTACCATCTGTGAAAATTTGCTTGAAAATGGGTTAAGCTGTTTTTGAGTCTATACGGAACAGACAAACAAATATATAAATAAAGCGCAACAATTTAATTTTTATATAAAAGACAAGCTGATCCGAGCAGAGTGGGAAGGCCTCCAGGGTGGTGGTGGTGGGTTTGGGGGGTGGTGTAAACCCCCAGAAATATGGTCTTGAATGTGGGTTTCACCCGTGTTGCCATGATCGGTAAATATGTATGTCCGATTTAGGGGTGTTTTGGGGGGAAGGGTGATACCCCAGACACTTAACCTTAAAAAATTTGAGTATCGGGCTCTACTCTCAAAATTTATTTGAACCTCATATTGCCATTGTCCTCAAAATTGGATATCAAATTCGTTTTCTAATCTCAAATAACTTTCATTTACATCCCTTACTGGAAAAGTCAGCAAATATGCCTTGTTTGGGTCATGGGCCATAAAACTGTAAAATCCGAGTTCCATTCTTAAAGACCCAAATTGTTATGGTGAGCAAATACATCCTGTTTGGGGGTTGTAATGGGGGTGGGAGGTCCCCTGCACTGAACCAAATTTGTTATTCAAAACATCAAAAATTTTTGCTAAAACAGCAGGTTTTTTTGCTGGAATGGAATGGTTGCTATATAAGCAAACGTTTAGTACTGCTATTTCATCAAACAAAATCTGCTGTTTTCAATACACAAGTCTGCTGAAAAATATTGTATGCTCCTTTTTATGGGTGCCTGTTACTTAATTTGATTACTTAAGGCATTTTTTAAAAAATTTTTAGAAATTATTTTAGAAGAGATGATTTTTATTATTGAAATATTACTGTAAAGAAGCTACCCGATCCATCCACTGCTGTACATTTCGAAATGTGGCAGAGGTAGCTCGCATTTTTTTTGTTACTCTAATAATGTATAAATGACAGGCATGGCCTTTTGTAAAAAAACAAGTAAAAAGGCGTTTAGTTCGGCCGGGCCGAACTTTGGATACCCACCACCTCGGATATATAAGTGAACCACCTTTCCTCAAAATCCGGTCGAAAATTCATAATCGGTTTTTATGGCAGCTATATGCAAATCTTGATCGATCTAGACCAAATTGCAGAAATATGTGGAGGGGCTTAACTTAACTCTTTGTCCCAAATTTCAGCAACATCGGACAATAAATGCGCTTTTTATGGCCCCAAAACCTAAAACCGAGAGATCGGTCTATAACTCACTGTCCCAAATTTCAGCGAAATCGGATTATAAATGTTGCTTTTATGGGCCAAAGATCCTAAATCGGAGGATCGGTCTATATGGCAGCTTTATCCAAATCTGAACCGATCTGGGCCAAATTGACGAAGGATGTCGAAGGGCCTAACACAACTCACTGTCCCGAATTTCAGCAAAATCGGATAATAAATGTGACTTTTATGGTCCTAAGACCCTAAATCGGAGGATCGGTCTATATGGCAGCTATATCCCAATCTGAACCGATCTGGGCCAAATTGGCGGAGGATGTCGAACGGCCTAACACAACTCACTGTCCTAAATTTCAGCAAAATCGGATAATAAATGTGGCTTTTATTATGGGGGCTATATCAAGATGTAGTCCGATATAGCCCATCTTCGAACTTAACCTGATTATGGACAAAAAAAGACTCTGTGCAAAGTTTCAGCTCAATATCTCCATTTTTAAAGACTGTAGCGTGATTTCAACAGACAGACGGACGGACATGTCTAGATCGTTTTAGATTTTTACGCTGATCAAGAATATATATACTTTATAGGGTCGGAAATGGATATTTCGATGTGTTGCAAACGGAATGACAAAATGAATATACCCCCATTTGTCGGTGGTGGGTATAACAAGTCAAAGCGTGCTTAATTTGGCCGGGCCGAATCTTATATATGTACCTTCCACCATGGATCGCTTTTGTCGAGTGCTTTTCTCGACATCTCTTCTTAGGCAAAAAAGGATATAAGAAAAGGTTTGCTCTGCTATTAGAGCGATATCAAGATATGGTCCGGTTTGGACCACGATTAAATTATATGTTTAAGACCTGTGTAAAATGTCAGCCAATTCGAATAAGAATTGCGCTCTTTGGGGGCTCAAGAAGTAAAATAGAGAGATCGATTTATATGGAAGCTATATCGGGCTATAGACCGATTCAGACCATAATAAACACGTATGTTGATGGTCATTAGAGAATCCGTCGTACAAAATTTCAGGCAAATCGGATAATAATTGCGCACTCTAGAGGCTCAAGAAGTCAAAATCCCAGATCGGTTTATATGGCGGCTATATCAGGTTATGAACCGATTTGAACCTTGAAAGTAAGAATAAAATACGTCGTGCAATATTTCAGCCAAATCGAATAGGAATTGCGCCCTCTAGAAGCTCAAGAAGTCAAGACCCAAGATCGGGTTATATGGCAGCTATATTAGGTTATGAACCGATTTGAACCATACTTGGCATAGTTGTTGGATATAATAACGAAACACGTCGTGCAAAATTTCATTCCAATCGGATAAGAACTGCGCCCTCTAGAGGCCCAAGAAGTCAAGACCCAAGATCGGTTTTTGTGGCAGCTATATCAAAACATGGGCCGATATGACCCATTTACAATACCAACTGACCTACACTAATAAGAAGTTTTTGTGCAAAATTTCATGCTAGCTTTAGTCCTTCGGAAGTTAGCGTGCTTTCGACAGACGGACGGAAGGACAGGGCTAGATCGACATAAAATGTCGCGACGATCAAGAATATATATACTTTATGGGGTCTCAGACGAAAATTTCGAGTAGTTACAAACAGAATGACGAAATTAGTATACCCCCCATCCTATGGTCGAGGGTATAAAAACGATTATGGAAAGTATATATTCAGTGGTGAATATAAACATCCACTGAGACACACATTTACATTTGTATTTTATTTTGTCAACTAACATACCCTTCATAATTACGCATTAGTCATTTTCAGCAAACAGACTTTTTAGCAATAAGCCTTCTGCTCTGAAATTGCAGAACTACTGCTGTTATAGCAAAACTACTGCTACAATAGCAGCAAAATTAACTTCTAATATTTAGCAAACAGTGTTTCCTATTTGCAGCAAACTTTTTCTATGAGTGTAGACAGTTGGTGCCGAATGTTAATGACAGATTCGTGCATTGAGCCCTATATTTCCATAACGGCAACAAGTGCGGTTTGGGGGTGCTTTGAGGGATGGGGCGGACACTCAGTGACTTGGCCCTGAAAATATATCTATCAGTTTGGTGTTCTACTCTAAAATACCTTTTATTTTAGCCCCATTTTGCAATGGTCAGTAAATACGCCCCATTTGGGTGGTGTTATGGGGGTGGATGCCATGGTCAGTAAATTAGTGCTATTTGGTGGGAGTTTTGGTTAAGTGGTGACCACCAGAAACTTGGTCCCGAAAGTGGATATAAATTTCGTGTTCTACACCCAAATACCTTTCATTTGAGCCCCATACCGCCATTGTCGAAAAATATATCCGATTTAGGGGTGTTTTGGGGATTGGTTTGGACTCCAAACACTTGTTCCCAAAATTTGATATCAGATAAGTTTTCTTATAGTAAATACCTTTAATTTGAGTCCCATATTTGCCCATATCCCATATTTGGAAACCAAATATTTGTTTTTAGATTATTACAAGATCGAACACAAAATGTCGCTTAAATCGCACCCCATGACCGAAACCTGGCGTTTCTGAAAATTAGGTCCACCCCCTCCAGACTAAAAAAGATTTAGTACCTTATTTTCGCTACGGGATCATTATGCACCATCTGGGAAAATTTCAAGAAAATCGGGTTAGCCTTTTTTGAGCCCATACGGAACAGACAAACAAGCAAACCAACAAACAAATATAAATTGATTTTTATATCCACCACACACAGGAGATCGTCCTACCCATCTCCGAGATCTGGTGTTTTTGAAAATTAGGGTAATGGCGAGGGCAAACAACCGCAACGAAATTCCTATATTTTATTTTTATACCCTCCACAATAGGATGGGGCAATACTAATTTCGTCATGCTGTTTGCAACACCTCGAAATATGCATCTGAGACCCCATAAAGTATATATATTCTTGATCGTCGCGACATTTTATGTCGATCTAGCCATGTCCGTCTGTCTGTCCATCCGTCTGTCTGTCGAAAGCACGGTAAGTTTAGAAGGAGTAAAGCTACACGCTGGAAACTTTGCACAAATATTTTTTTAGTGTAAGTCGGTTGCGATTGTAAATGGGCCAAATTAGTCCATGTTTTGATATAGCTGCCACAAAAACCGATCTTGGGTCTTGACTTCTTGAGCCTCTAGAGGGCGCATTTCTCATCCGATTTGGCTGAATATGATGTGTTATATTATAGCTTCCAACAACTGTGCTAAGTATGATTCAAATCTGTTCATAACCTGTTATAGCTGTCATATAAACCGATCTTAGACCTTGACTTCTTGAGCCGCTAGAGGGCGCAATTCGCAAGCTATTTGGCTGAAAATTTGCATGAGGTATTTTGTTATAACTTCCAACAACTAGCTTCCAACAACAGTGTTAAGCTTTTAGAGGGCGCAATTCTTATCCGATTTGGCTATAATTTTGCAAGTGGTGTTTTGGTATCACTTGCAACAACTGTAAGACGTATGATTCAAATCGGTTCATAAAATGGTATAGCTGCGATATAAAGCGATCTTGGACCTTGACTTCTTGAGCCGCTGGAGGGCGTAATTCGCATCCTATTTGGCTGAAATTTTCAACATACCTTCAACATACTTCTCTCATTGATACAGCTTCCATATAAATCGATCTCCCGATTTTGCTTCTTGAGCCCCTACAAGGCGCAATTCTTATCCGAATTGACTGATATATTGCACAATGACTTCTACAATGTTCAGCATCCAAAAGCATAACAGATCTTATTCATTATTCTTTGTTTGTCTTAAAAGAGATACTGCGCAAAAAACTTGACAAATGCGATCTATGGTGGAGGATATATTAGATTCGGCCCGGTCGAACTTAGCACGCTCTTACTTATTCATATTCAAAAAAAAAAAAAAAAACATTGTTTTATACCCTCCATACTATTATACTATATTAGTCTACTAATTTCGTCATTCCGTTTGTAACACCTCGAAATATGTATCTAAGACCCCATAGTGAAATTTTGCACGTAGTGTTTTGGTCTCATTTCCGAGAACTGTTCCAAGTATGGTCATAATCGGTTGTTAACCTGATATAGCCGCCATATAACCGATCTTGGGTCTTGACTTCTTGAGCTTCTAGAGTACCAAATTTTTATCCAATTTGGCAGACATATTGGACGAAGTGTTCTAGTATGATTCCCAACTACTGTGCCAAGTATATTCTAAATCAGTCCATAACCATACAATCGCCATATAACCGATCTTGGGTCTTGACTTCTTGAGCTTCTAGAGTACCCAATTTTTATCCAATTTGGCAGACATATTGGACGAAGTGTTCTAGTATGATTCCCAACTACTGTGCCAAGCATATTCTAAATCAGTCCATAACCATACAATACGTTCTTCCGGTTAGACATTTTGAGCCTCTTGCGGGCGTTATTCCTTTTGACTGCAAACAACTGTGCTAAGGATGTCTGAAATCGGTTCATAACATGCTGAAGCTGCCATATGAGCTTCTAGAGGGCGCAATTATTATCCGATGTGTCCGAAATTTTGCATGAAGTTGAAGTCCGTCCGTCTGTCTGTTGAAATCACGATACAGGCTTTAAAAATAGAGATATTGAGCTGAAATTTTGCACAGGTTCTTTTTTTTGTCCATAAGCAGGTTAAGTTCGAAGATGATCTATATCGGACTATATCTTGATATACCACCCATATAGACCGATCGGCCGATTTAGGGGCTTAGGCCCATAAAAGACACATTTATTATCTGATTTAGCTGAAATTTGGGACAGTGAGTTGTGCTAGGCCCTTCGACATCCTTCGTCAATTTGGCCCAGACCGGTTTAGATTTGGAAATAGCTGCCATATAGACCGATCCTCCGATTTAGGGTCTTAGGCCCTTAAAGCCACATTTATTATACGATTTTGGTGAAATTTATGACAGTGAGTTGTCTTGGGCCCTTCGACATTTTCTTCAATTTCACTCAGATCGGTCCAGATTTGGATATAGCTGCCGTATATATCGATCTCTCTTTAAATGTTTTGGGCCCATAAAAGTCGCGTTTATTGTCTGATGTTGCCGAAATTTAGGACTGAGAGTTAAGTTAAGTTAGATCGATCAAGATTTGCCTATAGCTGCCATATAGACCTATCGCTCGATTTAAGGTTTTGGGCCCATAAGAGGCGCATTTATTGCCCGATGACGCCGATGTTTGGGACAATGAGTTAAGTTAAGTCCGTTGACATACTTCTGCATTATGGCACAGATCGGTCCAGATTTGGATATAGCTGCCGTATAGACCGATCTCTCGGTTTAAGGTTTTGGGGCCATAAAAAGCACATTTTTTGTCCGATGTCACCGCAATTTGGGACAGTGAGTTTTGTTAGGCCCTTCGACATCCTTCTTCAATTTCACTCAGATCGGTCCAGATTTAGATATAGCTGCCATATAGACCGATCTCTCGATTTAATGTTTTGGGCCCATAAAAGTCACATTTATCGTTCGATGTTGCCGAAATTTGGGACAGAGAGTTAAGTTAAGCCCCTCCACATATTTCTGCAATTTGGTCAAGATCGATCAAGATTTGCATATAGCTGCCATATAGACCGATCCCTCGATTTAAAGCTTGGCCCCAAAAACGGCGCGTTTATAATCGATTTAACTGAAATTTGACACATTGGTTTTTACATCCAGGTTGTATATGGTTCAGATCGGTTTAGTTTTAGATATGGTACTAAAAGACCAATTTTTTGTTATACACAATTTAACAATGACTTGCACTCATTAGTATTTGGTCCAATCGGATCATATTTCGATATAACTGCTATGGGACATAAGGTATGCAATTTTTGATGAAAGGTGGTTTACATTTATACCCGAAGTGGTGGGCATCCAAAGTTCGGCCCGTCAGAACTTAACGTCTTTTTACTTGTTCCCTCTTTGGTGGCTCAGGACAGATAGCTCCTTCACGGTTGGCCCTAGATCATCAAGAGAGGAAAACTGCATTTTTCATAATCGTCAACCCACCGACCATATTTGTTTGACATGCTGGATATCAATACCTCTTTGCTTTCTTTTGCGTCTCTGATTTTTAAGGCTTGACATAGCCATTCGTGGAAGAGTTGCTAACCCGGACATACATCTTTTGGACGCTGTAAACTTGCTATTCATATCATTGAGACCAGTCTAAGATTAGAAATATCACCTCATACTCGCATAAGGAAAAGCAAAAATTTACTAGATCCACTTTTTGTTGCATATTTGAAAAGTCAATAATTCATGGGATTCTTTTAAGATTTAAGCAGCTATACGTCTACCTAGGAACCGTCTTCCCCAAACCTGGCCAGCGGAAGGGAAGCACGTGAGTAAGATTCAAAATGTATTACAAAAAAAATCATTATTTGTTAAAAAAAAAATTATGTATATAACTATAAATCCTTATAGGCTCCCTTGACTTACACGTTAGTAAAATAACCAAAAAAAAAAAAAAAAAACATTTTGCTTATTTCCTGGAAATTATAGCATTATTATTTGAAGCCTAGTGTACTTCCTTAATCTTTGCTTTTTATTTAATTTGTAATTTATTTTTTACACCCGCACAACAAGAATATAAAATTCTTATAATTAAAGTGCGGGTAATATCTCCAACAATTGTACATAGTAAACACTATAAAACTATACTAGCTATACAATACATCAAAGATTTCGAATGAATAACTTACTAACGGAAAAAAATAACATTTGTGGCTTTGTAGATTTGAATTTAAAAGAAAACAAGTAAAAGCGTGCTAAGTTCGGCCGGGCCGAAACTTATATACCCTCCACCATGGATCGCATTTGTCGAGTTCTTTTCCCGGCATCTCTTTTTAGGCAAAAAAGGATATAAGAAAAGATTTGCTCTGCCATTAGAGCGATATCAAGATATGGCCCGGTTTGGACCACAATTAAATTTTATGTTGGAGACCTGTGTAAAATGTCAGCCAATTCGAATAAGAATTGCGCCCTTTGGGGGCTCAAGAAGTAAAATAGAGAGATTGATTTATATGGGAGCTGCATCAGGCTATAGACCGATTCAGACCATAATAAATACGTATGTTGATGGTCATGAGAGGATCCGTCAGGCAAATCGGATAATAATTGCGACCTCTAGAGGCTCAAGAAGTCAAAGTCCCAGATCGGTTTATATGGGAGCAATATCGGGTTATGAACCGATTTGAACCTTATTTGACATAGTTGTTGAGAGTAAGAATAAAATACGTCATGCAATATTTCAGCCAAATCAGATAGGAATTGCGCCGTCTAGAAGCTCAAGAAGTCAAGTCCCTAGACCTGTTTATATGACAGCTATATCAGGTTATGAACCGATTAGAACCACACTTGGCACAGTTGTTGCATATCATAACAAAATACTTCGTGAAAAAATTCATTCAAATCGGATAAGAATTGCGACATCTAGAGGCTCAAGACCCACTATCGGTTAATATGTCAGCTATATCAAAACAAAGACCGATATAGTCCATTTACAATACCAACCGACCTACACTAATAAGAAGTATTTGTGCAAAATTTCAAGCGAAAGCAGACAGACGGACGGACAGACGACATGGATAGATTGACATAAAATGTCGCGACGATCAAGAATATATATACTTTATGGATCTCAGACTAATATTTCGAGTAGTTACAAACAGAATGACGAAATTAGTATACCACCCATCCTATGGTGGAAGGTGTAAAAACAAAAATGAATTTATCAATTAAAGAGGAATTATTAGACTTAGATGATCCAAAAAAAAAAGGATATTTAAGTAAGTATAAAAGAATAAAAATAATTAAATAAATGAGTCTTAACATTCATCAACTTAATGCAGTAAAATGTTCCAAAGTCTGGATTTAAATGTTGCCGAGTTACTGAGTAATTGCAGATCGTTAGGAAGTAAATTCCAGAGACGTACATCGAATATGAACATATGCCAATCAGAAACAAGCCTCCGATACATTTTGGGAATAATTTTTTTACCTCTAATAGATCTGGCGAAATCAATAAATCCATACAGATATTGTGGTTCCTGCGTGTAGATCAATTTATGCAGGAAAGTAAGCGATCTCAGGTAAAACAAGTGCTGTAAGGAGACGCCATACAGGGATAAAGAGTATTCAGAGATGGAATCGCGCCGTCTCAAGCCAAATACATAACGAGTAACGCTATTAATAAAGGTGTTTAGCTTACTTCTATTTACCGAGTCGCAATTGGCAAACAACTCACAGCAGTAGAGAATGCCAGGAACAAGATAAGTCTTTGCCAAGACAGACCTAACCCGCAGCGGAGTAACGGACTGAGTGGCTCGGAGAGCATGCAATTTTGATTATCCCTGATCAACGACATAGTCGATATGATTACTCCAAGTCAGAGTGCCGTTAATAACCACGCCCAAGTTCTTTGCATGAGGAACGATTTCCAATCTAGAGTCGTCAATGAATATACCGACATCACATGAAAAACGAAACAGCCTGTTTCTGATAACCACACACTTGGACTTTACAGGGTTGAGACACAGGCCATTGGCTTTCGCCCAGGTGCTCACTCTTGACAGATCATGATTAAGCAGACGTATGTTTTCAGCAATCTCATCCCTCGGACTGCCGATATATGTTTGTACATCATCAGCGTACATATGTACCTCACAATAAGACAATTGGCTCACCAGGTCGTTACTGTACAATGAAAAGAGAAGAGGACCCAGAATTGAACCCTCAGGAACACCTTTTGAAGCAAGCAGAAGTGCCGATACAGAAGACTTATAACTGACAGACTGAGTGCGGTGTGACAGGTACGACAAAATAAGACGAACGGACGTAGAAGAAAAATTGTAAAGATGTCTCATCTTGTCACATAACAAGCAATGATCCACAGTGTCAAATGCCTTAGAATGGTCAAGAAGAACAAGGAAATTTATCTTGTCATTCTCCCAATTGACCCTGATCCTCTCAGTAACCTCTGCCAAGGCAGTTACGCAGCTGTGGTTAGGTCGAAACCCGGACTATCTCACATATAACAAAGAATTTTCGTTGACAAAAGACGACATTTGCAAATACAACAATTTCTCAAAGACCTTTGACAAGTAACAAAGAATCGCAATTGGTCTATATTTCTTGGAATTTTTAGGCAGTGGGATGACTTTGGTATGTTTCCACGCTAATGGAAAGTAACTCGTGGTCAAAATCCTATTACAAATCTAGGATCAATGCCATCAGATCGGACAGCGTTAGACGTTTCAGTCGCGACGCACTCAAAGACAGGGGGGGGGGGGGGGGGGGAGAGAGGAATATGTCGCACCTGCGATGCGACATATTCCTCTCCTGAATAGCCGCACGAATATCCCGAGAGAACCACGGTTTTGATCTGGAGGACACTTCTCTAGTCTTGAGTGGAACCGTAAGTTCCTAAAGGTCACGGATATTCCTCTGTAGAAAGTCAGTTTGTTCATCGATAGTTTCCATACGAAATATCAGATCCCAGTCGATGAGCACAGCACTCGAAAGCAAAAAATCATGGTCGAGACGGGCACAATCTCTATATGATCTCTATAAGTTTCTCTAGTCCTGGTGAGCTCAAATTCATAACATAAAAAGATCAAGTCATGGTTCGAAAAACATGAGGTTGACAGTTGGTCGTATAGGAGGACTTTAGAAGTGTCACTAATAAAGTACAGATCGAGAAGCGTGCAGGAGGATGCGGAAAAATGCGTGGGAATTGTTGAATTGACAGGCAAAAGCCCCAATGAAGACATTTTAAACGTCAAGCCCATGTCCTGTAAAATGTTAGAGTTGAAGTCCCCAGCAACCACAATGTCTGAGTGAGCAAGAGAGAGAGAGTTCAAGGACAGAGAAAACATCTCGCGTATCCGTGCGGTTGTTCGGTCTATAAACGCACCCCACTAGGAGCTTGTTATCGGCAGCAGACACCTCAACAAAAACTTACTCAGTTGGGCCACCTGGGTTAGACTTTATACATAACTGAGTATTCAGGTAGTTTCTCACATACAGAACGGTGCCGCCCCCACGACGTAATCTATCAGCTCTATGCACGCTATATCCTGAAAGATCAATAAACGCATTAGGTGTTTATTGATTCAGCCACGTCTCCGATACATACACTAGATCAATGTCAGAGTTCTCAAAAATCATCTTGAATACATCAAGCTTGTTATTCAGGCTTTGGGCATTAATATGACAGATATTTAATCCCTTATGTTGCCTGGACAGTATCCTGATCATATTGGCCGTTGCATCTCTAGTATTAGCAGTCATATTTAAATACGTAAAAAGATTTAATTAAATTCTCAGCAACTTGGAAGATGATAAATGTTATGAATGAAGATAAATTAATTTTGATGAATGATAAGATACTATAATAAAAATGTAAGAAACGCATGGCAAAAGAACTTAATATAGGATAACATAAATGACATGAGATTAGTTGTAGTTTATGAGATGATGTTAGAAGTAGGATTTTGTGTGTGGTTAGTATGACGAAACCCATTTAAAGAATCAGAATTTGCAATGCATACCGGAACTTCGCTGGGATCACGCTTCACATACACTAGTCCTTTGAAAGTATAAGCTGAGTGTAAAAGTTTCTTTCTTTTTAGGGAGAGGGAATCTTGTAAGATCCTATAGTTTGAATTCGAAATGTTTTCATTTATATAGAACTGAAAAGTTGAGTCAAATCCAATCATGTTGAGAGATAAGGTGGTATTGTTTCTCTTCCGAAATTCAGATAGTCCTTTGAAAAGGAAATTTTTGTCATACGGAGACATCAATGTAGCAATAATTACTCCATCCGGTGAATTTCTTTCCTTAGTGTTGTTTCTGTTTCTTAGCCGGTGTATAGATTTGAGTTTTGGAGTCGGAATAGTACAGTGCAAAATTTTGTGAAAATGTTGTTTAGGTTTTCATTTTCATTGAAAGGGATTCCATTTATACGAAGATCTGCAACAACCGGAGCATTTTCTTGACGTAAGGCTTGGAGTTTGATCTCTTTTAATTTCAGTTTAAGAACATCGATTTCACATACTTTAGTTTCGTGACTCTATCACTGATATCAACAATGTCTGCACGTAACTCGCATAATCTTTTGTCTAGTTCATTAAAGATTCGGTTTTTAGATTATTTTAATAATGATTTCATAAGATCTTCGATTCTATCGCTTAGCTTCTCAAAACGGTCATCCAATATCTGCATCAAGTGAAGTAGAGAGTCAGAGAACCTTGGTGTCTTTGGGATGTTACCAACAAATGTGCGGTGTAAAACTCTATCACGGTTCTCCTTCACTGCCTTGGAATCCATGCTGATGCTTTTATTAGGGTCGAGGGGCCGTGCAAAATCGGCTGGATTCGAGATTGGGATGGCATTGTTGGGGTATTCATCTTTTTTTTTCTGTGTAAGTAATTAAAACAATAAAGAAAGTTGTTCTTATTGGGGTTGAGCAATTCCGTGATAGGTGTTACCAGGTTTGAGTTTTAATTATAAAGACCCAACAACACAACCGAACGATACAAGATAAACAATACTTTCGCTTTGAGCCACTGTATAATTTAAATTTAATGGTAAAATTTACTATTGTGAATAATGTTTATTTTACTTACAGGGTGGCTGATGAAAGCCGCTACCAAAAAAAAATGTAATAACTTTTTTTCTATTTAATAATAATAATTTAATAATTAATTTAATTAATTAATTAATTAATTTAATTAATAATAATTTAATAATTAATTTAATAATTTAATTTAACATGAATAAAAGAAAAATGTATTCCATACACCGAAAAAAAAATGTAGCAATATTCATCATTGTAGCAATATTCATCAGCCACACTGTAGTTGTATAGTCGTGTAAACGCGACCGAACACTATCAGCTGTTTATGTTGTTTTGTTTTATTTACATACTTGTTGACCCGGGCCCGCTCAGCTGCGCTTTCTTTTACTTTATATGAAACAAAAGTTTCCTTGGAATATTTATTTTCGACAATTAAAGATCTTTTAGTGAAATACCATGCTACGAAAATAGTATATCGCTTGACTAACAGTTTAACAATATAAGCGCCTTTATCTGAATTCCATATGATCTTTATTGGTCTACGAATTTAATTTTAGATGGAAAGTGTACTCCCTTCCTAAAATACTTTATTGCAGCCCGATATTCTCACGATATCTGGTTTAATGGTGTTTCCGGGGGAGAGATGGTCCCCCAGATACTTGGCCCTGAAAAATATCAGCGGCTTAAGAGGAGTTTACAGGATGAGGCGTCCCACAAACACATGGCTCCAAAATAGCTTATCAAATTCGTTTTCTAATCTCAAATAACTTTAATTTGAGCCACATATTGGCATGGTTGAAAAATGTTTTCCCTTTGGGGGTGTTTTGGGAAAGGGATGATGCCCTAAATACATGATCCTACATTTTGATATCAAATTCGTATTCTACTTCAAATACCTTTTTTGAGCCCCATATTGCGATGGTTACTAAAAAATTGCTGTTTGTGGGGTACTTTGGAAAAGGGGTAGACCCCCGGAAAATTGGTCCCGAAAATGGGTATCAATTCTTGCTCTACCCTCAATACCTTTCATTTAAGCCCCACATTGTCATGGTCGGTACATATGCCTGATTTAGGAGTGTTTTGGGGAGTTTATTGGTCCCCCAAATTCTAAGCCCTGAAAATATATGAACAACGTGCTCTATTCTCATATATCTATATATCATTTATTTGAACCCCATATTGCCATTGGCCTCAAAATTGGAAATCAAATTCGTTTTCTTATCTCATTTAAACTCCTTATTGCAAAAGTCAGCAAATATGTCCGGTTTGGGGAATTGACCCTAAAAACTATGAATATTTAGTTCCACTCTCTTTAAGACCCAAATTGTCTTGATGAGCAAATACGTCCTATCTGGAGGCTGTTATGGTGGTGGGACGTCCGCTAGACAGTTGGCTCCTAATGTTGATATCAGATACATGGTCTACTCCCACATACCTTTAATATGAGCCCCATATTTCCTTAGTCGGCAAACATGACCGGCTTGAGGGTGTTTTAGGGGATGGACGGCCACTCAGTGAGTTGGCCTTGAAAATATATATCGGATTCGTGTTCCACTTTAAAAACCCTCTTATTTGAGCCTCATATTGCAAAAGTCAGAAAATACTTACTATTTGGATGGTGTTGTGGGGATGGGGTGGTCCCATAGACACTTTTCCCGAATATTGATATCAAATTCGTGTTTTACTCCCAAAGCCCTATCATTAGGGGCCGCCTTTCATTAGAGTGACAGGCGGCCCTCCAAACGCTTGGTTCAATATTTGGATATCAGATTCGTATTCTGCATTCTGCATTTGAGTCCCATATTGCCATGGTCGGTAAATATGTCCGATTTAGGGGTGTTTTTGGGCTAGGGGTGTTTTGGGGCTAGGGGTGGTCCCCCTAGCGCTTGGTCCGACAATTGTATATCAGATACGTTTTCTTATCCTAAATACCTTTCATTTGAGTCACATATTGTTGTGATTGGTCTAAATATATGTTTGGTAGGTTTTAGTGTGGGGCAGCCCCCCTAGGTACCCCATCCGAAATTTGGATACCAAATTTGTATTTTTAGTGTACTTTTTGAGGGCACACCAAATTTCGCTTACATCGCACCACCCATCTCTGAAATCTGGCGTTTCTGAAAATTAGGGCAAGGGGGAGGGTCCTTCATATATCAAAAAATGTAGTACCGTGTATGTTCTCCACGGGGTCATTATGCACCATCTGTGAAAATTTCAAGAAAATCGGTTCAGCCGTTTCTGAGTCTATAAGGAACACAGAAACATACAAACAAACATACCTACAACAAACAAATTGATTTTTATATATAAGATAGACTAGATGAGCCCCGCCAGCTTTGCTGCGCCTTCATTTACACCAAGTGAAAAGTATGTTTCTCGTTCTTAAGCTTGGTACTGACTTCTTATCGATTAACTAAAATTTTAATCGGAAAATCTGATATGTAAGATATAATCCTGCTGTTACTCTGGTGGCCACCATGGCGCTAAGGTTTGAATCTTCTCATATGACGCCGAACGAATGGTCATAAATTTTGGAGCAATGCAGCCATTGTACCTAAAATTATTAAATCACACAGTATCCTGTTGGGTCATTATGATTGATCGACTGTTTTGGGGTCCGTTAGGTATATTACCAGAATAAAGATATCAGATTCGCAGGCCACAACCTTTTACCTTTTATTTGAACCCCATATCGTCATGATTGGTGTATACAGCAGTTTGTTGGAGGGCGTCTACAGGAGGGTTGTGCTCCACAACCCATCTACCACTTGAGAACAGATTTGAATGACGCACTACACTCAAAAATGACCATCACTTGAACCCTCATAGTTTTAATGGGTCAAATAACCTATTGGGGGTGATTTTAGGATATAAAGTACCACCTAGATTCTTGGACACAAAGTTTATGCCATATTCGTAATCTGCTCCCAAAAACCTTTCATTTGAGTCTGATCTAGCTACCAAATAATCAAATATTATACCCATTTGGGAGGCTTTTTGGGGGTGGGGAGACCCTCAATTAATTTGACATAATTTGTTATGTCATATTCGTAATTTACTCCCAAATACCTTTCATTTCAGTCCCATATTGATATGTACGTCTAATATGTCAGTTTGGGGAAGTTTTGGGTATGAGGTTGCACCCTGGCTGTTTGGATCCAATTTTATTGTCATATTCGTATTTTACACTCCAATAACTTTTTTATACCCTCCATCATAGGATGGGGGCATACTAATTTCGTCATTCTGTTTGTAACACCTCGAAATATGCGTCTAAGATCCCATAAAGTATATATATTCTTGATCGTCGTGACATTTTAAGTCGAACTAGCCATGTCCGTCCGTCTGTCCGTCTGTCGAAAGCACGCTACTTTTTGAAGGAGTAGAGCTAGCCGCTTGAAATTTTGCGCAAATACTTCTCATTGGTGTAGGTCGGTTGGGATTGTAAATGGACCAAATATCTTCATGTTTTGATATAGCTGCCATATAAACCGATCTTGGGTCGTGACTTCTTGAGCCTCTAGAGGGCGCAATTCTCGTCCGATTTGACTGAAATTTTGCAACTGTGCTAGGTAAGATTTAAATCGGTCCATAACCTGGTATAGCTGCCATTTAAACCGATCTTGGGTCTTGACTTCTTGAGCTTTTAGAAGGCGGAACTCTTATCCGGTTTGACTGAAATCTCGCACATAGTGTTTTCATATCACTTCCAACAACTGTGTGAAGTATGATCCAAATCGGTTCATAACCTGATATAGCTGCCATATAAACCGATCTTGGGTCTTGACTTCTTGAGCCTCTAGAGAGCGCAATTTTCATCCAATTTGGCAGAAATTTTGTACAACGGTATCTCTTATGACCTTTAACATACGTGTCTAATATTGTCTGTATCGGTCAATAGCTTGATACAGCTGCCATATAAACCTATCTCCCGAATTTGCTTCTTAAGCCCCTGCAACGCGCAATTCTTATCAGAATGAACTGAAATATTACACAATGACCTCTACAATGTTCAGCATTCATTTATGATCCGAATCGGACTATAACTTGATATAGCTCCAATAGCATAACAGTTCTTATTCGATATTCTTTGTTTGCCTAAAAAGAGATACCGCGCATAGAACGCGACAAATGCGATCCATGGTGGTTCGGCTCGGCCGAACTTAGCATGCTCTTACTTGTTTCTTCTGAAGCCCCTAAAGGGCGCTATTATTATTCGATTTGGAATTTAAAATTTTACAAAATGACTTCTTCTATGGTCTCCAACTTACAATTCGATTATGATCCGAATCAGAACATAACTTGATATAGCTCCAACAGCATAGCAATTATTTTCTTTTAGCCTTTGTTAAAAAGAGATACCGGGAAAAGAGCTCGACAATTTTCGAGCCATGGTGGAGGGTGTATAAAATTCGGGCCGGCCGAACTTAGCACGCTTTTGCTTGTTATATATATAGACTAGCTGAGCCCGACCCACTCCGCTGCGCCCGATAGTGCTATATTGAAGAGGAGTACTCTAAACTTGGAAAATTCTGCCCTATTTCAGTGGAAAATACATTCCAATTTACCCCAGATTTTGATACCAAATTTTTGCTTTTAGGTTACTGCAAGTGTGCAATCAAAATTTCGCTTAACCATCTCCGTGATAAGGGTGAGGGGAAGGGTCAATTAATACCGCAAATAACGGCAACGAAATTTTTATATTTTACTTTTCTTTATTCATAGGGCCGATAGGTTGTCATAACAAAGACAAATGCTATATGATAAATCTTGACCACTCTGACCCCGCTCTGTTCGTGTTGGCTTTTCCAAATTAGCGCCATATACTGGCTGTTTTCTCAATCCATTTCAAAATAGCCAGTAGCTTGGAGTGGCTTTACGCCTATAACATTGGTCATCATGAAGTAGTTGTCTATAAAAGGCTTTTTGACTACCTATAAAATAGTCATCATTAAGTCTTTCTTTAAATCAAATCACATCGCCATATTAAACAATTTTTTGTGCTTAAGGACTAATTTACCGGTCTATACATTTTATGCGGTGGCGACAGTTCTTAGTAGTAACGCTCTAAACAATGTAAATCTTTTGAACAAGTAACAAGTAAAAAGGCGTTAAGTTCGGCCGGGCCGAACTTTGGATACCCACCACCTCGGGAATATATGTAAACCACCTTTCATCAAAATTCGGTGGAAATTTCATACCTTATGTCCCATATCAGTTATATCAAAATATGTTCCGATTTGGACCAAATACTAAAAGTACACTAGCTATATCTAAAAATAAACCGATCTGAACCATATACGACACGGATGTCGAAAAGCCTAACATAAGTCACTGTGTCAAATTTCAGTGAAATCGGATTATAAATGCGCCTTTTATGGGGCCAAGACCTTAAATCGCGATATCGGTCTATATGGCAGCTATATTCAAATCTCGACCGATCTGGGCAAAATTGAAGAAGGACTTCGTAGAGCCTAACCAAACTCACTGTCTCAAATTTCAGCGACATCGGACAATAATTGCGTCTTTTATGGCCCAAAACCTAAAACGTAGATATCGGTCAATATGGCAGCTATATCCAAATCTGAACCGATCTGTGCGATATTGCAGAAGTATGTCAAGGGGTTTAACTTAAATCAATGTCCCAAATTTCAGCAAGATTGGATAATAAATGTGGCTTTTATGGGACTTAGACCCTAAATCGGATGATCGGTCTATATGGCAGCTATATCCAAATCTGGACCGATCTGAGCCAAATTCACGGAGGATGTCGAAGGGCCTAACACAACGCACTGTCCCAAATATCAGCGAAATCGGATAATAAATGTGGCTTTTATGGGACTTAAACCCTAAATCGGATGATCGGTCTATATGGCAGCTATATCCAAATCTGGACCGATCTGAGCCAAATTCACGGAGGATGTTGAAGGGCCTAACACAACTCACTGTCCCAAATTTCAGCAAAATCGGATAATAAGTGTGGCTTTTATGGGCCTAAGACCCTAAATTGGCATATCGGTCTATATGGCAGCTATATCCAAAATTGGACGGATCTGAGCCAAATTGACGGAGGATGTCGAAGGGCCTAACACAACTCACTGTCCCAAATTTCAGCAAAATCGGATAATAAATGTGGCTTTTATGGGCCTAAGACCCTAAATCGGCCGATCGGTCTATATGGGGGCTATATCAAGGTATAGTAAGATATAGCCCATCTTCGAACTTAACCTGCTTATGGAAAAAAAAGAGTCTGTGCAAAGTTTCAGCTCAATATCTCTATTTTTAAAGGCTGTAGCGTGATTTCAACAGACAGACGGACAGACGGACGGACATGTCTAGATCGTCTTAGATTTTTACGCTGATCAAGAATATATATACTTTATAGGGTCGGAAATGGATATTTCGATGTGTTGCAAACGGAATGACAAAATGAATATACCCCCATCCTTCGGTGGTGGGTATAAAAAGGCGTTAAGTTCGGCCGGGCCGAACTTTGGATACCCACCACCTCGGGTATATATGTAAACCACCTTTCATAAAAAACCGGTAAAAATTGCATACCTCATGTCCCATAGCAGTTACATCGAAATATGATTCGATTTGGACCAAATACTAATGAGTACAAGTCATTGTTCAATTGTGTATAACAAAAAATTGGTCTTTTAGTACCTATATCTAAAAATAAACCGATCTGAACCATATACAACCTGGATGTAGAAAAACCAATGTATCAAATTTCAGTTAAATCGATTATAATGCGCCTTTTTTGGAGCCAAGACTTTAAATCGAGGGATCGTTCTATATGGCAGCTATATGCAAATCTTGATCGATCTAGACCAAATTGCAGAAATATGTGGAGGGGCTTAACTTAACTTCTGTCCCAAATTGCGGTAACATCGGACAATAAATGCGCTTTTTATGGCCCCAAAACTTAAAACCGAGAGATAGGTCTATATGGCAGCTATATCCAAATCTGATCCGATCTGGACCACATTAACGAAGGATGTCGAATGGCCTAACACAACCCACTGTCCCAAATTTCAGCAAAATCGGATAATAAATATGGATTTAATGGGCCTATGACCCTAAATCGGAGGATCGGTCTATATGGCAGCTATATCCAAATCTTAATCGATCTGGGCCAAATTGACGAAGGATGTCAAAGGGCCTAATACAACTCACTGCCCCAAATTTCAGCAAAATCTGATAATAAATATGGCTTTGATGGGCCTAAAACCCTAAATCGGCGGATCGGTCTTTTGTATATGGCAGCTATATCCAAATCTGGACCGATCTGGGCCAAATTAAAGAATGAAATCGAAGGGCCTAGCACAACTCACTGTCCCAAATTTAAGCAAAATCGGATAATAAATGTGGCTTTAAGGGCCTTAGACCCTAAATCGGAGGATCAGTCTATATGGCAGCTATATACAAATCTGAAGCGATCTGGGCCAAATTGATGAAGGATGTCGAAGGGCCTAACACAACTCACTGTCTCAAATTTCAGCAAAATCGGATAATAAATGTGGCTTTGATGGGCCTAAGACCCTAAATCGAAAGATCGGTCTATATGGGTGGTATATCAAGATATAGTCCGATATAGCCCATCTTCGAACTTAACCTGCTTATGGACAAAAAAGAATCTGTGCAAAGTTTCAACTCATTATCTCTATTTTTGAAGACTGTAGCGTGATTTCAACAGACAGACGGACTGACATGTCTAGATCGTCTTAGATTTTTACGCTGATCAATAATATATATACATTATAGGGTCGGAAATGGGTATTTCGATGTGTTGCAAACGGAATGACAAAATGAATATACCCCCATCCTTCGGTGGTGGGTATAAAAAAAGTTTTGCCAACAGCATGTCGTTTGGACTTGTCTAGGAAAAGAAGGCCTATTATTGATGAGCCCCTTCTCCTATCTCTCTGAACGTCATATTTTGGTCATTATAATTGATAGACTGTTTTAGGGTGAGGTGGTCACCTAGATACATGAGCAGAATAAAGATATCAGATTCACAGTCCACAACCTTATACCTTTAGTTTAACCCCATTGGTGTATACAACCGTTTGGTGGAGGGCGTTCATATGAGGGTTGTGCGCCACACCCCATCTGCCACTTGAGCACAAATTTGAATGACGCACTCTACTCAAAAAAATCTTCAAATTGATTCCCCATTGTTTTAATGGGTCAAATAAACTATTGGAGGCGATTTGAGGAGGTAAAGCACCACCAAGATTCTTGGACACTAAGTTTAATGTCATATTCGTAATCTGCTTTCAAATGCTTCTCATTTGAGTTTCATCAATCTATGATCTAGTAATACTCATATTTGCGGCAACGGTGGAGGTTCCCTCCCCCTTCCAATATCAATAAATTATATAGCCTATACCTCTTTCCTGACCATTTACAAAATCTACTCCCGAGTACCTTTCATTAGAGCCCTGTATTGTCACTATCGTCCAATGG
This sequence comes from Stomoxys calcitrans, assembly GCF_963082655.1. Classification (NCBI taxonomy): domain Eukaryota; kingdom Metazoa; phylum Arthropoda; class Insecta; order Diptera; family Muscidae; genus Stomoxys; species Stomoxys calcitrans. Next base: position 112,105,780 of record NC_081552.1, on the reverse strand, counting down.
ACCTATTTTGGGGGTTTTTGAAATTAGTGCGGCCCCAATTACTTGGATCTAATTTTTAATATGAAATTCGTACTCTACTCTTGAATACCTTTCATTTAAGTACCATACTGTCCCAATCGGTCCACTTTTATTTTTGGGTGGTACTTTTAGGGTAAGGGGGAGGGTAGGCCCATCAAAGCCACATTTATTATCCGATTTTGCTGAAATTATTGACTGTGAGGTGCGCTAGGCCCTTCCACATATTTCTTCAATTTGGCCCAGATCGGTCCAGATTTGGATATAGCTGCCATACAGACCGATCCTCCGATTTATCAGATTTTGCTGAAATTTGGGACAGTGAGTTGTGTTAGGCCCTTCGACATCCTTTTTATACCCTCCACCATAGGATAAGGGGTATACTAATTTCGACATTCTGTTTGTAACTACTCGAAATATTCGTCGGAGACCCCATAAAGTATATATATTCTTGATCGTCGTCACATTTTATGTCGATCTATCCATGTCCGTCCGTCTGTCTGTCGAAAGCACGCTAACTTCCGAAGGAGTAAAGCTAGCCGCTTGAAATTTTGCACAAATACTTCTTATTAGTGTTGTAAATGGGTCATATCGGTCCATGTTTTGATATAGCTGCCATATAAACGGATCTGGGGACTTGAATTCTTGAGCCTCTAGAGTGCGCACTTCTTATCCGATTGGAATGAAATTTTGCACAACCTGTTTTGGTATGATATCCAACAACTGTGCCAATTATGGTTCAAATCGGTTCATAACCTGATATAGCTGCCATATAAACCGATCTTGGGTCTTGACTTCTTGAGCCTCTAGAGTGCGCAATTCTTATCCAATTGAAATGAAATTTTGCACGACGTGTTTTATTATTATATCCAACAACTTTGCCTAGTATGGTTCAAGTCGGTCCATAACCCGATATAGCTGCCATATAAACCGATCTTGGGTCTTGACTTCTTGAGCCTCTAGAGTGCGCAATTCTTATCCAATTGAAATGAAATTTTGCTCGACGTGTTTTGATATAATATCCAACAAATGTTCCAAGTATGGTTCAAATCGGTTCATAACCTGATATAGTTGTCATATAAACCGATCTTGGGTCTTGACTTCTTGAGCCTCTAGAGGGCGCAATTCTTATCCGATTGGAATGGGATTGTGCACGACGTGTTTCGTTATGACTTCCAACAACTGTGCCAAGTATGGTTCAAATCGGTCCATAACCTGATAAAGCTGCCATACAAACCGATCTGGGATCTTGACTTCTTGAGACTCTAGAGGTCGCTATTATAATCCGATTTGCCTGAAATTTTGTACGACGGATCCTCTCATGACCTCAACATACGTGTTTATTATGGTCTTAATCGGTCTATTGCCTGATACAGCTCCCATATAAATCGATCTCTTTATTTTACTTCTTAAACCCCCAAAGGGCGCAATTCTTATTCGAATTGGCTGACATTTTACACAGGTCTCCAACATATAATTAAATTGTGGTCCGTAACGAACCATTTCGTGATATCGCCCTAATAGCAGAGCAAATCTTTTCTTTTATCCTTTTTTGCCTAAGAAGTGATGCCGGGAAAAGAACTCGACAAGTGGGATCCATGGTGGAGGGTTTATAAGATTCGGCCCGGCCGAACTTAGCACGCTTTTACTTGTTTAATTTCACTCAGATCGGTCCAGAATTGGATGTAGCCGCCTCGATTTAAAGTTTTGGACCCATAAAAGTCGCATTTATAGTCCGATGTTGCCGAAATTTGGGACAGTGAGTCGCATTAGGCCCTTCGATCGGTCCAGATTTGGATTTAGCTGCCATATAGACCGCTCTTGATTTAATGTTTTGCGCCCATAAAAGTCGCATTTATTGTCCGATGTTGCCGAAATTTGGGACAGAGAGTTAAGTTAAGGCCTTCCATATGTTTCTGCAATTTGGTCTAGATCGATCAAGATTTGCATATACCTGCCATATAGACCAATCCCTCGATTTAAAGTCTTGGCCCCAAAAAAGGCGCATTTATATTCGATTTAGCTGAAATTTGACACATTGGTTGTATGCGGTTCAGATTGGTTTATTTTTAGATATAGGTACTAAAAGAAAAATTTTTTGTTATACACAATTGAACAATGACTTGTACTCATTAGTATTTCGTCCAAATCGGATCATATTTCGATATAACTGCTATGGGACATAAGGTATGCAATTTTCACCGGTTTTTGATGAAAGGTGGTTTACATATATACCCGAGGTGGTGGGTATCCAAAGTTCGGCCCGGCCAAACTTAACGCCTTTTCACTTGTTATACCCTCCACCATAGGATGGGGGGTATACTAATTTCGTCATTCCGTTTGTAACTACTCGAAATATTCGTCTGAGACTCCATAAAGTATATATATTCTTGATCGTCGTAACATTTTATGTCGATCTAGCCATGTCCGTCCGTCTGTCCGTCCGTCTGCCTGTCGATAGCATGCTAACTTCCGAAGGAGTAAAGCTAGCCGCTTGAAATTTTGCGCAAATACTTCTTATAAATGTAGGTCGGTTGATATTGTTAATCGGCCATATCGGTCGAAGTTATGATATAGCTTTCATATAAACCGATCTTGGGTCTTGACTTCTTGAGTCTTTAGAGGGCGCAATTCTTATCCGATTTCAATGAATTTTTGCACGAAGTATTTTGCTTTGATATCCAACAATTGTGCCAAGTATGGTTCAAATCGGTCCATATCCTGATATAGCTGCCATATAAACCGATCTTGGGTCTTGACTTCTTGAGCCTCTAGAGGGCGTAATTCTTATCCGATTTGAAAGAATTTTTGCACGAAGTATTTTGTTATGATATCCAACAACTGTGCCAAGTATGGTTCAAATCGGTTCATGACCTGATATAGCTGTCATATAAACAGATCTGTGGACTTGACTTCTTGAACTTTTAGAGGGCGCCATTCCTATCCGATTTGGCTGAAATTTTATGTGATGTATTTTATTCTTACTTTCAACAACTGTGTTAAATAATTTTCAAATCGGTTCATAACCTGATATAGCTCCCATATAAACCGATGTGGGATCTTGACTTCTTGAGCCTCTAGAGGTTGCAATTATTATTCGATTTGCCTGAAATTTTGTACGACGGATTCTCTCATGACCATTTACAAATGTGTTTATTATGATCTGAATCGGTCTATAGCCCGATACAGCTCCCATATAAATCGATCTCTCTATTTTACTTCTTGAGCCCCCAAATGGCGCAATTCCTATTCGAATAGGCTGACATTTTACACAGGTCTCCAACATATAATTTAATTGTGGTCCAAGCCGAACCATATCTTGATATCGCTCTAATAGCTGAGCAAATCTCTTCTTATACCCTGTTTTGCCTAAGAAGAGATGCCGGGAAAAGAACTCGATAAATGCGATCCATGGTGGAGGGTGTATACAATAAGATTCGGCCCGGCCGAACTTAGCACGCTTTTACTTGTTATATATGTAGAGATTTGCCCAAAAAGAGACCCAGGGAAATGTATTCGACAAATACGATCCATGGTGGAAGGTATATAAGAGCTTAGCACGATTTTACTCGTTTCGTTGTAAATTTGTGTACTTATATACTAATTTCGGGGGTATGCTAACTTCGTCATTCCGTTTATAACACCTCGAAATATTCGTCTAAAACCCCATAAAGTATATATATTCTTGATCGTCATGACTTTTTTGATCGATCTAGCCATATTCGTCCGTCTGTCGAAAGCACGCTAATTTTTGAAGGAGTAAAACTTGGCGCTTTAAATTTTGTTCAAATACTTCCGATTAAAGTTGGTAAGTTTTGATTGTAAATGGGCCATATCTGTTCATGTTTTGATATAGCAACCATATAAACCATTCATGGGTTTTAACTTATATCGCTTCGCACTTCTATCGAGGGCGCTATTCATATTCGATTTTGCTGAAACTTGGTACACATCGTTTGTTATGCCTTCCAACAACTGTGTCGGGTGTGGACTACATCCTGACATAGTTGCCATATAAACCGATTTATCGATTAGACTTCTTGAGCCTCTAGAGGGCGCGATTGTTGTTTAATTTGGCTGAAATGTTGCACATGTCATTTTAGTATGATTTCCAACAACTGTGTTAAGTATCGTCTAAATCAGTCTATTGCGTGATATAGCCGCCATAAAAATCGATCACTGGATTTGACTTATTGAATCTTAGACGGGGCAATTCTTATCCAATTTTGCTGAAATTTTACATATATCGTTTTGGTATGACTTTTAACAACTGGTCTAAATCGGTTCATTATCTGACATAGCTGCCATATAAACCGATTTAAACCGATGAGCCTCTTGAAGACGCAATTATTACTCGATTTGCCTGCAATTTTGGAGAAAATATTTTTATATGACTTGAACGGCATGACAACCACAGCCCATATTTGCCGATAGCTTGATATAGCTCATATATATTTGAAAAATTCATGGAAAGAACTTAACAAATGCGTTCCAAGGTGGTGTTTACATAAAATTCGGTCCTGCCGAACTTTGCCCACTTTTTGATTAGTGGTTTGCAAAAATGAAAATAAACAAGGCCGGACTTTGGATACCCACCACCTCGGGTACTTATGTAAACCACTTTTCGTCGTAATCTGGTGAAAACGCATAATTTCCGATTTAGACCTAATTCGGCAGGTACAATGAGTGGTCTAATAAGCACAGTCATTGTTAATTTTGTTGAACAAATTATTGGTCTTTTTGGTAGCAACATCCAAATATAGACCGGTCTAAACCAAATACCATGCGGATGTCGAAAACCGTAACATATATCGGGAGATCGGTCTATATGGCATCTATATCCAAATTAAACCGATCTGAGCCAAATCGAAGAGGGATGTCGAAGGGCCTTCCACAACTCACTGTCCCAAATTTTCAATTAATGCCCTCTTTTGGGCCTAAAAACTTAAATCGGCGGATCGGCCCATTTACAATCCCAACTGACCTACACTAATAAGAAGTGTTTGTGCAAAATTTCAAGCGGCTAGCTTTACTCGTTTGAAAGTTAGCGTGCTTTCGATAGACAGACGGAAACGAATAAGAATTGCATCCTTTCGGGGCTCATGAAGTAAAATAATGAGATCGGTTTTTACGGGAGTTATATCAGGCTATAGACCGATTCAGACCATATTGGACACGTATGTTGAAGGTCATGGGAGAAGCCGTACAAAATTTCAGCCAAATCGGATAATAATTCCATACTCTAGAGCCTGAAGAAGTAAAGATCCAACATCGATTTATGTGGCTGCTATTTCAGGTTATGGGCCGATTTAAACCATATTTGGCGCAGTTGTTGGAAGTCACAACGAAACACGCCATGCTAAATTTAAGCCGAATCGGATAAGAATTTCGCAATCTAGAGGCTCAAGAATTCAAGGCCCCAGATATTTTTATACGACAGCTTTATCCGGTTATAGATCGATTTGATTTGACCGATATTTATAACAATTGTTGGAAGTCATAATAAAACATGTCGTACAAAATTTCCCATATCGGATAAGAATTGCCCCCTCTAGGGGCTCAAGAAGTTAAGATGCAAGATCGGTTTATATGGCAGCTATATCAAAACATATACCAATATGGCCCATTTACAATCCCAACTGACCTACGCTAATAAGAAGTGTTTGTGCAAAATTTCAAGCGGCTAGCTTTACTCCTTCGAAAATTAGCGTGTTTTCATACTAGGCACAGTTGTTGGATATCATAACAAAATACTTCGTGCAAAAATTCATTGAAATCGGATAAGAATTGCGCCCTCTAGAGACTCAAGAAGTCAAGACCCAAGATCGGTTTATATGAAAGCTATATCATAACTTGGACCGATATGGCCGATTAACAATACCAACCGACCTATATTTATAAGAAGTATTTGTGCAAAATTTCAAGCGGCTAGCTTTACTCCTTCGGAAGTTAGCATGCTATCGACAGGCAGACGGACGGACAGACGGACTGACATGGCTAGATCGACTTAAAATGTTATGACGATCGAGAATATATATACTTTATGATGTCTTTGACGAATATTTCGATTAGTTACAAACAGAATGACGGAAATAGTATACCTCCATCCTATTGTGGAGTTTAAAAAAAACATTGATTTTAAAATAAAGGCAAAAAAAACGATGCGTATACTCTTGCGCATGTTTATTCGTTGTTGTCTCAACAACGACTGAAACAAATAGAATAAGAATACGAGCGCAGAGGTTAGCATGTCCGCCTTTACGCCGAACGCCTCGGCACGACCGGCGTAATTATCCCCTTACAAATGCTGCATTTGTGAGGTGTCCTGCCATGTTAAATCGTCTCGTCGTGGGGACACTTCGCCCTGAATGCGGATATCGATATTTTTTTTTTAATTTTTAATGTAAATAATTTTTATTTTGATGAGAATTCATTACAATTTGTTTGTTTGTTTGTTTTGTTTGTTTTGTTTGTTTTGTTTGTTTTGTTTGTTTTGTTTGTTTTGTTTGTTTTGTTTGTTTTGTTTGTTTTGTTTGTTTTGTTTGTTTTGTTTGTTTTGTTTGTTTTGTTTGTTTTGTTTGTTTTGTTTGTTTTGTTTGTTTTGTTTGTTTTGTTTGTTTTGTTTGTTTTGTTTGTTTTGTTTGTTTTGTTTGTTTGTTTGTTTGTTTGTTTGTTTTGTTTTGTTTTGTTTGTTTGTTTGTTTGTTTGTTTGTTTGTTTGTTTGTTTGTTTGTTTGTTTGTTTGTTTGTTTGTTTGTTTGTTTGTTTGTTTGTTTGTTTGTTTGTTGTTTGTTTGTTTGTTTGTTTGTTTGTTTGTTTGTTTGTTTGTTTGTTTGTTTGTTTGTTTGTTTGTTTGTTTGTTTGTTTGTTTGTTTGTTTGTTTGTTTGTTTGTTTGTTTGTTTGTTTGTTTGTTTGTTTGTTTGTTTGTTTGTTTGTTTGTTTGTTTGTTTGTTTGTTTGTTTGTTTGTTTGTTTGTTTGTTTGTTGTTTGTTGTTTGTTTGTTTGTTTGTTTGTTTGTTTGTTTGTTTGTTTGTTTGTTTGTTTGTTTGTTTGTTTGTTTGTTTGTTTGTTTGTTTGTTTGTTTGTTTGTTTGTTTGTTTGTTTGTTTGTTTGTTTGTTTGTTTGTTTGTTTGTGTTTGTGTTGTTTGTTTGTTTGTTTGTTTGTTTGTTTGTTTGTTTGTTTGTTTGAAAAACAAACAAACAAGGTATAATTGGGTTCAATTATCCATCTCCCTTTAATTTGAGCCGCATATTGCCATGGCTACCGGCCATGGGATTTGGTAGTGCAGAACGAATTCGATGTCCATATTTGAGTAGAAATGTCTGGCACCTCAGACATCCCTCCCCTAATGAGAACATTAACCTAAGGAAGAGCATTACCACCAGCTGCCGAGAAGGGGCAAAATCTCACACATCAATGAGTGCTTTCCGATCCAAGTTTAAACTCAATGATGTAGAACGTTTTTTTATAGCCGAGTCTGAATGGCGTCCCGCCGTGCGACACCTCTTTGGGGAAAATTTTTTAAATGGCCATACATATCATTGTACCTCGCAAATGTCGCCAACATTAAGAGGGGATAAACAACGCTTTGTTCGATGTTCTCGCCAGGATTCGAGCGCGTTCAGCGTCATAGGCTACAATGGCACGAATTCGATATCCTCATTCAGGGCAAACCGTCCCCACGCTAAAAAATATTTGAGAGTTACAGAAGGCGCAGCGGAGCGGGCCCGCTTCGGCTGGTCTAAATAATAAATCATATTCCTCGTAAAATACTCAATCGGACATATCACTAGGGTAACTACCAGGCTTTATATGAATCATGAAACTTTTTGTTTTTTAAACAAACGTAGAGCACAAGCCTCACAACTTATGTTAAACAAGTAAAAACGTGCTAAGTTCGGCCGGGCCGAATCTTATATACCCTCCACCATGGATCGCATTTGTCGAGTTCTTTCCTGGCATCTCTTCTTAGGCAAAAAAGGATATAAGAAAAGAGTTGCTCTGCTATTAAAACGATATCAAGATATGGTCCGGTTCGGACCACAATTAAATTATATGTTGGAGACCTGTGTAAAATTTCAGCCAATTCGTACAAGAATTGCGTCCATTGGGGCTCACGAAGTAAAATAGAGAGAACGATTTATATGGGATCTGTATCGGGCTATAGAACGATTCAGACCATTATAAACACGTTTGTTGATGGTCATGAGAGGATCCGTCGTACAAAATTTCTGGCATATCGGATAATAATTGCGACCTCTAGGGGTCAAGAAGTCAAGATCCCAGATCGGTTTATATGGCAGCTATATCAGGTTATGAACCGATTTGAACCTTATTTGACACAGTTGTTGAAAGTAAAAATAAAATACGTCATGCAAAATTTCAGCCAAATCGGATAGGAATTGCGCCATCTAAAAGCTCAAGAAGTCAAATACCCAGATCAGTTTGTATGACAGCTATATCAGGTTATGGACCGATTTCAACCATACTTGGCACAGTTGTTGGATATTATAACGAAATACTTCGTGCAAAAATTCATTCAAATCGGATAAGAATTGTGCCCTCTAGAGGCTCAAGAAGTCAAGACCCAAGATCGGTTTATATGGCAGCTATATCAGGTTATGAACCGATTTAAACCAAACTTGGCACAGTTGTTGGGTATCATAACAAAACACGTCGTGCAAAATTCCATTCCATTCGGATAAGAATTGGGCCCTCTAGAGGCTCAAGAAGTCAAGACCCAAGATCGGTGTATATGGCAGCTATATCAGGTTATGGGCCGATTTGAATCATACTTGGCACAGTTGTTGGATATCATAACAAAACACGTCGTGCACAATTTCATTCTGATCGGATAAGAATTGTGCACGCTAGAGGCTCAAGAAGTCAAGACCCAAGATCGGTTTATATGACAGCTATATCAGGTTATGAACCGATTTCAACCATACTTGGCACAGTTGTTGGATATCATAACAAAACACGTCGTGCGAAATTCCATTCCTATCGGATAAGAATTGCGCACTCTAGAGGCTCAAGAAGTCAAGACCCAAGATCGGTTTATATGGCAGCTATATCAGGTTATGGACCGATTTGAACTATACTTGGCGCAGTTGTTGGACATCATAACAAAACACGTCGTGCAAAAATTCATTCCAATCGGATAAGAATTGCGCACTCTAGAGGCTCAAGAAGTCAAGACCCAAGATCGGTTTATATGGCAGCTATATCAAAACATGGACCGATATGGCCCATTTACAATACCAACCGACCTACACTAATAAGAAGTATTTGTGCAAAATTTCAAGCGGCTAGCTTTACTCCTTCGGAAGTTAGCGTGCTTTCGACAGACAGACGGACGGACGGACGGACGGACGGACGGACGGACGGACGGACAGACGGACGGACATGGCTAGATCGACATAAAATTTCACGACGATCAAGAATATATATACTTTATGGGGTCTCAGACGAATATTTCGAGTAGTTACAAACAGAATGACGAAATTAGTATACCCCCCATCTTATGGTGGAGGGTATAAAAAGATCAATATTTTGTTATAGCACGCTAACTTCCGAAAGCACGCTAACTTCCGAAGGAGTTTAGCTAGCCGCTTGAAATTTTGCACAAATACTTCTTATTAGCGTAGGTCGGTTGGTATTGTAAATGGGCCATATCGGTCCATGTTTTGATATAGCTGCCATATAAACCGATCTTGGGTCTTGACTTCTTGAGCCTCTAGAGTGCGCAATTCTTATCCGATTGGAATGAAATTTTGCACGACGTGTTTTGTTATGATATCCAACAACTGTGCCAAGTATAGTTCAAATCGGTCCATAACCTGATATAGCTGCCATATAAACCGATTTTGGGTCTTGACTTCTTAAGCCTCTAGCGTGCGCAATTCTTATCCGATCAGAATGAAATTTTGCACGACGTGTTTTGTTATGATATCCAACAACTGTGCCAAGTATGGTTCAAATCGGTCCATAACCTGATATAGCTGCCATATAAACCGATTTTGGGTCTTGACTTCTTAAGCCTCTAGCGTGCGCAATTCTTATCCGATCAGAATGAAATTTTGCATGACGTGTTTTGTTATGACAACAACTGTGCCAAGTATGGTTCAAATCGGCCTATAGCCTGATATAGCTGCCATATAAACCGATCTTGGGTCTTGACTTCTTGAGCCTCTAGAGGGCGCAATTTTTATCCGAATGCAATGGAATTTCGCACGACGTGTTTTGTTATGATACCCAACAACTTTGCCTAGTATGGTTTAAATCGGTCCATAACCTGATATAGCTGCCATATAAACCGATCTTGGGTCTTGACTTCTTGAGCCTCTAGAGTGCGCAATCCTTACCCAATTTGAATGAATTTTGGCACGTAGTATTTTGTTACGATATCCAAAAACTGTGCCAAGTATGGTTTAAATCGGTTCATAACCTGATATAGCTGTCATATAAACAGATCTGGGGATTTGACTTCTTGTGCTTCTAGAGGGCGCAATTCCTATCCGATTTGGCTGAAATTTTGCATGACGTATTTTATTTTTACTTTCAACAACTGTGTCAAATAAGGTTCAAATCGGTTCATAACCTGATATAGCTGCTATATAAACCGATCTGGGATCTTGACTTCTTGACCCCTAGAAGTCGCAATTATTATCCGATATGCCTGAAATTTTGTACGACGGATCCTCTCATGACCATCAACAAACGTGTTTATTATGGTCTGAATCGGTCTATAGCCCGATACAGATCCTATAAAAATCGTTCTCTCTATTTTACTTCATGAGCCCCAATGGGCGCAATTCTTATACGTATTGGCTGAAATTTTACACAGGTCTCCAACATATAATTTAATTGTGGTCCGAACCGGACCATATCTTGATATCGTTTTAATAGCAGAGCAACTCTTTTCTTATATCCTTTTTTGCTTAAGAAGAGATGCCGGGAAAAGAACTCGACAAATGCGATCCATGGTGGAGGGTATATAAGATTCGGCCCGGCCGAACTTAGCACGCTTTTACTTGTTTTATCTAAAAATAAACCGATCTGAACCATATACGAAACGGATGTCGAAAAGCTTAACATAAGTCACTGTGTCAAATTTCAGTGAAATCGGCTTATAAATGCGCATTTTATAGGGCCAAGACTTTAAATCGAGATATCGGTCTACATGGCAGCTATATCAAAATCTGAACCGATTTGGGCCAAGTTGCAGAAATATGTCCAATATCTCCAATTCCAGCGACATCGGATAATAAATGCGCCTTTTATGGCCCCAAAACCTAAAACCGAGAGATCGGTCTATATGGCAGCTATACCCAAATCTGGACCGATCTGTGCCATATTGCAGCAGTATATCAAGGGGCTTAACTTAATTCACTGTCCCAAATTACGGCGACATCGAACAATAAATGCGCGCTTTATGGCCCAAAACCTTAAATCGAGAGAACGGTCTATATGGCAGCTATATCCTATATCCAAATGAAAGAATGATTTCGAAGGACCTAAGAGAACTTACTGTCCCATATTTCAGCTAAATCGGATAATAAATGTGGCTTTTATGGTCCTAAGACCCTAAATCGGAGGATCGGTCTATATGGCAGCTATATCCAAATCTGGACCGATCTGGGCCAAATTGAAGAAGGATATCGTAGGGCCTAACACATTTCACTGTCCCAAATTTCAGCAAAATTGGATGATAAATGTGGCTTTTATGGGCCTAAGACCCTAAATCGGCGTTTCGGTCTATGTGGGGGCTATATCAAGATATAGTCCGATATAGCCCATCTTTGAACTTAACTTAGATTTTTACGCTGATCAAGAATATATAAACTCTATAAGGTCGGAAATGGATATTTCGATGTATTGCAAACGGAATGACAAAATGAATATACCCCCATCCTTCGGTGGTGGGTATAAAAAGCCCATTCAAATTAAGGCTTTAATGCTTACTTCCTTGTCGTTGGAACTGGAGCTGTGTGTACGAGTAAGTATATTTTTTTCCAAGTTTGATTATTTATTGCGCATCAACGCCAAACGGCAGAAACCACCACCAATCCTCCATAACCATGACGTCCACCACCACCATCACCATCAACACCACCATTTTCACCGTCTTCGTTCGGGTGATCCTAATTCGAAAACATTCCTTTCCTTGCCTGACCCATTGTCTTATGTGTGGCGTTGTGCAATGTCAGCCAAGTGGAACATCTTAAATTACATCTTTAAGTTTTTTCAACACAGTTAAGAAACAAATACCCACCATTACCCGCATTTTTCATTACCCCTACCAGTAGAATATTCATGGTGACCACGCTCTAACTGCTGTCATTCCTCACTAACCCAACTAAATGAAAATTGGCATATAACACACAAAGCGAATGCAAACAAATAAAAGCGTGCTAAGTTCGGCCGGGCCGAATTTTGGGAACCAGCCACCATGGATTCTCCTAATTTATACAAAACAAATTTAGTTGAAGGACTAGCAAACCAGCAAATTTTAAAGCTTATAGGAACCGAACAAGGATGATTCGAACCGTACTTGGGACAGTTGTTGGAAGTCATAACGGAACACTACATGCAAAATTTTAGCCAAATCGGCCAAAAATTGCGACTTGTTAGGGCTCAAGAAGTCGGGAGATCGGTTTATATTGGGGCTATATCAGGTTATAGACCGATTTGGGCCATACTTAGCTCACTTTTTGGAAGTCGTAACAGAACACTGCATGCGCAATTTCAGCCAAATCGGACAAAAATTGCGGATCGTAAGGGCTCAAAAATTGCAATATCGAATTAAAATAAGATCGGCTTATATGGGAGCTATATCAGCTTATAGAACGATTTGGGCCGTACTTACCACACTTATTGGAAGTCGTAACAGAACACTGCATGCTCAATTTCAGCCAAATCGGACAAAAATTGCATCTTTTAGGGTTCAAGAAGTCAAATCAGAAGATCGGTTTATATTGGAGCTATATCGGGTTATACACCGATTAGGAACGTACTTAGCAAAGTTGTTGGAAGTGATAATAGAACACTACGTGCAAAATCACAGCCAAATCGGATAAAAATTACGGCTTCCAGGCGCTCAAGAAGTAAAATCTGGAGATGGGTTTAAATGGGAGCTATGTTGAAAACTGAACCGATATGGCCCATTTGCAATCCCCAACGACCTTCATTAATACTAAGAAAAATTACAAACGGCTAGCTTAACACGTTCGACAGACGGACGGACGGACATGGCTAGTTCGACTCAGAACGTGGAGACGATCAAGAATACATATACTTTATGGGGTCATGGACGAATATTTCGAGGTGTTACAAGCCGAATGACTAGATTTGTATACCGCCATCCTATAGTGATAGGTATAACAAGTAAAAAGGCGTTAAGTTCGGCCGGGCCGAACTTTGGATACCCACCACCTCGGGTATATATGAAACCACCTTTCATCAAAATTCGGTGAAAATTTTATACCTTATGTCCCATATCAGTTATATCCAAATATGTTCCGATTTGGACCAAATACTAATAAGTACATTAGCTATATCTAAAAATAAACCGATCTGAACTATATACGACACGGATGTCGAAAAGCCTAACATAAGTCACTGTGCCAAATTTCAGTGAAATCGGATTATAAATGCGCCTTTTATGGGGCCAAGACATTGAATCGAGATATCGGTCTACATGATAGCTATATCCAAATCGGGACCGATTTGGGCCAAGTTGCATAAAAATGTCGAAGAGCCTAACATAAAGCACTGTCCCAAATTTCAGCGAAATCGGACAATTAATGTCGCTTTTATGGGCCCAAAACCTTAAGTCGAGAGATCGGTCTAAATGGCAGCTATATTTAAATCTGGACCGATCTGGGCAAAATTAAGGAAGGACGTCGATGAGCCTAACCAAACTCACTGTCTCAAATTTCAGCGACATCGGACAATAAATGCGTCTTTTATGGCCCCAAAACCTAAAACCTAGATATCGGTCTATATGGCAGCTATATCTAAATCTGGGCCGATCTGTGCGATATTGCAGAAGTATGTCAAGGGGCTTAACTTAACTCAATGTCCCAAATTTCGGCGTCATCGGACAATAAATGAGCATTTTATGGGCCCAAAAACCATAAATCAAGAAATCAGTCTATATGACAGCTATATCCAAATCTGAACCGATCTGGACCAAATAAAGAAATATGTCAAAGGGCCTAACACAACTCACTGTCCTAAATTTCAGCAAAATCGGACAATAAATGTGCCTTTTATGTGCACCATAAATCGGAGGATCGATCTATATGGCAGCTATATCCAAATCTGGACCGATCTGAGCCAAATTAACGATGGATGTCGATGGGCCTTACACAACTCACTGTTCCAAATTTCAACAAAATCGGATAAAAAATGTGGCTTTTATGGGCCTTAGACCCTAAATCGGAGGATCGGTCTATATGGCAGCTATATCCAAATCTGGAACGATCTGAGCCAAATTGACAAAGGATGTCGAAGGGCCTAACACAATCCACTGCCCCAAATTTCAGCAAAATCGGATAATAAATGTGGCTTTTATGGGCCTAAGACCCTAAATCGGCGGATCGGTCTATATGGGGGCTATATCAAGATATAGTCCGATATAGCCTATCTTCGAACTTAACCTGCTTATGGACAAAAAAAAGAATCTGTGCAAAATTTCAGCTCAATATCTCTATTTTTAAAGACTGTAGCGTGATTTCAACAGACAGACGGACAGACGGACGGACATGCCTAGATCGTCTTAGATTTTTACGCTGATCAAGAATATATATACTTTATAGGGTCGGAAATGGATATATCGATGTGTTGCAAACGGAATGACAAAGTGAATATACCCCCATCCTTCGGTGGTGGGTATAAAAAGGACGTCACATCAACGCATCGAGGCTGGATTGATGGACGGATGTTTTGTTTTGTGTTGGTTGTCGGCTCAGATGAATAAAATCCAGATGAGCTACAACGATATAGAATGTGAGCAACAAAAAAAAAAAATAAATTGCTTGAAACGGAGACTCCAATAAATAAATTCTCCAGCAATAGTCTTGAATTGTAACAATATTCCTGTAGCCTGGAACTTTGCAAATCAGCCACAACTTTGTTGCTGCTCCTGTCTGTCATTTACAATCAAGTCATCTCATCAATATCAACAGCGTCGTCATTGTAATCATCATCCTTATCATTACCAACGACATAATACAGCAGCTTAAGCAGCAACGTCGCAGATTCGCACTGACGTCGTGGTATAGTTAGTCAAAACAAACTCCATTTCAAATTTAAGACGTCATTTGTTGTTGGGCCAACTCCATCCAGGCTGATGATGATGACGATGATAATGCAACCATGGCCTCAAACATATGTAAGGTTGTCAACCCTTATTTGACTCATATTACGTCGCATTCTTCTTTATAATGCAGTGGTTGGGTGTGGGGGTCCCTCAATACTATTTCAGCCAATATCAATCTACCCTTATTGCGCAGTGTGAATTGGCGTTTTATTTTAGCCAATTCGTCGAATGTAAAGACATTGATATCCTTTATGGGATGACTATTTCGTTATCGCGTTAAATGTATTATGACGTAATAGGGTTTTATTCGAAGCCTTCCTCAATCCGGGGAATTCAGCAAATATTTGCGCAGTTAGTTTTCGACACTGAACATCAATATTTCCTTCCATCAATTCCATCAGTTTGCGCTAGAATCCTTCCATCCATCTAAATCATCGTTTGTTGAACATCACTACATTTGTCCACTGGAGGATATGCTAGGGAGTAAGGTAATTTTTCATACAGATTTTTAAAAATCGACAGGAATTAATCAGAAAATATATGAGTTTAATCAAATTTTATCTGACCCCTGAAATTGCTTCCGTATTAACCTTTTGTGCATGTCTTTAGAATTATTTGGTATGAGGCTCTACTTAGGACGATTGAGCACATGTGACCAGGCCTATGAAAAGCAAGGAAAATAATGTAAGTCTATTAGTGTCAAATAAGATTAAATCTATCTTCTTCTACACTTAAAGGAAAATGATGACGAAAAAACTAAATGAATTTTTCTCAAAGTTAAAAATTAATATTTTGGACAAAAGTTTCCTTAAGTTCATTGAAATTTTTACTTTCATATCTGTGTGAAACTACAAATTTTTAGCTGGCCATTTGCGCATTGCTATACGCCAAATTGATTGATCCACAGGTAATTCACATTTACAACTGTTTTTAATAAGTTACCTTTAAAATTGGTAAACAACATTCATTGGTCCTATTTTGTCTAATTCGGCCTACGGTCCAATTGGTATCGCCCAGATTTTCAACCAAAATTTGGATATTCTATTCGTAGCCGATACAGTCTAATGAACCATGTCAAAAAGGCTAAGTTTACTACGAGCGAACAATCAGAGTTTCATTTGTTATTCTCTTATTTGATGTTTAATGCCTATATATTGGGGATTTTTGTTTATCTAATCATAACGACATTTTTATCGGATTGTTACTTAACAAGTAAAAAGGACGTTAAGTTCGGCCGGGCCGAACTTTGGATACCCACTACCTCGGGTATATATGTAAACCACCTTTCATCAAAAACCGGTGAAAATTGCATACCTTATGCCCCATAGCAGTTATATCGAAATATGATCCGATTTGGACCAAATACTAATGAGTACAAGTCATTGTTCAATTGTGTATAACAAAAAATTGGTCTCTTAGTACCTATATATAAAAATAAACCGATCTAAACCATATGCAAACTGGATGTAGAAAAACCAATGTGTCAAATTTCAGTTAAATCGATTATAAATGCGCCTTTTTTGGGGCCAAGACTTTAAATCAAGGGATCGGTCTATATGGCAGCTATATGCAAATTTGGTCAAATTGCAGAAATATGCGGAGGGGCTTAACTTAAATCTCTGTCCTAAATTTCGGCAACATCGGGCAATAAATGAGCTTCTTATGGCCTCAAAATATAAAACCGAGAGATAGGTCTATATGGCAGCTATATCCAAATCTGGACCGATCTGTGGCATAATGCAGAAGGATGTCAACGGACTTAACTTTCAGCAAAATCTGATAATAAATGTGGCTTTGATGGGCCTAAGACCCTAAATCGGACAATCGGTCTATATGGCAGCTATATCCAAATCTTAACCCGTCTGGGCCAAATTGACGAAGGATGTCAAAGGGCCTAACACAACTCACAGTCCCAAATTTCAGCAAAATTGGGTAATAAATGTTGCTTTGATGGGCCTAAGACCCTAAATCGGCGGATCGGTATACATGGGGGCTATATCAAGATATACTCCGATATAGCCCATCTTCGAACTTAACCTGCTTATAGACAAAAAAAAAAAAACAAGTAAAAGCGTGCTACGTTCGGCCGGGCCGAATTTTACATACCCTCCACCATGGATCGCATTTGCCGAGTTCTTCTCCCGGCATCTCTTCTTAGGCAAAAAAGGATATAAGAAAAGATTTGCTCTGCTATTATTTTATTATTACATGTTGGAGACCTGTGTAAAATTTCAGCCAATTCGAATAAGAATTGCGCCCTTTGGGGGCTCAAGAAGTAAAATAGATAGATCGATTTATATGGGAGCTGTATGGGCTATAGACCGATTCAGATCATAATAAACACGCATGTTGATGGTCATGAGAGGATCCGTAGTACATAATTTCAGGTAAATCGGATAATAATTGCGACCTCTAGAGGCTCAAGAAGTCAGGATCCCAGATCGGTTTATATGTCAGCTATATCAGGTTATGGACCGATTTGATCCATACTTGGCACAGTTGTTGGATATCATAACAAAACACGTCGTGCAAAATTTCATTCAAATCGGATAAGAATTGCGCCCTATAGAGGCTCAAGAAATCAAGACCCAGATCGGTTCATATGGCAGCTATATCAGGTTATGGACCGATTTGAACCATACTTGGCACATTTATTGTATATAATAACAAAACACGTCGTGCAAAATTTCATTCCAATCGGATAAGAATTGCGCACTCTAGAGGCTCAAGAAGTCAAGACCCAAGATCGGTTTATCTGGCAGCTATATCAGGTTATGAACCGATTTGAACCATACTTGACACATTTATTGGATATCATAACAAAACACGTCGTGCAAAATTTCATCCCAATCGGATAAGAATTGCGCACTCTAGAGGCTCAAGAAGTCAAGACCCAAGATCGGTTTATATGGCAACTATATCAGGTTATGGACCGATTTGAACCATACTTGGCACATTTATTGGATATCATAACAAAACGCGTCGTGCAAAATTTCATTTCAATCGGATAAGAATTGCGCACTCTAGAGGATCAAGATGTCAAGACCCAAGATCGGTTTATATGGCAGCTATATCAGGTTAGTAACCGATTTGAACCATACTTGGCAAAGTTGTTGAATATCATAACAAAACACGTCGTGCAAAATTTCATTCCAATCGGATAAGAATTGCGCACTCTAGAGGCTCAAGAAGTCAAGACCTAAGATCAGTTTATATGGCAGCTATATCAAAACATGGACCGATATGACCCATTTACAATACCAACCGACCTACACTAATAAGAAGTATTTGTGCAAAATTTCAAGCGGCTAGCTTTACTCCTTCGGAAGTTAGCGTGCTTTCGACAGACAGACGGACGGACCGACGAACAGACGGACGGACGGACAGACGGACGGACAGACGGACGGACATGGCTAGATCGACATAAAATGTCGCGACGATCAAGAATATATATACTTTATGGGGTCTCAGACGAATATTTCGAGTAGTTACAAACAGAATGACGAAATTAGTATACCCCCCATCTTATGGTGGAGGGTATAAAAAGAATCTGTGCAATCTTGAAGACTGTAGCGTGATTTCAACAGACAGACGGACGGACATGTCTAGGTAGTCTTAGATTTTTACTCTGATCAAGAATATATATACTTTATAGGGTCGGAAATGGATATTTCGATGTGTTGCAAACGGTGGTGGGTATAAAAATCAAGTTTACTCCTAACTTCGCTCATGATTACCACTATATAAATGCTTATACCCACTACTATTGGATGTAGTCGTTCAGTTTGTAACACTTCGAAATTTCCACTAGCAAATACCGTCTTGACATTCTAAGCCGATCTGGCTATGCCCATTCACCTGTCGGTCGAAATTTTATTCATTAATGACATTTTAAAATGATTTTAAATGTTTGTTTTATGCCAATGGTCTCAACATTTTTTTTTAAAAATTCATTTGCAGATGCTGCAAATTTGCTATCAGATTTAGATAAGTTTTGATTTGGTATGGTGCCAATAAAATTTATTTAAATATTTCTAAATATTGTCTTACAAAATAAATCATCCAAGTTAAGTTAAGTTAAGTTTATATTTATTGAGTTTTTTTTAACATTGAAGTACAATTAGAAACATAATAAAGAAAACTTATGACTATAATGTATTATCGCAATAACATATTAAGTTTCAGCACCTGGCTTTAGCATAAAAGGTAAAATGTAATATGGATACATGTAATTAGATTTATCGACGTCCTTGCTCCCGAGACTACTACATTAATCTAGGGTTTGAACTTAAAGCTTCAAATAATAAAACAAACAAAAGATAATAATAATTATAACCAAAAACAAGTAAAAGCGTGCTAAGTTCGACCGGGCCGAATCTTATATACCCTCCACCATGGATCGCATTTGTCGAGTTCTTTTCCCGGCATCTCTTCTTAGGCAAAAAAGCATATAAAAAAAGAGTTGCTCTGCTATTAAAACGATATCAAGATATGGTCCGGTTCGGACCACAATTAAATTATATGTTGGAGACCTGTGTAAAATTTCAGCCAATTCGTATAAGAATTGCGCCCATTGGGGGCTCACGAAGTAAAATAGAGAGAACGATTTATATGGGATATGTATCGGGCTATAGACCGATTCAGACCATAATAAACACGTTTGTTGATGGTCATGAGAGGATCCGTCGTACAAAATTTCAGGCATATCGGATAATAAGAGCGACCTCCAGGAGTCAAGAAGTCAAGATCCCAGATCGGATTATATTACAGCTATATCAGGTTATGAACCGAATTGAACCTTATTTGACACAGTTGTTGAAAGTAAAAATAAAATATGTCATGCAAAATTTCAGCCAAATCGGATAGGAATTGCTCCCTCTAGAAGCTCAAGAAGTCAAATAGTCAGATATGTTTATATGACAGCTATATCAGGTTATGGACCGATTTCAACCATACTTGGCACAGTTGTTGGATATCATAACGAAATACTTCGTGCAAAAATTCATTTAAATCGGATAAGAATTATGCCCTCTAGACGCTCAAGAAGTCAAGACCCAAGATCGGTTTATATGACAGCTACATCAGGTTATGGACCGATTTGAACCATATACGGCATAGTTGTAGGATATCATAACAAAACACGTCGTGCAAAATTTCATTCTGATCGGATAAGAATTGCGCACGCTAGAGGCTCAAGAAGTCAAGACCCAAGATCGGTTTATATGGCAGCTATATCAGGTTATGGACTGATTTGAACGGTACTTGGCACAGTTGTTGGATATCATAGCAAAACACGTCGTGCAAAATTTCATTCCAATCGGATAAGAATTGCGCACTCTAGAGGCTCAAGAAGTCAAGACCCAAGATCGGTTTATATTGCAGCTATATCAAAACATGGACCGATATGGCCCATTTACAATACCAACCGACCTACGCTAATAAGAAGTATTTGTGCAAAATTTCAAGCGGCTAGCTTTACTCCTTCGGAAGTTAGCGTGCTTTCGGCAGACAGACGGACGGACGGACAGACGGACGGACATGGCTAGATCGACATAAAATGTCGCGACGATCAAGAATATATATACTTTATGGGGTCTCAGACGAATATTTCGAGTAGTTACAAACAGAATGACGAAATTAGTATACCCCCCATCTTATGGTGGCGGGTATAAAAACAAGTAAAAGCGTGCTAAGTTCGGCCGGGCCGAATCTTATATACACTCCACCATGGATCGCATTTGTCGAGTTCTTTTCCCGGTATCTCTTCTTATGCATAAAAGGATATAAGAAAAGATTTGCTCTGCTATGTGGTCCGGTTTGGACCACAATTATATTATTGTATATGTTGGAGACCTGTGTAAAATGTCAGCCAATTCGAATAGGAATTGCGCCTTTTGGGGGTTCAAGAAGTAAAATAGAGAGATCGATTTATATACGAGCTATATAGGGCTGTAGACCGATTACCGATTACCAAAATAAACACGTATGTTGATGATCATGAGAGGATCCGTCGTACAAATTTTCAGGCAAATCGGATAAGAATTGCGCACTCTAGAGGCTCAAGAAGTCAAGACCCAAGATCGGTTTATATGACAGCTATATCAGGTTATGGACCGATTTGATCCATACTTGGCACAGTTGTTGGATATCATAACAAAACACGTCGTGCAAAATTTCATTTCAATCGGAAAAGATTTGCGCATTCTAGAGGCTCAAGAAGTCAAGACCCAAGATCGGTTTATATGGCAGCTATATCAAAACATGGACCGATATGGCCATTTACAATACCAACCGACCTACATTTATAAGAAGTATTTGTGCAAAATTTCAAGCAGCTAGCTTTACTCCTTCGGAAGTTAGCGTGCTTTCGACAGACAGACGGACGGACGGACGGACATGGATAGATATGGATAGATCGACATAAAATGTCGCGACGAATATATATACTTTATGGGGTCTCAGACGAATATTTCGAGTAGTTACAAATAGAATGTCGAAATTAGTATTCCCCCATCTTATGGTGGAGGGTATAAAAAACAAGGAAAAGGCGTTAAGTTCGGCCAGGCCGAACTTTGGATATCCACCACCTCGGCTATATATGTAAACCACCTTTCGTCAAAATCCGGTGCAAAACTTATAACTTATGTCCCATAGCAGAAATATGTGGAGGGGTTTAACTTAACTCTTTGTCCCAAATTTCGGCAACATCGGACAATAAATGCGCTTTTTATGGCCCCAAAACCTAAAACCGAGAGATCGGTCTATATGGCAGCTATATCCTAATCTGGACCGATCAGTGCGATAATGCAGAAGTATGTCAAGGGGCTTAACTTAACTCACTGTCCCAAATTTCGGCGACATCGGACAATAAATGCGTGTTTTATGGGCCTAAGACCCCAAATCGGAGGATCGGTCAATATGGCAGCTATATCTAAATCTGGACCGATCTAAACCAAATTCGCAAAGTACGTCGGAGGGCCTAAGACAACGCACTGTCCCAAATTTCATCAAAATCGGATAATAAATGTAGCTTTTATGGGCATATAACCCTAAATCGGAGGATCGGTCTATATGGCAGCTATATCCAAATGTGAACCGATCTGAGCCAAATTGACAGAGAACGTTGTAGGACCTAACACTACTCAATGTCTCAAATCATAGCAAAATCGGCTAATAAATGTGGCTTTTATGGGCCTAAGACCCTAAATTTGAGGATCGGTCTATATGGGAGCTATAACCAAATCTGAACCGATCTGAGCCATATTGACGGAGGATGTCGAATGGCCTAACACAACTCACTGTCCCAAATTTCAGCAAAATCGGATAATAAATGTGGCTTTTATGGACCGATCTGAGCCAAATTGACGAAGGATATCGAAGGGCCTAACACAACTCACTGTCCCAAATTTCAGCAAAATCGGATAATAAATGTGGCTTTTATGGGCTTAAGACCCTAAATCGGAGGATCGGTCTATATGGCAGCTATGTCCAAATCTAGACCGATCTGAGCCAAATTGACGGAGGATGTCGAAGGGCCTAACACAACTCACTGTCCCAAATTTCAGCAAAATCGGATAATAAATGTGGCTTTTATGGGTCTAAGACCCTAAATCGGCCGATCGGTCTATATGGCAGCTTTATCCAAATCTGAACCGATCTGGGCCAAATTGACGAAGGATGTCGAAGGGCCTAACACAACTTACTGTCTCAAATTTCAGCGACATCGGACAATAAATGCGTCTTTTATTGCCCCAAAACCTAAAACCTAGATATTGGTCTATACGGCAGCTATATCCAAATCTTGACCGATCTGAGCCAAATTGGCGAAAAATGTCGAAGGGCCTAACACAACTCACTGTCCAAAATTTCAGCAAAATCGGATAATAAATGTGGCTTTTATGGGCCTAAGACCCTAAATCGGCGGATCGGTCTATATGGGGGCTATATCAAGATATAGTCCGATATAGCCCATCTTCGAACTTAACCTGCTTATGGACAAAAAAAGAATCTGTGCAAAGTTTCAGCTCAATATCTCAATGTTTAAAGGCTGTAGCGTGATTTTAACAGACAGACGGACGGACATGTCTAGATCGTCTTAGATTTTTACGCTGATCAAGAATATGTATACTTTATAGGGTCGGAAATGGATATTTAGATGTGTTGCAAACGGAATGACAAAATGAATGTACCCCCATCCTTCGGTGGTGGGTATAATAAAAAAAAACAAGTGAAAGCGTGCTAAGTTCGGCCGGGCCGAATCTTCCATACCCTCCACCATGGATCGCATTTGCCGAGTTCTTCTCCCGGCATCTCTTCTTAGGCAAAAAAGGATATAAGAAAAGATTTGCTCTGCTATTATTATATTATTACATATTGGAGACCTGTGTAAAATGTCAGCCAATTCGAATAAGAATTGCGTTCTTTGGGGGCTCAAGAAGTAAAATAGAGAGATCGATTTATATGGGAGCTGTATCGGGCTATAGACCGATTCAGATAATAATAAACACGCATGTTGATGGTCATGAGAGGATCCATCGTACAAAATTTCAGGCATATCGGATAATAATTGCGACCTCTAGGGGTGAAGAAGTCAAGATCCCAGATCGGTTTATATGGAAGCTATATCAGGTTATGAACCGATTTGAACCTTATTTGACACAGTTGTGGAAAGTAAAAAAAAAAATACGTCATGCAAAATTTCAGCCAAATCGGATAGGAATTGCGCCCTCTAAAAGCTCAAGAAGTCAAATCCCCAGATCTGTTTGTATGACAGCTATATCAGGTTATGGACCGATTTCAACCATACTTGGCACAGTTGTTGGATATCATAACGAAATACTTCGGGCAAAAATTCTTTCAAATCGGATAAGAATTGTTCCCTCTAGAGGCTCAAGAAGTCAAGACCCAAGATCGGTTTATATGGCAGCTATATCAGGTTATGAACCGATTTCAACCATACTTGGCACAGCTGTTGGACATAATAACAAAACACGTCGTGCACAATTTCATTCTGATAGAGGCTCAAGAAGTCAAGACCCAAGATCGGTTTATATGGCAGCTATATCAGGTTATGAACCGATTTGAACTATACTTCGCGCAGTTGTTGGACATAATAACAAAACACGTCGTGCAAAATTTCATTCCAATCGGATAAGAATTGCGCACTCTAGAGGCTCAAGAAGTCAAGACCCAAGATCGGTTTATATGGCAGCTATATCAAAACATGGACCGATATGACCCATTTACAATACCAACCGACCTACACTAATAAGAAGTATTTGTGCAAAATTTCAAGCGGCTAGCTTAACTCCTTCGGAAGTTAGCGTGCTTTCGACAGACAGACGGACGGACGGACGGACGGACGGATGGACAGACGGACGGACATGGCTAGATCGACATAAAATGTCACGACGATCAAGAATATATATACTTTATGGGGTCTCAGACGAATATTTCGAGTAGTTACAAACAGAATGACGAAATTAGTATACCCCCCATCTTATGGTGGAGGGTATAAAAATGTTATATAAATGTGGAGCTAAAACCGATCCCTGCGGGACATTTGAAAATTCCGACAACTGATTTTTGAAGAGTACGCCAAATTGTCTATTTGTAAAAAAACTTTCTTATCATTTTAGTTAATATACCATAGTGGGAAGCATGATCAAAAGCCTTTTCAAAGTCTAGAAAAACTGCAACAGTACATTGCCTTGCTCTTAAATTAAATACAATATCATTTGTGAACTTTGTCATAGCATCAACTGTGGAATGCCCTTTTTGGAAACCAAATTGTGAGTTTGGAATATATGGTAAAGTGATTCCTGTATCCATTTTAGTACGGACAATCATTTCAAAAAGTTTACCCAGATTTGACAATAAAGATATAGGTCGCAAGTTAGAAATCTCATTACTATTGGCTTTTTTCTTAATTGGAATTATCTTTGAGGTTTTCCATGAATCTGGAAAATATCCGTTGGAGATACAGTTATTAAATATGATAACTAAATATTCAAATGCTTTAGTTTAAAGTTTTCGAATAATAAAATTAGAAACAGTATCAATGCCAGACGATTTTTATACCCTCCACCATAAGTTGGGGGGTATACTAATTTCGTCATTCTGATTGTAACTACTTGAAATATTCGTCTGAGACCCCATAAAGTATATATATTCTTGATCGTCGTGAAATTTTATGTCGATCTAGCCATGTCCGTCCGTCTGTCTGTCGAAAGCACGCTAACTTCCGAAGGAGTAAAGCTAGCCGCTGGAAATTTTGCACAAATACTTCTTATTAGTGTAGGTCGGTTGGTGTTGTAAATGGGCCATATCGGTCCATGTTTTGATATAGCTGCCATATAAACCGATCTTGGGTCTTGACTTCTTTAGCCTCTAGAGTGCGCAATTCTTATCCGATTGGAATGAAATTTTGCACGACGTGTTTTGTTATTATATCCAACAACTGTGCCAAGTATGGTTCAAATCGGGTCATAACCTGATATAGCTACCATATAAACCGATCTTGGGTCTTGACTTCTTGAGCCTCTAGAGTGCGCAATTCTTATCCGATTGGAATGAAATTTTGCACGACGTGTTTTGTTATTATATCCAACAACTGTGCCAAGTATGGTTGAAATCGGTCCATAACCTGATATAGCTGCCATATAAACCGATCTTGGGTCTTGACTTCTTGAGCCTCTAGAGTGCGCAATTCTTATCCGATTGGAATGAAATTTTGCACGACGTGTTTTGTTCCGATATCCAACATCTGTGCCAAGTACGGCTCAAATCGGTCCATAACCTTATATAGCTGTCATATAAACCGATCTTGGGTCTTGACTTCTTGAGCCTCTAGAGGTCGCAATTATTATCCGATTTGCCTGAAATTTTGTACGACGGATTCTCTCATGACCATTAACATACGTTTTTATTATGGTCTGAATCGGTATATAGCCCGATACAGCTCCCATATAAATCGATCTCTCTATTTTACTTCTTGAGCCCCCAAAGGGCGCAATTCTTATTCAAATTGGCTGACATTTTACACAGGTCTCCAACATATAATTTAATTGTGGTCCAAACCGGACCATATCTTGATATCGCTCTAATAGCAGAGCAAATCTTTTCTTATATCCTTTTTTGCCTAAGAAGAGATGCCGGGAAAAGAACTCGACAAATGCGATCCATAGTGGAGGGTATATAAGATTCGGCCCGGCCGAACTTAGCACGCTTTTACTTGTTTATTTTTAAATATGAGGATATATCAAGAATTTCACCCAAAGTTGTAAGATTTTCCAACCTGTCTTGATTTTTTGCATCTAAATCAATTGAAAATGAATAGCAGTGTTGAGGAACATTTGCAGTGAAGTCATTCGCAAAATCTTCCCTTACAGACGAAAGATGAACAGAGCTATTATAAATATTAGAAAAATACGATTTCAAATGAGAAAGACCTTTCGACTCTTTTGTTATTATCGCACCATCAATAGATAATTTATCCAAATAATTTATCCAACGGTAGAGATTTTCGATGCCCAATAATCTTGAAAACGTCCCGATGTGCTCTTGGCCCCGGCTTCATTCCTCTAAGTTTATCTCTAAAAATAGAAATCTGCTCTAGTTCAACCTGCCTCTTAATAAATAATAACACTCCATAATTGGATTTGCTTCAAATAAAATGCGATACTCTGGACTGAATCTGTTACTGGACACGCGATAAAGCCTCTTAAGTTCTTTTTGCTAATTATATTGGGTTGCCCAAAAAGTATTTGCGGATTTTTCATATAGTCGGCGTTGACAAATTTTCTCACAGCTTGTGACTCTGTAATTGCAATCTTTCTTCTGTCAGTTATCAGCTGTTACTTTTAGCTTGCTTTAGAAAAAAAGTGTAAAAAAGTATATTTGATTAAAGTTCATTCAAAGTTTTATTAAAAATGCATTTACTTTCTTTTAAAAAATCCGCAATTACTTTTTGGGCAACCCAATATTTAGTTCTATATAAATTCTTAATTCTGTCAGATATCAAGAATTTTCTGTTACCCAATTCAATTTTCTTAGAATGAAGTTCTGAGACAGAACTCACAACAGAAGCAAACTCTTCAATGTACTGATCAATTTCATTGTTACTCAAATTTCTATTTGAAGGGGGATAATTACTTAAAATACCATGCTTGAAATCATTTCAATTTGTGCCTTCGTAGCTTGTAAATGTAGGAGGAGGCTGCAGAACAATTTCGAAGCTAGGAAGAATGACGTTAAGTTTGAGAGAGTAGTTATCTGAAAAACTGGGTAAACATGAGGTCGAACAAAGCGGATTTGGCAGGTCAGATGTGTTAGATTAAAAGAGAAAATGATCCAAGTAAGATGAACCATTTGGAAACGTTGGACAGGATGAAGATATTCTGGTAAAAAAGTGGGGATTTACTTGAAGGAAGTCATAAACAGTTTCCATTTGAATTATTCATAGAATCACCCCATGAAATATGTCTAGCATTGAAATAACCACCTATAAATGTGAAATAAAATCCCCCAGTATAATTACCTAAAGAAGACAGAGAACTTAAAATTTGCGATTGGCTTGAATTGCCAGGAATATAAACTGAGCCTAACAAAATTTTCCTAAGAACGCCATTAATAGAAACATCAATAGAAATAAATAAATTAGGGAAGTGAAACCCTAAGATGACTTCTTTTCTGAATTTGAAATGTTTCTTAAGTTGTATGGCCATACCTTGTGCGCTGTTATCCCTTAGAAACTGACGGCCTTCAAAACTAATATTACCTCCAGCTCTCAAATGGGTTTCCTGAAGGAAAGCAATGTCAATATCAAACTTTTTCATTAGACTGTGTAATTCAAATCTACGGCCATATTCAATGAGTGACCTGACATTAAATGTAATAAGATCCAGAACATTACGGACCATAGACATGGTTTACTTCGCGTAAGAGGCCTATACATCGCTGTATCGCCTCTTCCTTTGAAATGTTTTGGAACTCCCTTATTAAATTGGCAATTTTGTCTTCCAGCGAAATCACTTTAGGAGGGCGAAGTTCTTTAGCAATTTTTATACCCACCACCGACGGATGGGGGTATATTCATTTTGTCATTCCGTTTGCAACACATCGAAATATCCATTTCCGACCCTATAAAGTATATATATTCTTGATCAGCGTAAAAATCTAAGACGATCTAGACATGTCCGTCCGTCTGTCTGTTGAAATCACGCTACAGTCTTCAAAAATAGAGATATTGAGCTGAAACTTTGCAATCTTTTTTTGTCCATAAGCAGGTTAAGTTCGAAGATGGGCTATATCGGATTATATCTTGATATAGCCCCCATATAGACCGATCCGCCGATTTAGGGTCTTAGGCCCATAAAAGCCACATTTATTATCCGATTTTGCTGAAATTTGGGACAGTGAGTTGCCTTAAGACCTTCGACATCCTCCGCCAATTTGGCTCAGATCGGTCCACATTTGGATATAGCTGCCATATAGACCGATCCTCCGATTTAGGGTCTTAGGCCCATAACAGCCACATTTGTTATCCAATTTTGCTGAAATTTGGGACAGTGAGTTGTGTTAGGCCCTTCGACATCCTCCGTCAATATGGCCTAGATCGGTTAAGATTTGGATATAGCTGCCATATAGACCGATCCTCCGATTTAGGGTCTTAGGCCAATAAAAGCCACATTTATTATCCGATTTTGCTGAAATTTGGGACAGTGAGTTGGTTTAGGCCCTTCGACATCCTCCGCCAATTTGGCTCAGATCGATCCAGATTTGGATATAGCTGCCATATAGACCGATCCTCCAATTTAGGGTCATAGGCCCATAAAAGCCACATTTATTATTCGATTTTGCTGAAATTTGGGACAGTACTTTGTCTTAGGCCTTTCGACATCCTTCGTCAATATGGCTGAGATCGGTTCAGATTTGGATATAGCTGCCATATAGACCGATCTCTCGGTTTTAGGTTTTGGGGCCATAAAAGGCGCATTTATTATCCGATGATGCCGAAATTTGGGACAAAGAGCTAAGTTAAGCCCCTCCACATATTTCTGCAATTTGGTCTAGATCGATCAAGATTTGCATATAGCTGCCATATGGACCGATCTCTCGATTTAAAGTCTTGGCCCCATAAAAGGCGTTTTTTTAGGCCGATTGCACTGAAATTTGACACACTGACTTATGTTAGGCTTTTCGACATCCTTGTCGTATATAGTTCAGATCGGTTTATTTTAAGATATAGCTACTAAAAAGACCAATATTTTGTTATATACAATTGAACAATGACTTTTACTTATTAGTATTTGGTCCAAATCGGAACATATATTGGTATAGCTGCTGTGGGGCATAAGGTATGAGTTTTGCACCGGATTTTGACGAAAGGTGGTTTACATATATATCCGAGGTGGTGGGTATCCAAAGTTCGGCCCGGCCGAACTTAACGCCTTTTTACTTGTTAAAAATTCTTCAATGATTTTCGGTTTCGTGGAGGGTTGAGTGTAACTAGAAGTACCGTTACGGGACGCATCGGAATAAGATACATTCGGTTGAGTATAAGAGTTTAAAGCACTTAAAACATCGTTTTTGCCTTCTCTTTTCTCTCTAGGGCAACTGATCCATTGTAGCTCTCTTCTTAAGCTCAACATATTTTTTATACTCAGGGCAACCTCTAAAATTTGAGGGATGACCGCTATTTCCACAATTGATGCAAAATGATAAATTTCCATCGACCTCCAAAAATTTACATTCACCTTGTGCATGATTTTGACCGCACTTTATGCAAGCAAAATCCCTGTTGCAATTTTGGGACATATGGCCCCCATTGATGGCATCTTCAGCATATTGTTGTCGGTAATTCCCAAGACATCCTTTGATGCAAAATATATCTTTGCGCCTTCAACTCAGATACGGATTTACCAGGATGCAGTGTTACCAAAAAAAGACCTGTGTCAATTTTTTTTTCTTGGAGTATGAAGTGGAAAATTTAGAGACACTATGCACTGTATCAGGGATTAACATATCTATTTCTGACTTAATATCCTCTATTGCTGTGTCAAACAAAAGGTCACGCAAAACATTGGTTTGTCGTTTTAACTCCCTTGGTGTATAAGAGTATGAATCTAATTTCTTTGCACATAGAAGACTTATTAGCTCAGTGTGTATTTTTGGGTCTTGCAAATAAAGTTTACTCTTGTGTCTGCTCTTGTTGACAATCTTAAATACATTTTGCCTAGCCTTTAAATCTTTAATTAAATTATTCATATCAACACCAAAAAGAAAAAGAACAAGTAAAAGCGTGCTAAGTTCGGCCGGGCCGAATCTTATATACCCTCCACCATGGATCGCATTTGTCGAGTTCTTTTCCCGGCATCTCTTCTTAGGCAAAAAAAAAGCTATAAGAAAAGATTTGCTCTGCTATTAGAGCGATATTAAGATATGGTCCGGTTTGGACCACATTTAAATTATATTTATGTTGGAGACCTGTGTAAAATGTCAGCCAATTCGAATAAGAATTGCGCTCTTTGTGGCCTCAAGAAATAAAATAGAGAGATCGATTTATATGGGAGCTGTATCAGGCTATAGATCGATTCAGACCATAATAATTACGTATGTTAATGGTCATGAGAGAATCCGTCGTACAAAATTTCGGATAATAATTGTGACCTCTAGAGGCTCAAGAAGTCAAGAGCCCAGATCGGGTTATATGGCAGCTATATCAGGCTATGAACCGACTTGAACTTTATTTGACATAGTTGTTGAAAGTAACAATAAAAAACGTCTTGCGAAATTTCAGCCAAATCGGATAGGAATTGCGCCCTTTAGAAGCTCAAGAAGACAAGTCCCCAGATCTGTTTATATGACAGCTATATTAGGTTAAAAAACCGATTTGAACCATATTGGGCACAGTTGTTGGATATCATAACAAAATACTACGTGCCAAAATTCATTCAAATTGGATAAGAATTGCGCCCTCTAGAGGCTCAAGAAGTCAAGACCCAAGATCGGTTTATATGACAGCTATATAAGGTTATGGACCGATTTGAACCATACTTGGCATAGTTGTTGGATATCATAACAAAACACGTCGTGCAAAATTTCATTTCAATCGGATAAGAATTGCGCACTCTAGAGGCTCAAGAAGTCAAGACCTCAGATCGGTTTATATGGCAGCTATATCAGGTTATGGACCGATTTAAACCATACTTGGCACAGTTGTTGGATATAATAACGAAACACGCCGTGCAAAATTTCATTCCAATCGGATAAGAATTGCGCACTCTAGAGGCTCAAGAAGTCAAGACCCAGATCGGTTTATATGGCAGCTATATCAGGTTATGGACCGATTTGAACCATACTTGGCACAGTTGTTGGATATCATAACAAAACACGTTGTGCAAAATTTCATTCCAATCGGATAAGAATTGCGCACTCTAGAGGCTCAAGAAGTCAAGACCCAAGATCGGTTTATATGGCAGCTATATCAAAACATGGACCGATATGGTCCATTTACAATACCAACCGACCTACACTAATAAGAAGTATTTGTGCAAAATTTCAAGCGGCTAGCTTTACTCCTTCGGAAGTTAGCGTGCTTTCGACAGACAGACGGACGGACGGACGGACGGACATGACTAGGTCGACATAAAATTTCACGACGATCAAGAATATATATACTTTATATGGTCTCAGACGAATATTTCGATTAGTTACAATCAGAATGACGAAATTAGTATACCCCTCATCTTATGGTGGAGGGTATAAAAATAGGAGGGTAGAAGGACATTCTATTTCCAACAGATTTTTCTACAACTAAAGCCTCTTGTGATGGAATTTTCTTTTGATACGTGTTGTTAGTCTTAATATCTAAATCACCTAGTATTGCAAATCTATTGAAAGATTCCTGCGATTGTCCAGAAGCATTATTTGAAACGCTAAGAACAGAATTGCTTAAATCTATCTTACGCAAGTTAGTATCACCAGATAGTTTCCGTTTCTTTTGCACCATTTGAAAACCTTCTTCGTCAGTGGGGGTAAAATCGTTGTGATCTATATTGCTCTCAATCGACTTCCGTTGGGTTTGTTTTTGCCAATTTTTTAATGTCATTTGAAGTCAATTTTTCAACTTTCATTGCCAAATTAGCGGACATTCCTTTATTGCATTTAGAGGATAGTGATGCAGACGTCGAAGGAGTAATGTCTTGATCCAAGCATCCAGAAGTTTGCGAGCCATATCCATGTCCATGTCCACTAAAGCAGGCTTCATGCTAAAGTTTTCCAATGGCTGACTTACAATTGCTTTTATGGCTGTTTTTATCAGGGCGTATATTCTCGGCAGCATCGCAAACGTCCATGCCTAGTTTGTAAAAATTCATTTCTAAAATTCAAAATCCACAAATTTCAATTTTTATTTCAAAGAAAATTCAACTTTTATTTCAAAAGAAAATTCTATTTAAGTTTTAATATTTTTTTATACCCTCCACCATAGGATGGGTGGAGTAAAGCTAGCCGCTTGAAATTTGGCACAAATACTTCTTTTTACTGTAGGCCGGTTGGTATTGTAAATGGACCATATCGGTCAATGTTCAATATCAGCATCGTGCTCTTCTCTCAAATACCATCCCCAAATACATGGCCCCAAAATAGGTTATCAAATTCGTTTTAAAATCTCAAATACCTTTCATTTGAGCCACATATTGGCATGGTCGACAAATTTTTTCCTTTTGATGGTGTTTTGGGACCCTAAATACAATACATGTTCCTACATTTGGGTATCGAACTCGTATACTTCTCCCAAATACCATTATTTGAGCCCCATATTGCGATGGTCAGTAAAAATTGCTGTTTGTAGGGTATTTTGGGAAAGGGGTAGACCCCCAGAAAATTGATCCCGAAAATGGGTATCAATTGTTGCTCTACCCCCCAATACCTTTCATTTAAGCTTAAAATTGCCATGGTCGGTAAATATGTCCGATTTAGGGGTGTTTTGGGTATTGGGGTGGTCTCCCAAACACTAAGCACGGAAAATATATCAGCAACATGCTCTATCCTCATATATCTATATCTCATTAATTTGAACCCCATATTGCCATTGGCCTCAAAATGGGATATCAAATTAGTTTTCTAATCTCATTTAAACTCCTTATTGTAAAAGTCAACAAATATGTCCGGTTTGGGGTATTGGCCTAAAAACTATGAATATTTAGTTCCACTCTCTTTAAGACCCAAATTGTCTTGGTGAACAAATACGTCCTATTGTATTTGGGGGTTGTTATGGTGGTGGGACGTCCGCTAGACAGTTGGCTCCTAATGTTGATATCAGATACATGGTCTACTCCCACATACCTTTAATATGAGCCCCATATTTCCATAGTCGGCAAACATGACCGGCTTGGGGGTATTTTGGGGGATTGGCGGCCACTTAGTGAGTTGGCCTTGAAAATATATATCGGATTCGTGTTCCACTTTAAAAACCCTCTTATTTGAGCCTCATATTGCAATGGTCAGGAAATACTTCCTATTTGGATGGTGTTGTGGGGATGGGGTGGCCCCACAGACACTTCTCCCGAATATTAATATTAAATTCGTGTTTTAATCCCAAAGACCTTTCATTAGAGCCCCATATTGCTATAGTCGTAAATTTGTCCCCTTTGGGGGATGTTTTTGGTGAGAGCCGGCCACCAAACACTTGGTCCCATATTTTGATATCAGATTCATATTCTGCATTCAAATACCTTTCATTTGAGTCCCATATTGCCATGGTCGGTAAATATGTCCGATTTAGGGGTGTTTTGCGGCTAGGGGTGGTCCCTCTAGCACTTCGTCCGACAATTGTATATCAGATACGTTTACTTATCCTCAGTACTTTTCATTTAAGTCCCATATTGTCGTGATTGGTCTAAATATATGTTTGGTAGGTTTTAGGGTGGGGCAGCCCCCCTAGGTACCACATCCGAAATTTGGATACCAAATTTTTATTTTTAGGGTACATTATGAGAGCACACCAAATTTCGCTTAAATCGCACCACCCATCTCCGAGATCTGGCGTTTTTGAAAATTAGGGTAAAGGGGTGGGTTCGCCCCCCCCTCAAATATCAAAAAATTTAGTACCGTATATGTTCACCACGGGGTCATTATGCACCATCTGCGAAAATTTCAAGAAAATCGGTTCAGCCGTTTCTGAGTCTATAAGGAACACATAAACATACAAACAAACAATCCTACAAACAAGCACAAATTGATTTTTATACCCACCACCGAAGGATGGGGGTATATTCATTTTGTCATTCCGTTTGCAACACATCGAAATATCCATTTCCGACCGTATAAAGTATATATATTCTTGATCAGCGTAAAAATCTAAGACGATCTAGACATGTCCGTCCGTCTGTCTGTTGAAATCACGCTACAGTCTTTAGAAATAGAGATATTGAGCTGAAATTTTGCACAGACTCTTTTTTTGTCCATAAGCAGGTTTAGTTCGAAGATGGGCTATATCGGACTATATCTTGATATAGCCCCCATATAGACCGATCGCCTCATTTATTATCCAATTTTGCTGAAATTTGGGGCAGTGAGTTAGGCCCTTCGACATCCTTCGTCAATTTGGTCCAGATCGGTTCAGATTTGGATATAGCTGCCATATAGACCGATCCTCCGATTAAGGGTCTTAGGTCCATAAAAGCCACATTTATTATCCGATTTTGCTGAAATTTGAGACAGTGAGTAACGTTGGGCCCTTTGACATCCTCCGTCAATTTGGCCCAGATCCGTCCAATTTTGGATATAGCTGCCATATAGACCGATCCTCCGATTTAAGGTCTTAGGCCCATAAAAGCCACATTTATTATTCGATTTTGCTGAAATTTAGGACAGTGAGTTGTGTTGAGCCCTTCGACATCTTTCGTCATTTTGGCCCAGATCGGTCCAGATTTGGATATAGCTGCCATATAGACCGATCCTCAGATTTAGGGTCTTAGGCCCATTAAAGCCGCATTTATTATCCGATTTTGCTTAAATTTGGGTCAGTGAGTTGCCTTAGGCTCTTCGACATCTTTCTTCAATTTGGCACTGATCGGTTCAGATTTGGATATAGCTGCCTTATGGACCGATCTCTCGATTTAAGGTTTTGGGCCCATAAAAAGCGCATTTATTGTCCGATGTCGCCGAAATTTAGGACAGTGAGGTGTGTTGGGCTCTTCGATGTTGGTCTTCAATTTGGCTCAGATCGAACCAGATTTGGATGTAGCTGCCATATAGACCAATCTCTCGGTTGAACAATGACATGTACTTATAAGCATTGGGTCTAAATCGTTTGATATGTCTATATAGCTGCCTAGGGCATAAGGTATGCATTTTTCACTGGATTTTGAGGAAAGGTTGTTCACATACATACCCGAGGTGGTGGGTAACACGTCTCCTCCGTTTAAATATTTCAATCGAACTCAAATAAATCATCCAATTTAGTGCTGTTTTAAGTCAGTAAGGTAAGGCAAAATTACGGCGGAGCCGACTTTATAATATTCTACACCACTAAGTATACGTACTAATTTCAATACATAGAGCTTGCAGTCAGACCTAAATTTTGTCTACCTATTGTCCTAAATTGTGGCTATTGCAGTCTTAAAAGTGTTTATCGTCAAATCATATATATAAAAATCAATTTGTGTTTGTAGGTTTGTTTGTTTGTTAGTGTGTTTGTTTGTTAGTGTGTTCCTTATAGACTCGGAAACGGCTGAACCGATTTTCTTGAAATTTTCACAGATGGTGCATAATGACCCTGTGGTGAAAATAGGGTACTACATTTTTTGATATCTGAAGGGTGGGCGGACCCTCCCCCTTACCCCAATTTTCAGAAACGCCATATCTCGGAGATGGGTGGCGCGATTTAAGCAAAATTTGGTGTGCTCTCATATAGTACCCTAAAAATAAAAATTTTGTATCGAATTTCCGGATGGGGTACCTAGGGGGGCTGCCCCACCCTAAAACCTACCAAACATAGATTTACACCAATCACGACAATATGGGACTCAAATGAAAGGTAATCAGGATAAGAAAACGAATCTGATATCCAGTTGTCGGACCAAGTACTAGGGGGACTACCCAAGCCCCAAAACACCCCTAAATCGGGCATATTTACCGACCATGGCAATATGGGACTTAAATATAATGTATTTGCGAGTAGAATACGAATCTGATATCCAAATGTGGGACCACGTTATTGGGGGTCCACCCCTTCCCTAAAAAAAACCCAAACTGGACTTATATACTGACCATGGGAATATGGGGCTTGAATAAAAGGTATTTGAATGTAGAATTAGAATCTGATATCCAAATATAGGACCAAGTGTTTCGGGGGCCGCCTCTCACCAAAAACATCCCCCAAAGGGGACAAATTTACGACCATAGCAATATGGGGCTCAAATGAAAGGTCTTTGGGATTAAAGCACGAATTTGATATCAAAGTTCGGGAAAACTGTCTATGGGGCCACGCCACACTCACAACACCACCCAAATAGTAAATATTTGCTGACTATAGCAATATAAGGCTCATATAAGAGGGATTTTTGAGTATAACACGAATCCGATATATATTTTCAAGGCCAACTCACTGAGTAGCCGCCCAACCCCAAAAACACCCCCCAAGCCGGTCATGTTTGCCGACTATGGAAATTTGGGGCTTAAATTGAAGTCATTTGGAAGTAGACCACTTATCTGATATCAAAATTAGGGACCAACTCTCTAGGAGACGTCCCATAACCATAACAACCCCCTAATAGGACGTATTTACTCACCAAGACAATTTGGTGAGTAAAGAGAGTGGAACTAAATATTTTTAGTTTTTAGGGCCAATACCCCAAACCGGACATATTTGCTGAATTTGTAATAAGGAGCTTAAATGAAATTAGAAAACGATTTTGTTATCAATTATTGAGGCCAATGGCAATACGTTTCAAATAAAAGATATATAGATATATGAGAATAAACTACGTTGCTGATATATTTTCAGGGCTTAATGTTGGGGGACCATCTTGGATAATGTTGGAGGCCACCGTAGCGCAGAGGTAAGCATATCCGCCAATGACGCTGAACGCCTGGGTTCGAATCCTGGCGAGACCATCAGAAAAAATTTTCAACTGTGGTTTTCTCCACCTTATGCTGGCAACATTTATGAGGTACTATGCCATGTAAAACTTCTCTCCCAAGAGGTGTCGCACTGCGGCATGCCGTTTGTACTTGGCTATAAAAAGGAGGCCCCTTATCATTGAGTTTAAAAACTTGAATCGGACTCCACTCATTGATATGTGAGAAGTTTGCCCCTGTTCCTTAGTGGAATGTTCAGGGGCAAAATTTGCATTTGCAATGTGGAGGGACCACCCCAATCCCCAAAACACCCCTAAATTAGGCATATTTATCTACCATGTCAATGTGGAGCTTAAATACAAGGTATTGGGGGGCAGAGCAAGAATTGATACCCATTTTCGGGACCAATTCTCTGGTGGTCTACCCCTTTCCCAAAATACCCCACAAACAGCAATATTGCCCTGACCATCGCAATATGGGACTCTAATAATAGTATATAGGACCATGTATTAAGCGCATCACCCCTTCCCCAAAATACCCCCCAAAGAGTAAAAATGTGTCGACCATGCCAATATGTGGCTCAAATGAAAGGTATTTGAGATTAGAAAACAAATTTGATAACCAATTTCGGGGCCATGTGTTTAGGGGACGCCTCATCGTGTAAACTCCCCTTAAACCAATGGCAATATGGGGTTTAAATAAATGGTATTTGAGAAAATAGCACTATCTGGGGGACAACCTCACCCCCTAAATCAGATATCATGAGAATATCGGGCTGAAACAAAGTATTTTAAGAATGGAGTAAACCTTACATCCAAACTTATATTCGTAGACCAATAAAGATCATATGGGATTCTGATAAAGGTACTTATATTGTTAAACTGTTAGTCAAGCGATATACTATTTTCGTAGCATGGTATTTCACTAAAAGCTCTTTAATTGTCGAATAAAATATTCCAATTAAATTTTTTTTCCCATATAAAGTAAAAGAAGGGGCAGCGGAGCGGGCCCGGGTCAGCTAGTGCTGATATATAAATGTATTCCTTGGTGTCTGAGGCGCCTCCCCACCCTGTTATAAGAATTTATCCAAAGTGCCTAGGCGGCCTCCCCAATCCAAAAGACCCTCAAAACGGGCATAAATGTCCATGTGACTTCACTACGAATCTGGCATGCACAATTAGGATAGAGTCTGGGACCGGCCCACCCACTAAATACCTTTTAATAGGACGTGCAGTTCGATCGGGATAATATGTCAATTAAAAGAAAGGTCTATGACAGTATATTTCGAAACAAATGTTGGTATAGAATTCAAGTATCTGGGTTACGTCCTACCGTTCCGCAAAACAGTAGATCGCGACAATAAAAGATTCAAATAAATTGTCGTTTGTTTCTTAGCGTTGGGGGTATTGGCGACCCTCTCCTCACAATAAATGCAACGCCAAACCATCATGTAGGAAGACCGAGAATATATTGTTGTACTCAAATGGAAGAACGTGTCAGAGGGCAACCCCCTCCCCCTATCCTACCTAAAAAAAGGAATTAAGAATAATGTATGAAAAATATGAAATAATATATGACTGGACAGAAATAAAAGGTCTTTGGTAGTGGAGTAAACTTTTTACCCTCAAATTGGGATGGACATAGGAGGACCTGCAGATCTTTATGAATGTGTTATCCCAAGTGGTCGCTTTGAAATATGATTTTGACCAACCAACACAAAAAAAATAATGAGTGTGAATCTGAAAAAGACCCATAGCCCTGAACATCTTGATAGCCTCCTTCAAAATGCTTGACATTATGGTGCTCAAGCACGATGCTGATATTACTTCAGGATTATCATCTAAACCCTTCAAACCGGTCATGCTTGCCTACTATGGCGATAAGTAATAGGTATTTGATAGTAGAAAACAAAGTTGTTATTCAATTTTGAGGCCAAATGTTAGGGTGTTCTGTTTTCACAGATGGTGCATAATGACCCCGTGGTGATTCACCCTAATTTTCAGAAACTCCAGATTTCGGAGACGGGTGGTGCGATTTAAACAAAAACAAAAAACAAAAATTTGGTATCCAAATTTCGGAGGTACCTAGAGGGCCGCCCCACCCCCAAAACCTTCCATATATATATATATATACACTAGCTGGACAGGGCCCGCTGCGCTGCACCTTCTTTGGCTGGTGGCTTTGGAGGTGGAGCGGCCCCCCATATGTCCCACCCATCTCCGAGATCTGGCGTTTTTGGAAATATGGTAAGGAGAGGGTCCGCCCATTAAAGTTTGGATGTTAGATCTACTTCATTCTCTTGGATTTGGAGTAGCCAAAAGGGTATATCAGATTTATACTCTTCTAGCGAAAATCACATCGGAGCTACATATTCCAATAGTCAGTATATATGTGTGGTTTAGGGGAAGTTTATGAGGTGAGGCGTCCCTGAAACACTTGGCCACGAAACAGATACAGATTTGAGCCCCTTTTTGCCATAATCCACAAATATGTCCATTTTGAGGGGTATGCATGGTGGGGCGGCCATCCACGTACTTACAAACAAACAACAAATTTTGCCTACGACCATTCCACTATGGAACTTATCACATATCAATAAGTGCAGCCGGATTCAAGTTTTAAGCTCAATGATAAAGGCCTCCTTTTTATAGCTGAGTCCGAACGCCATGGCGCAGTGCGATACCTCTTTGGAGAGAAGTTTTACATGGCATATTATCTCAAAAATGTTGCCAGCATTAGCCCTGATAAAATATCAGCATCGTGCTCTATTTCTTTAATTTGAGCCCGAATTGCCATTTTTTTAGGGGGAGTTTATGGCTTGGCACGATCCCCAAACATTTGGCATCAAACTTGGATATCAAATTTGTTTTCTTCTATCAAATACCTTTTATTTATCGCCATAGTATGCGATCATGACCGGTTTGAAGGGAGTTTAGATGATAATCCTGAAGTAATGTTAGCATCGTGCTTGAACACGATTTTGTTTGAGCCCCATAATGTCAAGCATTTTGAAGGAGGTTATCAAAATATTCAGAGCTAGGGGGCCTCGTTCAGATTCACACTTATTATTTTTTTTTTTGTGTTGGTTATCTACATTCAAAATCATATTTCAAAGCGACCACTTGGAGCTCGATATTGATGGTTATTAGGGCCCATATCCCAAACCGGACATATTTGCTGACTTTTGCAATAAGGGGTTTATATGAAAGGTATTTGAGATTAGAAAAGGAATTTGATATCCAATTCCAAGGGAAATAGCAATATGGGGTTCATATGAAAGGTACTTGAGATATATGAGAATAGAGCACGATGCTGATTTATTTTCAAGGCTAAGTGTGTGGGGGACAACCCCACTCCCTAAAACATCACAAAATTAGTCATATTTACCGACCACGTCAATGTGGGTCTCGAATGAGACTAAAGAACGGAATTGATACGAACTTTTGGTACCAATTTTCTGTGGGGGTAGGCCTTGCCCATATATTATTTACTGACAATCTCAATATGGGGCTCAAATAAAGGTACTTGGGAGTAGAATACGAATCTGATATCCATATATGGGACCGTGTATTTGGGGCACCGCCCCTTCCCCAAAACACCCCAAAAAGGGTAAAAATTTACCCAGAATGTCAATATGTGGCTCAAATGAAAGGTATTTGAAATTATAAACCGAATTTGAAAACCATTTTTGGGCCAAGTGATTGGGGGACGCCTATAAACTCGCCTTAAAGCAATGCCAATATGGGGTTTAAATAAATGATATTTGAGAGAAGAGCACTGGGGGACCACCTCATCCCCAGAAACACCCCTAAATTGGACATCATGAGAATATCGGGCTGAAATAAAGTATTTTAGGAATGGAGTACATCTAACATCCAAACTTAAATGACATTAAAACCTCCTAGCGAATTCGTAGTGCAATAAAGATCATATGAGATACAGATAAAGGCACTTATATTGTTATACTGGTAGCCAAGCGATATGCATACACTATTTTCGTGGCATATTATTTCACTAAAAGCTCTTCAATTGTCGAAAATAAATATCAAAGGATAATTTTGTCCATATAAGTAAAAGAAGGCGTAGCGGAGTGGGCCCGGTTCAGCTAGTTGGTACATATATATGGGAGCTTTATCTAGTCTTGACTGATAATGATGAAGTTGTACACACATGTTGCGACATTAAATGAATCACCTCATGCAAAATTTTCTAAAAATCGTTTTAAAATTGTGTTTTCTACATTCTCAAAAGTTCTTAACGAATGAAAGACATATATGGAAGCTATATCTAAATCTGAACTG
Organism: Stomoxys calcitrans; assembly: GCF_963082655.1. Classification (NCBI taxonomy): domain Eukaryota; kingdom Metazoa; phylum Arthropoda; class Insecta; order Diptera; family Muscidae; genus Stomoxys; species Stomoxys calcitrans. The sequence continues at coordinate 112,064,052 of NC_081552.1, read as the reverse complement.
ATTTTGATGAAATTTTGAAAGAAAGGTTTATATGGGAGCAACATCTAAGTTTGAACCGATTTTTATGGAATTTTGTCCACCTATTGGGACATCAAATGAAGCTTCTCATGCACCATTTTGTAAGATTAGACCAAAGTTGTGGATGTTGCGGCCTTAAAAGACCACTTCGGATGAAAGGTATAATGGGAGCAATATCTAAATTTGGACCGATTTCGATAAATTTTTACGCACTTATTGGGAGTCTAAATAACATGTCCCTTGTGGAATTTTGTATAGGTCGGATCAAAAGCGTTCGTTTTTGGGCCAAAAAAGTGGCTTGTGCAAAATAACATAACAATCAGATTCGCTTTGAGGGTTAAGGGTGATTTAAATTTGGATGTTCATATACTCCATTCAGAATAGACTTTATTGGAGTCTTATATTATTATGGGGATTTTGTGAGTGGGAAGGGCCTCAGGGTGGTAGTTGGTAGGTTTAGGGGGTGGTGTGGATCCCCAGAAACGTGGTCTAGAATGTGAGAATAAATATCGTGCTCTACTCCCAAATACTTTTCATTTGAGCCCCAAATTTGCATGGTCGGTGAATATGTTCGTCCGATTTAGGGGTGTTTTGGGAGGTAGTGTTGTCCCTAAACACTTGGCTTCAAAATTGGATATTAAATTCATTTTCTAATCTGAAGTTCTTTTCATTAGATCCCCATATTGCCATGGTCTGCAAATTTGTCCCCTTTGGGGAGTGTTTTCGGGACGGGCGGTCCCCAAATACTTAGTCCAACACTTGGATATCAGATTCGAATTCTACTACCAAATATTTTTTATTTGAGCCTCACATTTCCAAACTTGTCCGATTTGGGTGACTTAGCCCTGAAAATGTACATCTGATTCATCTTCTACTCTAAAATACCTTTTATTTAAGCCCCATATTGTCATAATGGTCAGCATATACGTCCTACTTGGGGATGTTATGGAGGTAGGGTGGCCCCATAGACACCTTTTCCTGAATGTTGATATCAGATTCGTACTCTACTCCCATAGACCTTCCATTTAAGCCCCATATTGCTATGGTCAATAAATTTGTCCTCTTTGGAGGATGTTTTGGTGAAGGGGCGGTCCCCAAACACTTGGGGAACCGAATGTTGATATCAGATTCGTGCTCTACTCTCCTCGGGTATATATGTAAACCACCTTTCATCAAAAACCGATGAAAATTGCATACCTTATGTCCCATAGCAGTTATATCGAAATAAGATCCGATTTGGACCAAATACTAATCAGTACAAGTCATTGTTCAATTGTGTATAACAAAAAAATTGGTCTTTTAGTACCTATATCTAAAAATACACCGATCTGACCCACATACAACCTAGATGTAGAAAAACCAATGTGTCAAATTTCAGTTAAATCGAGCCTCTTTTGGAGACAAAATTTTAAATCGAGGGATCGGTCCTTATGGCAGCTATATGCAAATCTTGATCGATCTAGACTAAATTGCAAAAATATGTGGAGGGGCTCAACTTAACTCTCTGTCCCAAATTTCGGCAACATCGGACGATAAATGCGACTTTTATGGGCCCAAAACATTAAATCGAGAGATCGGTCTATATGGCAGCTATATCCAAATCTAGACCGATCTGAGTGAAATTGAAGAAGGATATCGAAGGGCCAAACACAACTCATTGTCCCAAATTTCGGCGACATCAGACAACAAATAGGCTTTTTATGGCCCCAAAACTTAAAACCGAGAGATCGGTCTATATGGCACCTATATCCAAATCTGGACCGATCTGTGGACTTGACTTAACTCACTATCCCAAACTTCGGCGACATCGGACAATAAATGTGTTTCTTATGGGCCCAAAACCTTAAATCGAGGGATCGGTCTGTATGGCAGCTATATCCAAATCTGGATCGATCTGGACCAAATTGAAGAAGGATGTCGGAGAGCTTAGCACAACTCACTGTCCCCTAATTTCAGCAAAATCGGGTAATAAATGTGGCTTTGATGGGCCTTAGACCCTAAATCGGAGGATCGGTCTATATGGCAGCTATATCCAAATCTGAACCAATCTAAACCAAGTTGACGAAGGATGTCGAAGGGCCTAGCACAACTTACTGTCCCAAATTTCAGCTAAATGGGACATAAAATGTGGCTTTGATGGGCTTAAGACCCTAAATCGGCGGTATATATGGGGGCTATATCCAAATCTGTCCCGATCTGGTCCAAATTGACGAAGGATGTCAAAGGGCCTAACACAACTTACTGTCCCGATCCTAAATCGGAGGATCGGTCTATGTGGCAGCTATTGTATATCCAAATCTTAACCGATCTGGGCTAAATTGACGAAGGATGTCCCAAATTTCAGCAAAATCGGATAATAAATGAGGCTTTGATGGACCTAAGAGCCTAAATCGGAGGATCGGTCTATATGGCAGCTATTTCCAAATCTGAACCGATCTGAGTCAAATTGACGATGGATGTCAAAGGGCCTAGCACAACTCACTGTCCCAAATTTCAGCACAATCTGATAATAAATGTGGCTTTGATGGGCATAAGACCCTAAATCGGAGGATCGGTTTATATGGGGGCTATATCAAGATTTAGTCCGATATAGCCCATCTTCGCACTTAACCTGCTTATGAACAAAAAAGAAACTGTGCAAAGTTTCAACTCAATATCTTTATTTTTGAAGACTATAGCGTGATTTCAACAGACAGGCGGACGGACGGACGGACATGTCTAGATCGTCTTCGATTTCTACGCTGATCAATATTATATATACTTTATAGGGTCGGAAATGGTTATTTCGATGTGTTGCAAACAGAATGACAAAATGAATATACCCCCATCCTTCGGTGTTGGGCATAAAAACGAACAATTGAGTCCAATAAATCAATAATGATGCCGACAACGACGTCAAGCGTTGCCAATACAATTTCTTTTTGCCATTTCCTCACCATAAACAGAACAATAATATTCATCTAGTTTGCCGCAGCGTTTGGCTGAAGTTTTTATACCCTCCACCATAGGATGGGGGGTATACTAATTTCGTCATTCTGTTTGTAACTACTCGAAATTTTCGTCTGAGACCCCATAAAAGATCTATATTCTTGATCGTCGCGACATTTTATGTCGATCTAGCCATGTCCGTCCGTCTGTCCGTCCGTCCGTCTGTCCGTCCGTCCGTCTGTCGAAAGCATGCTACATCCGAAGGAGTAAAGCTAGCCGCTTGAAAATTTGCACAAATACTTCTTATTTGTGTAGGTCAGTAGGTATTGTAAATGGGCCATATCGGTCCATGTTTTCATATAGCTGCCATATCAACCGATCTTGGGTCTTGAATTCTTGAGACTCTAGAGTGCGCAATTTTTATCCGATTGGAATAAAATTTTGCACGACGTGTTCTGTTATGATATCCAACAACTGTGCCGAGTATGGGTCAAACTGGTCCATAACCTGATATAGCTTTTTTAGCTTCTAGAGGGCGCAATTCCTATCCGATTTGGCTGAAATTTTGCACGACGCGGTTTGCTCTTACTTTCAAAAACTTTACCAAATTAGGTTCAAATCGTTTCATAACGTGATATAGCTGCCATATAAACCCATCTGGGATCTTAACTTCTTGAGCCTCTAGAGGTCGCAATTATTATCCGATTTGCCCGATATTTTGTACGACGGATCCTCTCATGACCATCAATATACGTGTTTATTATGGTCTGAATCGGTCTATAGCCCGATACAGCTCCCATATAAATCGATCACTCTATTTTGCTTCTTGAGCCCCTAAAGGGCGCAATTCTTATTCGATTTGGCTGACATTTTACACATGTCTCCAACATATAATTTAATTGTGGTCCAAACCGGACCATATCTTGATATCGCTCTAATTGCAGAGTAAATCTTTCCTTGTATCCTGTTTTGCCTAAGAAGAGATGCCGGGAAAAGAACTCGACAAATGCGATCCATGGTGGAGGGTATATAAGAATCGGCCCGGCCGAACTTAGCACGCTTTTACTTGTTTATATGAAGTTTGACAGCATTCCGCGTGAAAAGCTAAACAGAGTACTAAGCTTAAGGATGAGGGTCAAATAATACTGTAAACAACCGCAACGAAATTCATTTTTTTATACCCACCACCGATTGATGGGGGTATAGTCATTTTGTTATTCCATTTGCAACACATCGAAATATCCATTTCCGAACCTTTTAAAGTATATACATTCTTCCGATCCTCCGATTTAGAGTCTTAGGCCCTTAAAGCCACATTTATTATCCGATTTTGCTGAAATTTGGGACAGTGAGTTGTGCTAGGCCCTTCGACATCCTTCGTCAATTTGGCCCAGATCGGCTGAGACTTGGATATAGACCGATCCTCCTATTTAGGGTCTTAGGCCTATCAAAGCCACATTTATTATCAGACTAGCTGATCCGGGACCGCTCCGCTGCACCTTCTTTTACTTTATATGGAACAAAAGTTTCCTTTGAATATTTATTTTCGACAATGAAAGAGCCTTTAGAGAAATACCATGCTACGAAAATAGTATATCGCTTGACTTACAGTCTGAATCCCATATATTTATTAGTCTACGATTTTAAGTTTGGATATAAGGCGTACTCCATTCTTAAAATATTTTATTTCAGCCCGATATTCTCATGATATCTGATTTAGTGGTGTTTTTGGGGGTGAGGTGATCCACGAGACACTTGGCCCTGAAAAAATATCTGCATCATGCTCTTCTTTCAAATACCATTTATTAAAACCTGATATTGCCATTGGATTATGGGTATTTACACGATGAGGCGTCCCCCAAACAAGTGACCCCAAAATAGGTTATCAAATTTGTTTTCCAATGACGAATACCTTCCATTTGAGCCACATATTGCCATCGTCGAAAAAATTTTTCCCTTTGGGGGGTGTTTTGGGGAAGGGGTGATGCCCTAAATACACGGTCCTACATTTGGATATCAAATACGTATTCTACTCCCAAATACCTTTATTTGAGCCGCATTTCATTTGAGCCCCTATGGTCGTAATTTTGTCCCCTTTGGGGGATGCGTTTGGGTAGAGGCGGCCCGCCAAACACTTGGTCGCATAGTTGGATATCACATTCTAATTCTGCGCTCAAATACCTTTTATTTAAGCCCCATATTTCCATGGTCAGTAAATAAGTCATGTTTGGGGGGTGTTTTGGGAAAGGGGTGCCCCCAGAAACGTGGTCCCACATTTGGATATCAGATTCGTATTCTACTCGCAAATACCTTTCATTAAAGTCCCATATTGCCATGGTCGGTAAATATGTCCGATTTACTGGTGTTTGGGGTGGTCCCCCTAGCACTTGGTCTGACAATTATATATCAGACTAGCTGACCCAGGCCCGCTCCGCTGCGACTTCTTTTACTTCTTTTACAAAAGTTTCCTTGGACTATTTATTTTCGACAATTAAAGATCTCTTAGTGAAATACTATGCTACGAAGATAGTATATCGCTTGACTAACAGTTTAACAATATAAGTGCCTTTACTCCCAGGAACTTGAACCTAAAAAAATATCTGCATCTTGCTCTTCTCTCAAATACCATTTATTTAAACCCCATATTGCCATTGATTTAAGAGGATTTTACAGGATGAAGCGTCCTCCAAACACATGGCCCCAAAATATTGGGTTGCCCATAAAGTAATTGCGGATTTTATATAGTCGGCGTTGAAAAATTTTTTCACAGCTTGTGACTCTGTAATTGCATTCTTTCTTCTGTCAGTTATCAGTTGTTACTTTTAGCTTGCTTTAGAAAAAAAGTGAAAAAAGTATATTTGATTAAAGTTCATTCTAAGTTTTATTAAAAATGCATTTATTTTCTTTTAAAAAATCCGCAATTAATTTTTGGGCAACCCAATATTTTGGGGCCATGTGTTTGGAGGACGCGTCATCCTTTGGATTTGAGCCCCATATTTCGATGGCCACTAAAGAATTGCTGTGTGTGGGGTATTTTGGGAAAGGGGAAGACCCCCAGAAAATTGGTTCCGAAAATGGGTATCAATTCTAATACTTCTCATTTAGGCCCACATTGTCATGGTCTGTAAATATGCCCAATTTAGGAGTGTTTTGGGGATTGGGGTAGTTGCCCAAACACTAAGCCCGGAAAATATATCAGCAACGTGCTCTATTCTCATATATCTATATATCATTTATTTGAACTCCATATTGCCATTGGCCTCAAAATTGGATATCAAATTCATTTTCTAATCTCATTTAAACTCCTTATTGCAGAAGTCAGAAAATATGTCCGGTTTGGACATATAAATATTTAGTTCCACTCTCTTTACGACCCAAATTGTCTTGGTAAGTAAAATATGTCCTATTTGGGGGTTGTTATGGTGGTGGGACGTCCCCTACACAGTTGGTCCCTAATGTTGATATCAGATACGTGGTCTACTCCCAAATACCTTTAATTTGAGCCCCATATTTTCATAGTCGCAAACATGACGGGCTTGGGGGTGTTTTGGGGGATGGACGGCCATTCAGTGAGTTGGCCTTGAAAATATATATCGGATTCGTGTTCCACTTTAAAAACCTCTTTTTTGAGCCTCATATTGCAAAAGTCAGCCAATACTTACTATATGGGTGTTATGGTTGGGAGGGGTGGCCCCATAGACACTTTTCCCAAATATTGATATCAGATTCGTGCCTTACATCCAATGACCTTTCATTTGAGCCCCATATGGCTATGGTCGTAATTTTGTCCTCTTTGGGGGACAAGTTAGATATCAGATTCTAATTCTGCACTCAAATACCTTTTATTTAAGCCCCATATTCCCATGGTCAGTAAATAAGTCGTGTTTGGGGGGTGTTTTGGGAAAGGGGTGCCCCCAGAAACCTGGTCCCACATTTGGATGTCAGATTCGTATTCTACTCGCAAATACCTTTCATTAAAGTCCCATATTGCCATGGTCGGTAAATATGTCCGATTTAGGGGTGTTTTTTTAAGGGTTAAGTTGGTCCCCCTAGCACTTGGTTCGACAAATAGATATCAGATACGTTTTCTTATCCTAAATACCTTTCATTTGAGTCCCATATTGCCGTGATTGGTGTAAATATGTGTTTGGTAGGTTTTAGAGTGGGGCGGCCCCCTTAGGTACACCATCCAATATTTGGACACTAAATTTTTATTTTTAGGGTACTATATGAGAGCACACAAAATTTCGCTTAAATCGAGATCTGGCGTTTCTGAAAATTTGGGTAAGTAACAAATTGATTTTTATACCCTCCACCATAAGATGGGGGGTATACTAATTTCGTCATTCTGTTTGTAACTACTCGAAATATTCGTCTGACACCCCATAAAGTATATATATTCTTGATCGTCGCGACATTTTATGTCGATCTAGCCATGTCCGTCCGTCTGTCCGTCCGTCTGTCCGTCCGTCCGTCCGTCCGTCTGTCTGTCGAAAGCACACTTACTTCCGAAGGAGTTAAGCTAGCCGCTTGAAATTTTGCACAAATACTTCTTATTAGTGTAGGTCGGTTGGTATTGTAAATGGGCCATATCGGTCCATGTTTTGATATAGCTGCCATATAAACCGATCTTGGGTCTTGACTTCTTGAGCCTCTTGAGTGCGCAATTCTTATCCGATTGGAATGAAATTTTGCACGACGTGTTTTGTTATTATGTCCAACAACTGCGCGAAGTATAGTTCAAATCGGCCCATAACCTGATATAGCTGCCATATAAACCGATCTTGGGTCTTGACTTCTTGAGCCTCTATCGTGCGCAATTCTTATCCGATCAGAATGAAATTTTGCACGACGTGTTTTGTTATTATGTCCAACAGCTGTGCCAAGTATGGTTCAAATCGGTTCATAACCTGATATAGCTGCCATATAAACCGATCTTGGGTCTTGACTTTTTGAGCCTCTAGAGAGCGCAATTCTTATCTGAATGGAATGTAATTTCGCACGACGTGTTTTGTTATGATACCCAACAACTGTGCCAAGTATGGTTGAAATCGGTTCATAACCTGATATAGCTGCGATATAAACCGATCTTGGGTCTTGACTTCTTGAGCCTCTAGAGGGAACAATTCTTATCCGATTTGAATGAATTTTTGCCCGAAGTATTTCGTTATGATATCCAACAACTGTGCCAAGTATGGTTGAAATCGGTCCATAACCTGATATAGCTGTCATATAAACAGATCTGGGGATTTGACTTCTTGAGCTTTTAGAGGCTGAATTTGGCTGAAATTTTGCATGACGTATTTTATTTTTACTTTCAACAACTGTGTCAAATAAGGTTCAAATCGGTTCATAACCTGATATAGCTTTCATATAAACCGATCTGGGATCTTGACTTCTTGAGCCCCTAGAGGTCGCAATTATTATCCGATATGCCTGAAATTTTGTACGATGGATGACTCATCAACAAACGTGTTTATTATGGTCTGAATCGGTCTATAGCCCGATACAGACCCCATATAAATCGTTCTCTCTATTTTACTTCGTGAGCTTCAATGGGCGCAATTCTTATACGAATTGGCTGAAATTTTACACAGGTCTCCAACATATAATTTAATTGTGGTCCGAACCGGACCATATCTTGATATCGTTTTAATAGCAGAGCAACTCTTTTCTTATATCCTTTTCTGCCTAAGAAGAGATGCCGGGAAAAGAACTCGACAAATGCGATCCATGGTGGAGGGTATATAAGATTCGGCCCGGCCGAACTTAGCACGCTTTTACTTGTTTTTGTCTATGAGCTGGTTAAGTTCGAAGATGGGCTACATCGGATTATATCTTGATATAGCCCCCATATATACCGACCGGCCGATTTAGGGGCTTAGGCCCACAAAAGCCACGTTTAATATCCGACTTTGCTGAAATTTGGGACAGGGAGTTGTGTTAGGCCCTCCAAAATCCTTCGACAATTTAGATCAGATCGGTCCAGATTTGGATATAGCTGCCATATAGAACGATCCGTCGATTTAGGGTCTTAGGCCCATAAAAGCCACATTTATTTTCCGATTTTGCTGAAATTTGGGACAGTGAGTTGTGCTAGGCCCTTCGACCTCCTTCGTTAATTTGGCCTAAATCGGTTCATATTTGGTTATAGCCCCAATATATACCGATCCGCCGAATTAGGGTCTTAGGCCCATCGAAGCCACATTTATTTTCCGATTTTACTGAAATTTGGGACAGTGAGTTGTAGTAGGCCCTTCGACATCTTTTTTAATTTGACCCAGATCGGTCCAGATTTGGATATAGTTGCCATATAGACCGATCCCTCGATTTAAGGTTTTGGGCCCATAAAATGCGCATTTATTGTCCGATGTCGCCGAAGTTTGGTTAGGTTAAGTCCGCTGACATACCTCTGTATTATGGCACAAATCGGTCCAGATTTGGATATAGCTGCCATATAGACCGATCCTCCGATTTATGGTCTTAGGCCCTTAAAGCCACATTTATTATTCGATTTTGCTGAAATTTGGGACAGTGAATTGCGCTAGGCTCTTCGACATCCTTCGTCAATTTGGCCCAGATCGGTTAAGATTTGGATATAGCTGCCATATAGACCGATCCTCCGATTTAGGGTCTTAGGCCCATCAAAGCCACATTTATTATCAGATTTTGCTGAAGTTTGGGACAGTGAGTTGTGTAAGGCCCTTCGACATCCTTCGTCAATTTGGCCCAGATCGGTACAGATTTGGATATAGCCCCCATATATACCGATCCGCCGATTTATTATCCGATTTTGCTGAAATTTGTGACAGTGAGTTGTGTTAGGCCCTTCGACATCCTTCGTCAATTTGGCCCGGATCGGTCCAGATTTGTATGTAGCTGCCATATAGACCGATCCCTCGATTTAAGGTTTTGGGCCCATAAAATGCGTATTTATTGGCGGATGTCGCCGCAATTTGCGACAGTGAGTTGTGTTAGGCCCTTCGACATTCTTCAATTTCACAAAGACCGGTCCAGATTTTGATATAGCTGCCGGTCCAGATTTGTATGTAGCTGCCATATAGACCGATCCCTCGATTTCAAGTCTTAGCCCCAAAAAAGGCGCATTATTATCGATTTAACTGAAATTTGACACTTTGGTTTTTCTACATCCAGGTTGTATATGGTTCAGATCGGTTTATTTTTAGATATAGATGCTATTGTAAAAGACCAATTTTTTGTTATACACAATTGAACAATGACTTGTACTCATTAGTATTTGGTCCAAATTGGATCATATTTCGATATAACTGCTATGGGACATAAGGTATGCAATTTTCACCGGTTTTTGATGAAAAGTGGTTTACATATATACCCGAGGTGGTGGGTATCCAAAGTTCGGCCCACCCGAACTTAGCGCCTTTTTACTTGTTTCTTCTTGCCTATTTCAGAGAGTTAAGTGCGCCCAGTTTAGAGTCTATTATCCTTTTTGTCTTTCAAGTTCAAAAATGTCTTAAGAGTCGTTCAATCGGTTGGCCGATCGCCTTGTCGCATTCAATGCTGATATTGTTGATAATAAGCTTCCGCTTTCATCCGTTCACTTCGTTAATGTACACATGGCAGAGTTGAAGTCATTGTGGAGCGACATTAAGTCGTCTTTCATGGCTGCTCGTGATAATAAGCAAGACGAAGAAGAGGTGGGGACGGAGCAGAGAAATCAGAATATGCTTCCGAGCTGGAGACCCTTCGGGCGAAGTTATCGCAGTTCGCGGAGGAGTTTCAGTTGCCGGTGGCACCGAAGAGTCCTTTAAGTCATCGTTTTATCGCAAATCCTTATGTTTCTGAACGTCAGCCAGAGTTTCAAGATTCTCCGTCTTCTGGAAGGTCTGATTATTCCTTTCATCTTCCGCCATATGATACAGAGATTTTTCATGGTGATTATATGTCTTGGCCTACTTTCAGAGACATGTTTACGGCTGTGTACATAAAGAATTCCAGACTCAGTTTTGTCGCTCGTCCATTTCACTTGACGCAAAAAACACGAGGCGATGCTCGTGACATTGTTCAGAAGAGTCCTTTGACAAATGATGGTTTACATTTATCGTGGAGCAATCTGTGCGCTCGTTATGAGAATGGACGAATCCTAGTAAACGGGCGGCTAAAGGTTTTATTCAACCTTCCTTCCAATTCGAAAGAGTCCGCCAGCGCGCTTAAACAGTTGCAGCGCGACCTCACTTCTTGTATCTTTGCACTTGTATGACATTGACGACAGAAGTTGGGACCCCCTATTCGTATTTCTATGTTCGAATCGTCTTCCGGATTCCACTCTTACCTTGTGGGAGCAGGGCCTCCAAGATGAGACTGCAATTCCAAAGTGGTTCGACCTTGACACTTTTCTTACAAATCGATACCGGACATCGGAGTGCGTTTCAAAATTGCGTGCCAGTCCTTATGCAAGGGATCAGGATTTGAAACCCAATAATGCGACTACTAAGAGTTCTAGAAACATAAATTCATTCCAAGTGATAGTTTCGGGTCCACAATGTTCTTTTTGTCTAAGATAATCTCATATAATTAGGTCCTAAGTTCCTAGAAATGGATATTAATCAGAGAAAATCCGAAATAAAGAAGTAAGGCCTTTGCTTGAACTGCTTTTACAAATCTCATCACGTTCGAAATTGTACTAGCAAGCATACTTGTTCCCAGTGCCATAGGAAGCATAATACTTTGCTTCACGAGAGTTCCGCTAATCCGGATGACGGTAACCCAAGAGTACAGCCTCCAGCAAATACATATACAGGTTTGAATACAAACTCCTATTCTTTCGCTCCTAATCCGATACAGTCCACTAGTTCCGGTAAGTCGAGTTCCGGTAACTCGAGGAGTTTTGTTGGGGACTGCTTTGGTTAATTACATATTACAGCTTCCGTATGGAAAGGTCAATGTTCAGGTTTCGGGTCTGAATGATTCCTTGGCTGTTTCCGTTCAGAAGGAACGTACTCTGTATCTTTGTTCGAGATATGCATAGGATGCTCGGAATTCGGTTAAGGCATTCGTTACTCCTTATTTATCTAGTGCTCTTCCACCTCGTTCTATACCCCCCTGCATTTTCTCTCAGCTGCCACAAATCGATCTAGCAGACCCACTGTTTCACAAGAGTTCCAGTATTGATATCCCGATTGGTGGTGACCTCCTCCTTCCATCATGCTATCCGGTGTGAGGCATGATGTATGTGGTTCCTTGATGGGCCAAAATACCATCTTTTGATGGATTTTGACTGGCCCCATTCCGATCCAATCTCCATCTCCTTATTCCAGAAACATTTCCAGCTTTTGTGAAATCTCTTTGGACAAAAAGATTTTAAGGTTTTAGGAGGTGGAGAATCTTCCAAAGAAGAACTTCTTGTCAACAGCTGATAGATTTTGTGGGGAATTGCTTCGCTACTAAGAGGGATGAAGAAGGAAGGTACGTTGTTCATCTACCGTTCAAAAGAGATTTTCCCAAAGGTATATCTCTAGGTTATTCACGGACAAGTGCTATGGCTCAATTTTTAAGAAATGAAGTCCGCCTCCTTCGCAATCCTGCGTTCAAAGATGAGTATGACTCCGTTATCCAAGAGTATGCGAATTTATGGCACATGTGTCCAATCGCGACTTCCCGTTCTATGGGAAGTATCCCTCTTTACTTTCTGCCGCACCATGCGGTTATAAAACCGACTACCACTAAAGTTCGTGTGGTTTTCAATACTTTTTCGGTTTCCTACAATGGCGTGAGTCTTAATGACATTTTGCATGCAGGTCCTGTGTTGCAAGGTGATCTGACTGTGTTGATTTTCAAGTGGTGATTCTTTCGTTATGTATTCAATGCCGACATTCAAAAGAGGTACCGGCAAATCAGAGTCCATTCCAATCACACACAGTTCCAAAGAGTACTATTTCGAAGAGATCCAAGTGACGACATTCAAGATTTCGAGTTGAAGACTGTCACTTTCGGTGCGAATTGTGCTCCATACTTAGCTATTCGCACTCTTTTCCAACTTGCTGATGACGTTCAATCCAGTCATCCTATTGCGCTCGAAATACATCGTAACTCTATGTATGTGGTTGATGCACTAGTGGGTGCACATTTACTGAAGATGGCAGTACATTCTATGGAGCAGTTGATATCCGCTTTGGCTTCGGACGGCTTCCTCCTGAGGAAATGGACAGCAAATTCAAAGGATATTCTAGCAGATCTCCCTCCTGATCATTTGCTGTGTGAAAATTTTTTGGACTTCGACGACAGTCGCACAAAAAAATGCTGGGAATTCGTTGGAATCGGACCGAGCCTATACGTTCTAAGGTGGTCGGGACCTGAATGGCTCCGCGACTCACCTGATTGTTGGCCAAATTCGGGGCAATCTAGTATTCACAAAACAGACTTGGAGCGTGAAGTCATCGAGGTTCATTATACTTACTTCCAGAACTACGATGATATTCTTAAACGTTTTTCTTCCAATCCACGAGCACTACGTGTACTGGTTTAGGTGTATCGATTCTTCTATCGTACTCATCCGAGATTCCGTTCCAGATTTTCAAAGCAGTCCACTTTGATCACAAGTTCTGAGCTTGTACAGGTTACAGATGGATTAATTAGAGTGTTTCAAAAAGCGTCCTTTCCAAATGTGTACAATTGCTTGTCGTCTAAAGAGCAAATTTCAAAATCCAGTTCTATTCTGAACTTAACCCGTTCGTGGACGATGAGGGGCTAATTCGTTCGTGTGGCCGGCAGGAGTCGTCAGTCGGACTTTCGTACAATGAAAGACACCCTACAATTATGCCCTACGATTATCAATATTCCAGGCTGCTTGTGAAGTGTATCCACCAACTTACTATTCATGGTGGGAATCAGCTTGTCCTTTGTATGGTCAGATCACAGTACTGGACCTAAGGTTAAAAATTTGACAAAATCGACCATCAATAAGTGCAAGCCTTGTATTCTCTACAAAAGGCGTTGCCAGCAGCAACTCATGGCGGCTTTGCTGCCTAAGCGTACCGAGTTCACACGTCCATTCATTCGAACGGGTTTAGATTTTGCGGGTCCTTTCGACATAAAGAATTACAGTGGACGGGCCGATCGCAATACGAAAGGCTACGTCCGCGTGTTCGTGTGTTTTTCCACAAAGGCGATACATTTAGAGGCGATCTCTGATTTATCCACTCCCACGTTCTTGGCAGTTTTTCATCCTTTCGTTTCTCGGCGGGGTTGTCCGTTACATCTATATTCAGATAATGGCACAACTTTAGTCGGAGCATTCAGGATCTTAGATAGAGAATTTATTTAGGCTGCTCGTGCTGCCATTGAGTAGAACTATATGCATCAGACTTTGAGTTGGTACTTCATCCCACCCGGAGCTCCTCATATGGGAGGACTCTGGGAAGCGGGAGTTAAGAGTTTTAAGTCCCACTTTCGAAAATTTGCTGGTTCCTTTGAATTTACTTTCGAAGAGTCTTTGAAGAGAGTCCAGCATCTATTTTAAACCGATGGCAGAGACTTACGGCTATTCATCAGAGTTTTTGCGTTCGATCTAAGAACGAATACTTGAGATAACTACAGAAACGTGTTAAATGGCAAAGTTCAGAAAAGAATATAGAAGAGAACACACTAGTCGTTATTCAAGATGACAACCTTCCACCAAATGTTTGGCGTCTAGGCAAAGTTTGCGAGACGCATTTGATGATGGAGTTATCCTATAGTTATTCTACCGAGCTATACAACTATCATGTCATGTTTCCTTCATTAATACTAGAGTAGATAATTAAATTCATAACTTTTGTTTTCATAGAGTTTTCAATCATATTCCCATAAGAGTAATTGTAAGCTGGCGCGAGTAAACACGGTTGCGTTTTTTTTTTTTTTATTTTTATTGCAGGTGTACTGCAAAGGGGCCGGTAATGTTAATGTCAAATCATTTTCCTACTTGGTCACCCTAATCTACTTTCTAAGTTTCGCAACTTTTTTCCTTTTTTTTCCTTAAACAAACATACTTGTTATCTGAGCTTCAAACACTACTCTTGTTTCCGGTAAGAATTTTGTTCAATCTCCATTACAGAGCTTTCCTTTCCATCCACTATAGAGTTACTTGTAATTTCCTGAATTCTAACTCGCTTTCCTTTCCATCCAATAAAGAGTTACTTGTGATTTCCTGAATTCTAATTCGCTGTGTTTTGCATTCTTTCCATTACGCTTAAACTTATTTTGCGAGGAAAATATTTCTATTCAAAGAAATATTTTCCACGATCACAACTCACCATTAAAATCTCTTAATTAACGCAAATATATATCAAAGGATAATTTTATTCCACATAAAGTAAAAGAAGGCGCTGCGGAGCAAGTGCGGTTCAGCTAGTAAGAGATAAAAGAAAAGAATTGCTATGCTACTGGCGATATATTAAGTCATGGTCATAGTAAAAGTCATTCTGTAAAAAATCAGCCAAAGAATTGCGCCCTTTAGGGGTTCAAAAAATTAAATAGGGAGATCGGTTTATATGGGAGCTGTATGAGGCAATAGACCGTTTCAGACTATATGTATTATCCAAATCGGAGAAGAATTGCGCTCTGTAGTGGCTCAAGAAGTCAAGATTCCAGGTCGGCTTATATGGCAGTTATATCAGGTCATGGACCGATTTGAACCATACTTCGCACAGTTGTTTAAAGTGATAGAGAAACACGTCGTGGAATATTTCAACTACATCGGATAAGAATTGCGCCCTCTTGAGGCTCAAGAAGTCAAGATCCCACATCGGTTTATATGACAGCTATATCAGGTTAAAGACCGATTTCAACCATACTTGACACAGATTTTGGATATCATAGCAAAACACCTCATGCAAAATGTAAGCCAAATCCGATAAGGATGCGGCCTCTATTGGCTCAAGAAATCAAGATCCAAAATCGGTTTATATGGAAGCTATATCAAAGCATGGACCGATATTTCCCATTTACAATCCCAACTAATAAGAAGCATTTGTGTAAAATTATTTCAAGCGGCTAGCTTTACTCCTTCGAAAGTTAGCGTGCTTTCGACAGACAGACGGACGGGCATGGCTAGATCGACTTAAAATGTCATGACGATCAAGAATATATATACTTTATGGGGAATATATCGAGGAGTTACAAACAGAATGGCGAAATAATATACCCCAATCTTATGGTGGAGGGTATAAAAATACTATAAGAGAGTATTACACACATATAATTGCACTTTCATTTTGGACATCGCTGATTTTTATACCAACCTTACGTTTAAATGACTGTTAAAACCTTGTATGTCTAGAGCCGTGTGTGGTGCATTGTGGTAAAGCGTTTGCATATACACAGTCACGGAATAGATGGAAACCAAGTTCCATTCTCAGCGGAACACAAAAAGTGTATTCAATCTTTAAAAAACGTATGCACTAGACGTTGTTAAAATGTGTACGACTGTTTCGCACATTTTGTTCGTTGTTGATTTATGAACATTTGTGGTTAATCTGATAACATCTGTGTGTTGTCAATTTGCCAAAGCATTTTTTCTATGGGTGCAAAGTAGACGAAAAATTTTTTTCTAATATTATCAGAGAAAAAGAAGAAGTCATTCACTGTCAACTAAGGCTGTATGGCGGATCAAAAGGTCCCTTATTTCAGCTTGCAATCTTTTTGTTATACCCACCACCTTATGAATATTTTATGCTATTACAAACACAAAATATCCAAGATCTTTATGCGATACTTCTTATATATGAATAAATAGCTGGTCCGGCGTGCTTTGCCACATCTTAAATTATTGTTTTGAAAATAACTTTGGAGCTTGATCAAGACTTTTATTACTTTCTTCCTGGATTCATAGTATTTAATATGTAAAGCGTATTTTTTATTTACAAGACTACTATTTAAAGACGCACATGTCCTTCCGTGAAAAACTTTACCCCATGGGTCTAATGACCAGTTTCAGAAGCAAAAAGTCTATTTTTATACCCACCACTATAAGATAGGGTTGTACTAATCTGGTCATTCCGTTTGTAATACCTTGAAATATTGATCTAGGGCCCCATATAGTATATACACAGAAAAAAAAAATTATTTTAAACAAGTAAAAGCGTGCTAAGTTCGGCCGGGCCGAATCTTATATACCCTCCACCATCGCATTTGTCGAGTTCTTTTCCCGGCATCTCTTCTTAGGCGAAACAAAAAAGGATATAAGAAAAGAGTTGCTCTGCTATTAAAACGATATCAAGATATGGTCCGGTTCGGACCACAATTTAATTATATGTTGGAGACCTGTGTAAAATTTCAGCCAATTCGTATAAGAATTGCGCCCATTGGGGCTCACGAAGTAAAATAGAGAGATCGATTTATATGGGAGCTATAGCTCCCATGGGAGCTATATATATAGCTATAGCTATATGGGAGCTGTATCGGGCTATAGACCGATTCAGACCATAATAAACACGTATGTTGATGGTCGTGAGAGGATCCGTAGTACAAAATTTCAGGCAAATCGGATAATAATAGCGACCTCTAGAGGCTCAAGAAGTCAAGATGCCAGATCGGTTGATATGGCAGCTATATCAGGTTATGAACCGATTTGAACCTTATTTGACACAGTTGTTGAAAGTAAAAATAAAATACGTCATGCAAAATTTCAGCCAAATCGGATAGGAATTGCGCCCTCTAGAAGCTCAAGAAGTCAAATCCCCAGATCTGTTTATATGACAGCTATTAGGTTATTGACCGATTTCAACCATACTTGGCACAGTTTTTGGATATCATAACGAAATACTTCGTGCAAAAATTCATTCAAATCGGATAAGAATTGTGCCCTCTAGAGGCTCAAGAAGTCAAGACCCAAGATCGGTTTATATGGCAGCTATATCAGGTTATGAACTGATTTGAACCATACTTGGCACACTTGTTGGATATTATAACAAAACACGTCGTGCAAAATTTCATTCTGATCGGATAAGAATTGCGCACTCTAGAGGCTCAAGAAGTCAAGACCCAAGATCGGTTTATATGGCAGCTATATCAGGTTATTTACCGATTTGAACCATACTTGGCACAGTTGTTGAATATAAAAACAAAACACATCGTGCAAAATTTCATTTCAATCGGATAAGAATTGCGCACTCTAGAGGCTCAAGAAGTCAAGACCCAAGATCGGTTTATATGGCAGCTATATCAGGTTATAAACCGATTTGAACCATACTTGGCACAGTTGTTGGACGTCATAACAAAACACGCCGTGCAAAATTTCATTCTGATCGGATAAGAATTGCGCACGCTAGAGGCTCAAGAAGTCAAGACCCAAGATTGGTTTATATGGCAGCTATACTAGGTTATGGAACGATTTGAATCATACTTGACACAGTTGTTGGATATCATTGCAAACCACGTCGTGCAAAATTTCATTCCAATCGGATAAGAATTGCGCACTCTAGGGTCTCAAGAAGTCAAGACCCAAGATCGGTTTATATGGCAGCTATATCAAAACATGGACCGATATGGCCCATTTACAATACCAACCGACCTACACTAATAAGAAGTATTTGTACAAAATTTCAAGCGGCTAGCTTTACTCCTTCGGAAGTTAGCGTGCTTTCGACAAACAGACGGACGGACGGACGGACGGACAGACGGACGGACATGGCTAGATCGCCATAAAATGTGACCCCCCATCTTATGATGGGGGGTATAAAAACAAAAACCTTTGGTCGAAAAACGACTACGATAATAGTTAATTTTCCTGCAACAATTTACTTTGAATCTCAACGACCCAAAGTACAAATTCATTGTTGACAGGCATTTTTTGCAAGCCAACATATAACAACACAACAATATATCCATAAGCAATACAAAAGACCATCCAACCAGCCAACATACATGTGCTTTGCTTCGGGTGGTGGTGTTTTTCTTTGTTCGGCTCGCGCTGATTCGACGCTCGTATTACTGCTGCTTTGAGATTTTCCTCTGTCACTCTCTCAACTATTACCCATAAAAACAAATTTTAATAATTTCGGTGCCCGCAGAGGATTGAACTCATGTTTGGTAGTCTTGCACGCATCCACTAGCCTACCGACATCATCGTCTTTATGATGAAATAATTCAATAAGTACTGCTGCACAGTAATAAGTGTCTCAATTAATTAAAATTAAACCAAGTAAAAGTGTGCTAAGTTCGGCCGGGCTGAATTTTGATTCTGCTAAAATATTGGAGCTATATCTGGTTATAGACCGATTCGGACCGTACATGGAACAAGTATTGAGAGTAATAACATATCACTATGTGCAAAATTTGAGCGAAATCGGATTAAAATTGAAGCTTCCAGGGGCTCAAGAAGTCAAATCGGGAGATCGGTTTATATGGTAGCTATATCAAGTTCATGACCGATTCAAACCGCACTTTGCACAGTTGTTAAAACACCAAGTGCAAAATTTCAGCCAAATCTAACTAAAATTGAGGGTTCCTGGGGCTCAAGAAGTCAAAAAATCGGGAGATCAGTTTATATTGGACCTATATTCACATCTGAACCGATATCGGCCTATAACCTGATATAGCTCCCATAAAATCCGATCTCCCGATTTGACTTCTTAAGCCCTGGAACCCCCAATTTTGGTACGATTTAGCTGAAATTTTGCATGTAGTATTCTGTTATGACTTCTAATAACTGTGGTTGAAATTGGTTTATAGCCTAATATCGCTTCTATATGAACCGATCTCCCGCTTTGCTTTCTTGAGCCCTTACAAGCAGCGACTTTTATCAGACTTGGCTGAAATTTTGCATATAGTGTTCTGTTATGACTTTCAACAACTGTGCTAAGTACGGTCCAAATTGGTCTTTAACCAGATATAGCTCCCATACTTTAGCAGAATCCATGGTGATGGGTTCCCAAGATTCGGCCCGGCCATACTAAGCACGTTTTTATACCCACCACCGAAGGATGGGGGTATATTCATTTTGTCATTCCGTTTGCAACATATCGAAATATCCATTTCTGACCCTATAAAATATATATATTCTTGATCAGCGTAAAAATCTAACACGATTTAGACATGTCCGTCCATCTGTTCGTCTGCCTCTTGAAATCACTCTACAGTCTTCAAAAATAAAGATATTGAGCTGAAACTTTGCACAGATTCTTTTTTGTCCATAAGCAGGTTGAGTTCGAAGATGGGTTACATCGGACTATACTTGATAAAGCCCTCATATAGACCGATCCTCCGATTTAGGATCTTAGGCCCATCAAAGCCACATTTATTATCCGATTTTGCTGAAATTAAGGACAGTGAGTTGTGCTAGGTCCTTCGACATCTTTCTTCAATTTGGCCCAGATCGGTTCAAATTTCGATCTAGCTGCCATACAGACCGATCCTCCGATTTAGGGTCTTAGGCCCATCAAAGCCACATTTATTATCCGATTTTGCTGAAATTTGGAACAGTGAGTTGTGTTAAGCCCTTCGACATCCTTCGTCAATTATGTCGGTATCAGATTTGGATTAAGCTGCCATATAGACCCATACCTCGATTTAAGGTTTTGGGCCCATAAGAGGCGCATTTATTGTCTGATGTCACCGAAGTTTGGGACAGTGAGTTAAGTTAATTCCGTTGACATTATTCTGTATTGTGGAACAGATCGGTCCAGATTTGGATATGGCTGCCATATAGACCGATCTCTCGGTTTTAGGTTTTGGGGCTATGAAAAGCGCATTCATTGTCCGATGTCGCCTCAATTTGGGACAGAGAGTTAAGTTGAGCCCCTCCACATATTTCTGCAATTTGGTCTAGATCGATAAAGATTTGCATATAGCTGCCATATGGACCGATCCCTCGATTTCAAGTTTTGGCCCCAAAAAGACGCTTTTATAATCGATTTAACTGAAATTTAACACATTGGTTTTTCTACATACAGATTGTAAAGGGTGATTTTTTTGAGGTTAGGATTTTCATGCATTAGTATTTGACAGATCGGGATTTCAGACATGGTGTCAAAGAGAAAGATGCTCAGTATGCTTTGACATTTCATCATAATCGACCTAATCGACCAAGTGAGCAAACAATTAATGCGATTGTGACCAAGTTTCGCACTCAGTTTACTTTATTGGACATTAAACCAACCACACGAATGCGTACAGTGCGTACAGAAGAGAATATTGCGTCTGTTTCTGAGAGTGTTGCTGAAGACCGTGAAATGTCGATTCGTCGCCGTTCGCAGCAATTGGGTTTGTGTTATTCGACCACATGGAAGATTTTACGCAAAGATCTTGGTGTAAAACCGTATAAAATACAGCTCGTGCAAGAACTGAAGCCGAACGATCTGCCACAACGTCGAATTTTCAGTGAATGGGCCCTAGAAAAGTTGGCAGAAAATCCGCTTTTTTATCGACAAATTTTGTTCAGCGATGAGGCTCATTTCTGGTTGAATGGCTACGTAAATAAGCAAAATTGCCGCATTTGGAGTGAAGAGCAACCAGAAGCCGTTCAAGAACTGCCCATGCATCCCGAAAAATGCACTGTTTGGTGTGGTTTGTACGCTGGTGGAATCATTGGACCGCATTTTTTCAAAGATGTTGTTGGACGCAACGTTACGGTGAATGGCGATCGCTATCGTTCGATGCTAACAAACTTTTTGTTGCCAAAAATGGAAGAACTGAACTTGGTTGACATGTGGTTTCAACAAGATGGCGCTACATGCCACACAGCTCGCGATTCTATGGCCATTTTGAGGGAAAACTTCGGAGAACAATTCATCTCAAGAAATGGACCGGTAAGTTGGCCACCAAGATCATGCGATTTGACGCCTTTAGACTATTTTTTGTGGGGCTACGTCAAGTCTAAAGTCTACAGAAATAAGCCAGCAACTATTCCAGCTTTGGAAGACAACATTTCCGAAGAAATTCGGGCTATTCCGGCCGAAATGCTCGAAAAAGTTGCCCAAAATTGGACTTTCCGAATGGACCACCTAAGACGCAGCCGCGGTCAACATTTAAATGAAATTATCTTCAAAAAGTAAATGTCATGGACCAATCTAACGTTTCAAATAAAGAACCGATGAGATTTTGCAAATTTTATGCGTTTTTTTTTTTAAAAAAAGTTATCAAGCTCTTAACAAATCACTCTTTATATGGTTCAGATTGGTTTATTTTTAGATATAGGTACTAAAAGACTACATTTTTGTTATACACAATTGAACAATGACTTGTACTCATTAGTATTTGGTCCAAATCGGATCATATTTCGATATAACTGCTATGGGACATAAGGTATGGAATTTTCACCGGTTTTTGATGAAAGGTGGTTTACATATATACCCGAGGAGAGTAGAGCACGAATCTGATATCAACATTCGGTTCCCCAAGTGTTTGGGGGACTGCCCCTTCACCAAAACATCCCCCAAAGAGGACAAATTTATTAACCATAGTAATATGGGGCTTAAATGAAAGGTCTTTGGGAGTAGAGTACGAATATGATATCAACATTCAGGAAAAGGTGTCTATGTGGCCACCCTACCTCCATAACATCCCCAAGTAGGACGTATTTGCTGACCATTCACCATTCACATTAAGACATTTTATTATACTGTAAGTCAAGCGACATACATATACCACTTTGGAAGCATGGTATTATACTAAAAGCTCTTTAACTGTCGAAAATAAATATTCAAAGGATAATTTTTTTCCATGTATTGCAAAAGAAGGCGCAGCGGAGAATATTTTCATATTGTTAAACATATTGTTAAAACATGTTCCCCTAATTATATCGTACACCAACGCTGTGGTACAGGTATTATAGCCTCGTGCATTTGTTTGCAGGAGGCGACCGTAGCGCAGAGGTAAGGATGTCCGTTCGAATCCTGGCGAGACCATCAGAAATAATTTTTAGCAGTGGTTATCCCTTTCCTAATACTGGCATCATTTGTGAGGTACTATGCCATGTAAAACTTCTCTCTAAAGAGGTGTCGCACTGCGGCACGCCGTTCGGACTCGGCTATAAAAACGAGGCCCCTTATCATTGAGCATAAACATGAATTGGACTGCACTCATGCTATGTGAGAAGTTTGCCCCTGTTCCTTAGTGGAATGTTCATGGGCAAAATTTGCATTTCCATTTGTTTGCAACGCCAACAAAGAAAACTAGACCCATTGATAAGTATTCCGATCGACTTACATAAACAACCTGAATCGAATTAGCTATGTTTGCATATGTGTTTTTGTGACAAAGTTGCAGGGCGCATTTGTTATCTGATTGTTATGTTATTTTGCACAAGCCACTTTTTTGGCCCAAAAACGACCGCTTTTGATCCGACCTATACAAAATTCCACAATGGACATGTTATTTAGACTCCCAATAAGTGCGTAAAAATTTATCGAAATCGGTCCAGATTTAGATATTGCTCCAATTACATATTTCATCCGATGTGGTCTTTTAAGGCTGCAACATCCACAAGTTTGGTCTGATCTTACAAAATGGTGAATGAGAAGCTTCATTTGACGTCCCAATAAGTGGACAAAATTCCATAAAAATCGGTTCAAACTTAGATGTTGCTCCCATATAAACCTTTCTTTCAAAATTTCATCAAAATCGGTTCAGATTTAGATATAGCTTCCATATATGTCTTTCATTCGTTAAGAACTTTTGGGAATGTAGAAGACACAATTTTGAAACGATTTTTAGAAAATTTTGCATGAGGTGATTTATTTAATGTCGCAACATGTGTGTACAACTTCATCATTATCAGTCTAGACTAGATAAAGCTCCCATATATATGTACCAACTAGCTGAACCGGGCCCACTCCGCTACGCCTTCTTTTACTTATATGGACAAAATTATCCTTTGATATTTATTTTCGACAATCGAAGAGCTTTTAGTGAAATAATATGCCACAAAAATATTGGCTTGCCCAAAAAGTAATTGCGGATTTTTTAAAAGAAAGTATTGGGTTGCACAAAAAGTAATTGCGGATTATAGTCGGCGTTGACAAATTTTTTCACAGCTTGTGACTCTGTAATTGCATTCTTTCTTCCGTCAGTTATCAGCTGTTACTTTTAGCTTGTGTAAGAAAAAAAGTATATTTGATTAAAGTTCATTCTAAGTTTTATTAAAAATGCATTTACTTTCTTTTAAAAAATCCGCAATTACTTTTTGAGCAACCAATAACAAAACGTCCGCTCCACTCAACTTAATTGTGATACAACACAATTATTTTAAAACAGTGCCATTAACATCAATGTGTACTTCACAAAGTTATAAAAACAATAACATTCAAATTTTTAGGAAATATTTTGTCTTCATAAAAAATTTAAAAACAAGCAAAAAGGAGTTAAGTTCGGCCCGGCCGAACTTTTTTGAATACCCACCACCTCGGGTATATATGTAAACCACCTTTCATCTAATTCCGATGAAAATTGCATACCTTTTCTCCCATAGCAATATATATCGAAATATGATCCGATTTGGACCATATACAAATAAGTACAAGTCATTGTTTAATAATGTATAACAAAATATTGATCTGTTTAGAAGCTATATCTAAAAATATACCGATCTGAACCATATACAACATTGCTGTCGAAAAGCCTAACATAAGTCAACGTGTCAAATTTCAGTTAAATCGATAATAAAAGCGCCTTTTTTGGGGCCAAGATTTTAAATCGAGATATCGGTCTATATGACAGCTATATGCAAATCTTGATCGATCTAGACCAAATTGCAGAAATATGTGGAGCGGTTTAACTTAACTCACCGTCCTAAATTTCGGCGACATTGAACAATAAATGCGCCTTTTATGGGCATAAGACCCTAAATCGGCGAATCGGTTTATATGGCAGATATATCCAAATCTGGACCGATCTGAGCAAAATTGACGAAGGATGTTGAAGGGCCTAACACAACTCACAGTCCCAAATTCCAGCAGAATCAGATAATAAATATGGCTTTTATGGGCCTAAGACCCTAAATGGGAGGATCGGTTTATATGGCAGCTATATCCAACTCACTGTCCCAAACTCACTGTCCCAAAATGTCAGCAGAATCGGATAATAAATGTGGCTTTTATGGGCCTAAGACTATAAAACGGAGGATGGGTCTATATGACAGCTATATCCAAATTTGGACCGATCTGGGCCAAATTGACGAAGGTTGTCGAAGGGCCTAACACAACTCACTGTCTTAACTTTCAACAAAATCGGATTATAAATGTGGCTCTTATGGGCCTAGGACCATAAATCGGCGGATCGGTCTATATGGGGGCTATATCAATATATAGTCCGATATAGCACATCTTCGAACTGAACTTGCTTATGAACAAAAACAGAATCTGTGCAAAGTTTCAGCTCAATACCTTTATTTTTGAATGCTGTAGCGTGATTTCAACAGACAGACGGACGGACATGTCTAGATCGTCTTAGATTTGTACGCTGATCAAGAATATATATACTTTACTACCTGACCCGCGCCCGCTCCGCTGGTCCTTCTTCTACTTTATATGGAACGAAAGTCTCCTTGGAATATTTATTTTCGACAATTAAAGATCTTTTAGTGAAATACCATGATACGAAAATAGTATATCGCTTGACTAACAGTTTAATAATATAAGTGCATTTATCTGAATTCCATATGATCTTTATTGGTCTACGAATTTAGTTTGATGTAATGTGTACTCCATTCCTAAAATACTTTATTGCAGCCCGATATTCTCACGATATCTGGTTTAGAGGTGTTTTCGGGGGAGAGGTGGTCCACCAGATACTTGGCCCTGAAAAAATATCAGCATCGTGCTCTTCTCTCAAATACCATTTATTTAAACCCCATATTGCCATTGCCTTAAGAGGAGTTTACAGGATGAGGCGTCGCCCAAACACATGGCTCCAAAATAGCTTAACAAATTCTTTTTCTAATCTCAAATAACTTTAATTTGAACCACATATTGGCGTGGTCGAAAAATTTATTCCCTTTGGGGGTGTTTTGGGAAAGGGACGATGCCCTAAATACATGGTCCTACATTTGGGTATTAAATTCGTATTCTACTCCCAAATACCTTTTTGAGCCCCATATTGCGATGGTCACTAAAAAATTGATGTTTGTGGGGTATTTTGGAAATGGGGTAGACCCCCGAAAAATTGGTTCCGAAAATGGGTATTAATTCTTGCTCTACCCCCAATACCTTTCATTTAAGCCCCACATTGCCATGGTCGGTAAATATACCAGATTTAGGGGTGTTTTGAGGAGTTTGGTGGTCCCCCAAATTCTAAGCCCTGAAAATATATGAGCAACGTGCTCTATTCTCATATATCTATATATCATTTATTTGTACCCCATATTGCCATTGGCCCCAAAATTGGAAATTGCAAAAGTCAGCAAATATGTCCGGTTTGGGGTATTGACCCTAAAAACTATGAATATTTAGTTCCACTCTCTTTAAGACCCAAATTGTCTTGATGAGCAAATACGCTTTTACTTGTAATACCCTCCATCATAGGATGGGGGGTATACTAATTTCGTCATTCTGTTTGTAACTACTCGAAATATTCGTCTGAGACCCCATAAAGTATATATATTCTTGAACGTCGTGGCATTTTATGTCGATCTAGCAATGTCCGTCCGTCCGTCTGTCTGTCGAAAGGACGCTTACTTCCAAAGAAGTAAAGCTAGCCGCTTGAAATTTTGCACAAGTATTTCTTATTAGTGTAGGTCGGTTGGTATTGTAAATGGACCATATCGGTAAATGTTTTGATATAGCTCCCATATAAACTGATCTTGGGCCTTGACTTCTTGAGCCTCTAGAGTGCGCAATTCTTATCCGATTGGGATGAAATTTTGCACGACGTGTTTTGTTATGATATCCAACAACTGTGCCAAGTGTGGTTCAAATCGGTTCATAACCTGATATAGCTGCCATATAAACCGATCTTGGGTCTTGACTTCTTGAGCCTCTAGAGTGCGCAATTCTTATCCGATTGGAATGAAATTTTGCACGACGTGTTTTGTTATAATATCCAACAAGTGTGCCAAGTATGGTTCAAATCGGTTTATAACCTGATATAGATCTCATATAAACCAATCTTGGGTCTTGACTTCTTGAGCCTCTATAGTGCACAATTCTTATCCAATTTGAATGAATTTTGGCACGACGTATTTTGTTATGATATTCAACAACTGTGCCAAGTATGGTTCAAATCGGTTCATAACCTGATATAGCTGCCATATAAACCGATCTTGGGTCTTGACTTCTTGAGCCTCTAGAGTGCGCAATTCTTATCCGATTGAGCCTCTAGACGCGCAATTCCTGAAATTTTGTACGACGGATCCTCTCATGACCATCAACATAAGTGTTATTATAGTCTGAATCGATCTATAGCCCGATACAGCTCCCATATAAATCGATCTCTCTATTTTACTTCTTAAGCCAACAAAGGGCGCAATTCTTATTCGAATTGGCTGACATTTTACACAGGTCTCCAACATATAATTTAATTGTGGTCCAAACCGGACCATATCTTGATATCGCTCTAATAGCAGAGCGAATTTTTATACCCTCCACCATAAGATGGGGGTATACTAATTTCGTCATTCTGATTGTAACTACTCGAAATATTCGTCTGAGACCCCATAAAGTATATATATTCTTGATCGTCGTGACATTTTATGTCGATCTACCCGTCTGTCTGTCGAAAGCACGCTAACTTCCGAAGGAGTAAAGCTAGCCGCTTGAAATTTTGCACAAATACTTCTTATTAATGTAGGTCGGTTGGTATTGTAAATGGGCCATATCGGTCCATGTTTTGATATAGCTGTCATATAAACCGATCTTGGGTCTTGACTTCTTGAGCCTCTAGAGTGCGCAGTTCTTATTCGATTTAAATGAATTTTGGCACTACGTGTTTTGTTATGATATCCAACAACTGTGCCAAGTATGGTTCAAATCGGTCCATTACCTGATATAGCTGCCATATAAACCGATCTTGGGTCTTGACTTCTTGAGCCTCTAGAGTGCGCAATTCGAATGAAATTTTGCACGTAGTATTTTCTTATGAAATCCAACAACTGTGCCAAGTATGGTTCAAATCGGTTCATAACCTGATATAGCTGCCATATAAACCGATCTTGGGTCTTGACTTCTTGAGCCTCTAGAGTGCGCAATTCTTATCCGATTGAGCCTCTAGACGCGCAATTCTTATCCGATTGGAATGAAATTTCGCACGACGTGTTTTGTTATGATATTCAACAACTGTGCCGAGTATGGTTTAAATCGGTTCATATCCTGATATAGCTGCCATATAAACCGATCTTGGGTCTTGACTTCTTGAGCATCTAGAGTGCGCAATTCTTATCCGATTGGAATGAAATTTTGCACGAAGTGTTTTGTTATAATATCCAACAAGTGTGTCAAGTATGGTTCAAATCGGTTTATAACCTGATATAGCTCTCATATAAACCAATCTTGGGTCTTGACTTCTTGAGCCTCTATAGTGCACAATTCTTATCCAATTTGAATGAATTTTGGCACGACGTATTTTGTTATGATATCCAACAACTGTGCCAAGTATGGTTCAAATCGGCTCATAACCTGATATAGCTGCCATATAAACCGATCTTGGGTCTTGACTTCTTGAGCCTCTAGAGTGCGCAATTCTTATCCGATTGAGCCTCTAGACGCGCAATTCTTATCCGATTGGAATGAAATTTCGCACGACGTGTTTTGTTATGATATTCAACAACTGTGCAGAGTATGGTTTAAATCGGTTCATAACCTGATATAGCTGCCATATAAACCGATCTTGGGTCTTGACTTCTTGAGCATCTAGAGTGCGCAATTCTTATCCGATTGGAATGAAATTTTGCACGAAGTGTTTTGTTATAATATCCAACAACTGTGCCAAGTATGGTTCAAATCGGTTCATAACCTGATATAGCTGTCATATAAACCGATCTTGGGTCTTGACTTCTTGAGCCTCTAGAGTGCGCAATTCTTATCCGATTTGAATGAATTTTTGCACGACGTGTTTTGTTATTATATACAATAAATGTGCCAAGTATGGTTCAAATCGGTTCATAACCTGATATAGCTGCCATATGAACCGATCTGGGTCTTGACTTCTTGAGCCTCTAGAGTGCGCAATTCTTATCCGATTGGAATGAAATTTTGCACGACGTGTTTTGTTATGATATCCAACAACTGTGCTATGTATGGGTCAAATCGGTCCATAACCTGATATAGCTGACATACAAACCGATCTGGGATTCTGACTTCTTGAGCCTCTAGAGGTCGCAATTATTATCCGATTTACCTGAAATTATGTACTACGGATCCTCTCATGACCATCAACATGCGTGTTTATTATGATCTGAATCGGTCTATAGCCCATACAGCTCCCATATAAATCGATCTCTCTATTTTACTTCTTGAGCCCCCAAAGGGCGCAATTCTTATTCGAATTGTCTGAAATTTTACACAGGTCTCCAACATGTAATAATAAAATAATAGCAGAGCAAATCTTTTCTTATATCCTTTTTTGCCTAAAAAGAGATGCGGGGAAAAGAACTCGGCAAATGCCATCCATGGTGGAGGGTATGTAAGATTCGGCCCGGCCGAACTTGGCACGCTTTTACTTGTTTTTATATTGCGTTTAAATGAATATAGGTCTTCGGATCTTCGTACGGCCTTGAATACAACGGATACAACGGAGAGGAGGCGATAGTTAGCCTTTCGGTTCAGGTTTCATATCTCATCGGATTTGGGGGTAATTTAGTTTAAGTGATAATTAGGAAGTCCAATGCATGTTTGTTTTGCTTCGATCTCTTGTGATACCCTCCACCATAGGATGGGGATATATTGTACTAATTTCGTCATTGTTGTTTGTAACTCCTCGAAATATTCGTCTAAGACCCCATAAAGTATATATATTCTTGATCGTCATGACATTTTAAGTCGATTTAGCCATGTCCGTCCGTCTGTCTGTCGAAAGCACTCTAACTTCCGAAGGAGTAAAGCTTGCCGCTTGAAATTTTGCACAAATACTTCTTATTAGTGCAGTTTGGTTGGAATTGTAAATGGGCTATATCGGTCCATGTAATAATATAGCTGCCATATAACTCGATCTGGGATCTTGACTTCTTGAACCTCCAGAGGACGCATTTCTCACACAATTTGCATGAGGTGTTTTGTTATGATTTTCAACAACTGTGCCAATTATGAATCAAATCGGTCCATAACCTGATATAACTATCATATAAACAGATTTGGGACCTTCACTTCTTGAGCCTCTAGAGGGCGCAATTCTTATCTGATTTGGCTGTGTTTTGTTATACCCTCCACCATAAGATGGGGGGTATACTAATTTCGTCATTCTGATTTTAACTACTCGAAATATTCGTCTGAGACCCCATAAAGTATATATATTTTTGATCGTCGTTAAATTTTATGTCGATCTAGCCATGTCCGTCCCTCTGTCCGTCCGTCCGTCTGTCTGTCGAAAGCACGCTAACTTCCGAAGGAGTAAAGCTAGCCGCTTGAAATTTTGCATAAATATTTCTTATTAGTGTAGGTCGGTTGGTATTGTAAATGGGCCATATCGGTCCATGTTTTGATATAGCTCCCATATAAACCGATCTTGGGTCTTGACTTCTTGAGCCTCTAGAGTGCGCAATTCTTATCCGATTGGGATGAATTTTGGCACTACGTGTTTTGTTATGATATCCAACAACAGTGCTAAGTACGGTTCAAATCGGTCCATAACCTGATATAGCTGCCATATAAACCGATCTTGGGTCTTGACATCTTGAGCCTTTAGAGTGCGCAATTCTTATCCGATTTGAATGAATTTTGGCTCGACGTGTTTTCTTACGATATCCAACAACTGTGCCAAGTATGGTTCAAATCGGTCCATAACCTGATATAGCTGCCATATAAACCGATCTGGGATCTTGACTGCTTGAGCCTCTAGAGGTCGCAATTATTATCCGATTTGCCTGAAATTTTGTACGACGGATTCTCTCATGACAATCAACATACGTGTTTGTTATGGTCTGAATCGGTCTATAGCCCGATACAGCTCCCATATAAATCGATCTCTCTATTTTACTTCTTGGTCCCCCAAAGGGCGCAATTCTTATTCGAATTGGCTGACATTTTACACAGGCATCCAACATATAATTTAATTGTGGTCCAAACCGGACCATGTCTTGATATCGCTCTAATAGCAGAGGAAATCTTTTCTTATATCCTTTTTTCCCAAAGAAGAGATGCCCGGAAAAGAACTCGACAAATGCGATCCATGGTGGAGGGTATATAAGATTCGGCCCGGCCGAACTTACCACGCTTTTACTTGTTTCTTTTATCTTTTTTTGCCTAAGAAGAGATGCCGGGAAAAAACTCGACAAATGCGATCCATGGTGATACCCTCGACCCGGCCGATCTTAGCACGCTTTTACTTGTTTTTATATTGCGTTTAAATGAATAAAGGTCTTCGGATCTTCGTACGGCCTTGAATACAACGGATACAACGGAGAGGAGGCGATAGTTAGCCTTTCGGTTCAGGTTTCATATCTCATCGGATTGGGGGTAATTTAGTTTAAGTGATAATTAGGAAGTCCAATGCATGTTTGTTTTGCTTCGATCTCTTGTGATACCCTCCATCATAGGATGGGGACATTTTAAGTCGATCTAGCCATGTCCGTCCGTCTGTCTGTCGAAAGCACGGTAGCTTTCGAAGGAGTAAAGCTATCCGCTTAAAATTTTGCACAAATATTTCTTATTCGTGCAGTTTGGTTGGAATTGTAAATGGGCTATATCGGTCCGTGTGTTGATATAGCTGCCATATAACTCGATCTGGGATCTTGACTTCTTGAACCTCTAGAGGACGTATTTCGCACACAATTTGCATGAGGTGTTTTGTTATGATTTTCAACAACTGTGCCAATTATGGTTAAAATCGGTCCATAACCTGATATAACTGTCATATAAACAGATTTGGGATCTTCACTTCTTGAGCCTCTAGAGGGCGCAATTCTTATCCGATTTGGCTGTGTTTTGTTATAACTTCCAAAACTGTAACAAATATGGTTCAAATCGGCCTATAACCTGATATAGCTGACATATCTGGATTTCTGGGATCTAGATTTTTTGAGCCTCAAGAGGGCCTAATTATTATCTGATTTGGCTGAAATTTTGTAAATATGGTCTGAATCGGTCTTTATTCTGACACAGCTACTTTATAAACCGATCTCCCTATTTTACTTTTTGAGCCCCTAAAAGGCGAAATTCTGAAATTTTCTTTTATCCTTTGTTTATCTAAAAAGAGATACCGGGATAGAACTCGACAACTGCGATTCATGGTGGAGGGTATATAATATTCGGCTCGGCCGAACTTAGCACGCTTTTACTTGTTGTTTTTCAATGCCATTGATATTGATTTTCTGTTCAAAGTTCTTGCGCTAGACATTAGGCGGTCCACGTCCAAATTTTTACCTTATTTTGCACCAATTTCTATGGTTTTGGAAAACGTTTTCCTAAATCCCGATCCTTCAACTATACTAAAATCTTGTAGTATACTTTTTTTGGCAAAACGGATCCGTCTTCAAATTCAATTTCAAAAAATGTTTACAATTTGCGCTCCCTTCATTTTTATACCCACCACCGACGGATATTCATTTTGTCATTCCATTTGCAACACATCGAAATATCCATTTCCGACGCTGATCAAGAATATATATACTTTAATATATATTCTTGATCAGCGTAAAAATCTAAGACGATCTAGACATGTCCGTCCGTCTGTCCGTCCGTCTGTCCGTCTGTCTGTTGAAATCACGCTACAGTCTTCAAAAATAGAGATATTGAGCTGAAATTTTGCACAGGTTCTTTTTTTTATCCATAAGCAGGTGAAGTTTGAAGATGGGCTATATCGGACTATATCTTGATATAGCCCCCATATAGACCGATCCCCCGATTTAGGGTCTTAGGCCCATAAAAGCCACATTTATTATCCGATTTTGCCCAAATTTGGGACAGTGAGTTGTGTTAGGCCCTTTGACATCCTCCGTCAATTTGGTCCAGATCGGTTCAAATTTGGATATAGCTGCCATATAGACCGATCCTCCAATTTAAGGTCTTAGGCGCATAAAAGCCACATTTATTATCCGATTTTGCTGAAATTCGGGACAGTGAGTTGTGTTAGGCCGCTCAATATCCTTCGTCAATTTGGTTCAGATCGTAAAGATTTGGATATAGCTGCCATATAGACCGATCCTCCGATTTAGGGTCTTAGGCCCATAAAAGCCACATTTATTATCCGATATTGCTGAAATTTGCGACAGTGAGTTGTTTTGGATATAGCTGCCATATAGACCGATCCTCTGAGTTAGGGTCTTAGGCCCATAAAAGCCACATTTATTATCCGATTTTGCTGAAATTTGGGACAGCAAATTGCGTTAGGCCCTTTGATATATCTCATCAATTTGATGCAGATCGGACCAATTTTGGATATAGCTGCCATATAGACCGATCTCTCAATATAAGGTTTTGGCCCCATAAAACGCTCATTTACAATCCGATTTCATTGAAATTTGACACAGTGACTTATGTTAGGCTTTTCGAAATCCATGTCGTATGTAGCTCAGATCGGATAATTTTTAGATAAAGCTACTTAAAAGACCAATATTTTCTTATACACAATTGAACAATGACTTGTACTTACAAGTATTTGGTCCAAATCGGAACATAGTTTGATATAACTGCTATGGGACAAAAAGTATAAAATTTCCACCGGATTTTGATGAAAGGTGGTTTACGTATATTCCCGAGGTGGTGGGTATCCACCACCTCGGCCCGGCCGAACTTAACGCCTTTTTATTTGTTCTCTTTTAGTTTATACACCCCAGAAAGTATATATTGTTTAATTTTGTCGAGGTTCTCCATTCTGCAAATTAAAAGGTATACAATGTTTCATAAAAAGCTGAAAATAAGCATCAACATTTTCTGTATACCTGTTTTATTATTGTAGTTTGCTAACAAAAAAGTGCATGTTATTTGTAGCAAATAGCAAAACCAACTAAGCTATATAAACAAAACCGATTGCTTTGTCATAGAAATAATACATATGTATGTACATGTGTACACACTTACTCATTCCAACAAATCAAACAACCACCATTGACCGTCAAATACTATAACATAACACCATACTGTAACATTCAACTTACAGTGTGGATCTAACCTTTCTCGAATGTGTTTGAGTTGTACGTATGTTCATGTATGTTTCAAACAAAAATGTATTCAGAATCACCCATGCCGTTCAAGATGTGAGTTTGGTAAGAATGTTCCCAAATGGAATTGGGTATGACACTTTGACATACCCACAAAATTTTGTGAAATATCCGTGTACACTTGTCATTCTCTGCTAGGTGTATGCGTATATATACTCGACACTGCTCGGTTTTGTCTTCTCTTGACTGTTTTCTAGTCCATTAAATTTTTCCTGTAATTTTCTTCTGTGCCACACTGCGTTACAAGAATATCTCGATTGAAAACCCAAAGAAATGAATCTGCTGATATCCGCAAACACTGTCTGCTGATATTGATAATTTAATTGATATGATAATTTAAAAAATTTTAAACTTTTGAATGAATCCATTAAAAATTTTTTAACTTCTAAAGCTGCCATTAGACGATAAGTCATATGTAATTTCAAAAACAGCAACTCTGAAAGTTGTACACATCGTGTGAAACGTATGAAAAATTTAATATGATAAATGGATTTTGGAATAAATATGAAACTTTTTCGTTTAATCGAGCTTTTATTTCATCGAACGTACATTCAGATACATGTCTATAAAAAGGTACAATTCATATGAGAATACATGCCGATTAGAGCGCTCTATTCGTATTCGACGTATATAAGACAAGTCTTATGAATACAAAAATTGACAGTTCATATGACATTTCTTATCGACTAATGGCAGCTTAATCAACAATTGGGGCATTTGCTATATTTTTATAAAAAAAATACCAATTTTGGGGGTTAATTTTTTTTTTTGTAAAATCATAAATATAATTGCAATATATTTATATTTTGTCTGCTGTTATTTAAATTCGTTCAAAAATTAGCAAATCCTAGAAAATTGGAATAATTTTATGTTGCAAGCTTGTAACATTGAAATATAAAATAGAATACAAAAATCCTCTTGAAATTTTTGAGCTTTTAATAATTTTTTATCATTTGAAAACAACAGAAAGTGCTGTTCTTTACTGCATTCCAATTTTCCAATTTTCAGCAGGCTTTGAACTGTTACAGCAAACATTTTTGGTCTTTTTACAAACGAACTTCTCTGAGTGCAATATAAAATGACAAGTTTGTCGAATCTTTGATTACTTTTAGAGCCTTAAATTCCTTATAATAACTTTACTCATTTGCGAAGAAGATTTGTTGATAAATCTTTTTTGTGATCTATCAAGTATAACTGCTCACTGTTACGCCTTTGACCACTAATGACTACACAATTCTTTTTAGTAGATGCTCATTTTCGAACAAACAAAATTATCTCTTATGGTCCATTGATGACAGAAGAATGCAGTCATTGCTGATGCTATGCGAAATATGTAGAGGTTCTTTGATTTGTAGATTTCACTTATTGCTCGTTATAACAAAATCGAATAACTCCCCCAAAAATTTAGTTTTGGGATTTATTTGGTGAGTTG
Source organism: Stomoxys calcitrans (assembly GCF_963082655.1). Classification (NCBI taxonomy): domain Eukaryota; kingdom Metazoa; phylum Arthropoda; class Insecta; order Diptera; family Muscidae; genus Stomoxys; species Stomoxys calcitrans. Next base: position 112,028,419 of record NC_081552.1, on the reverse strand, counting down.
TTTCGTATTCGATTTTTAGGGGTTTTTTTTCATGGGGACTTATTTGATGGAGCCGAAATTAAATTTCAATCATAACACATTGTTTATCGTATTATTGGTATCGATGGGTTTGTGAGAAAATGCCACATCATCAAAATAAGTGAATGCCTACGAAAATTGAATTCTACACGAAATTTTTATTGGATTTCTGCGAACAAAACATTTTCACTTAAAATATGAATGGAATTTTCCATTTCCTGTGCGGAAGCCAACCCATAAACAACCAACAAACAACTTCCAAAAACCGACAGCTGGGAAAAAAATCCATAAATTGCAACCCCTTTTCAGGTTTCATGCTGCTGTGGCTGCTGTTGCCAGCTCTCAAGCTCAATGTAACCAAGGTAAGAGTACCGCACAGGAACAGATGATATGAAAACAATATCGGATTCATTTAGTATTTCAATTTTTGAATTAATATCAAAACATACCAAACCGACCAGATAACAGACCAAACCAAGCGTTCACAGAATATGTGATTTATCCATTGAAGCTTGTTGCTAGGCAAACATTTTCTTCTCTCCTCTTTTAACGAACGTGTGGTATGTTGCTATTTACGAGTCAGTGTGTGTTTGTATGTTGAATATGCCACAAAGGACCACACGGCTGGTTTGGCTTACATAGAAAAATGAGAGTGTTAAAATAACCCTCCGTTGGCAACATCGCACTGTGGGGTGAATGATTTTAAATGAAAGGATAATTTGAGGAAATCGTTTGTACGTTGGCATTTTGGTTACAGTTTCTAGAACTGGCTGACGTAAAGAATGGAAATACTATGTGACGGATATGAGTAGCAAAGTTCAGGGACATGTTGATTAATTTCTTATCTCTGGGCGCTGACCACCCCGTTCTTTCACCTCGAAAGTAGACATGACTACTGTTTCAGCAAAAATAGTGATCCTTGTTTAGAGAAAAATTTCGTACTGCTATTTCATCTAACAAAGTCCGCTGTTTTAAATACAACAAGTAAAAGCGTGCAAAGTTCGACCGGGCCGAATCTTATATACCCTCCACCATGAAGCGCGTTTGTCGAGTTCTTTTCCCGGCATCTCTTCTTAGGCAAAAAAAGGATATAAGAAAAGATTTGCCCTGCTATTAGAGCGATATCAAGATGTGGTCCGGTTTGGACCACAATTAAATTATATGTTGGAGACATGTGTAAAATGTCAGCCAATTCGAATAAGAATTGCGCTCAAGAAGTAAAATAGAGTGATCGATTTATATGGGAGCTGTATCGGGCTATAGACCGATTCAGACCATAATAAACACGTATGTTGATGGTCATGAAGAATCCGTCGTAAAAAATTTCAGGAAAATCGAATAATAATTGCGACATCTAGAGGCCCAAGAAGTCAAGATCCCAGATCGGTTTATATGACAGCTATATCAGGTTATGGACCGATTTAAACCATACCCGGCACAGTTGTTGGATATCATAACAAAACACGTCGTGCAAAATTTCATCCCAATCGGATAAGAATTGCGTACTCTAGAGGCTCAAGAAGTCAAGACCCAAGATCGGTTTATATGGCAGCTATATCAAAACATGGACCGATATAGCCCATTTACAATACCAACCGACCTACACTAAAAAGAAGTATTTGTGCAAAATTTCAAGCGGCTAGCTTTACTCCTTCGGAAGTTAGCGTGCTTTCGACAGACAGACGGACGGCTATGGCTAGATCGACATAAAATTTCACGACGATCAAGAATATACATACTTTATGGGGTCTCAGACGAATATTTCGAGTAGTTACAAACAGAATGACGAAAATAGTATACCCCCATCCTATGGTGGAGGGTATAAAAATCTGCAATATTATTGAAAAAAATTGGTCCTTGATCAAGTTAGATCACCTCCTTCATCTTTTAATTACTTGAGGCATTTCATCGAAGAAGAGTTGAGCTAATGACCATAACAAATAATGTTGGAAAAGAATATATCAATAGATCCATGTAAACCTAGACATTTGCGGTCAGTGGTACACATTTTGAAAGGTGGTGAAAAATATCTCGCCAATTTTATTGCTATGCTAATGCCCACATTGTTGTGGCTACTGGCTTTGCATTTCATTTCTATTATTATAGATATTACATGATAAAAGTCATGTGCAATGTAAAGAGCCACTGAGCCACATAACTTCATTTGTTTACTGGTCAATATATTGAGGCCACCGTAGCGCAGAAGTTAGCAAGTCAGCCTATGACGCCGAACGTCTGTGTTCGAATTCTGGCGAGAACATCACAACACATTGAAATATCCATTTCTGACCCTATAAAGTATATATATTCTTGATCGTTGTGCCATGTCCGTCTGGCTGTTGAAATCACGCTACAGTCTTTAACAATGGAGATATTGAGCTGAAATATTGCACAGATTCTTTTTTTGTCCATAAGCAGGTTAAGTTCGAAGATGAGCTATATCGAAGATGGGCTATAAAGATGTTCACACTCGACGTGCTCGCGTTGGCATCACATCACTTCACGCATTCAGTGATAGCCCGAATCTCCACCTGCAGGACCGTATTATGGTCAGGCTATCTAAAACAGATCTCAGTTCCTGGATTCTCAATGTAGACCCCCTGGCCCACTCTGACCTCTAGCTTTGATCCATCCGTGTAACGTAATCTTCCATATGGCAATACTAGAGTTCCGTCAATCCAAGACTGTACCGAAGGCAGCAGTGCGTCGCACTCGACTTCAAGGCTCATCTCAGGTATCCGATCGGAAATCTCTCCACTTCCTTCCACGTTTCCTATCGTCGCCTCGATTATACAGCGATAGTATGAGCTGCTTCCATCCTCAACCCATTCTCCCATCGCCTTAAGTCTCATATCCGTAGTGGCTGCCTCACACTTAATCTGTATGTCAATGGGTCGGATATCTAGAATAGTCTCCAGTGCCCTAGTTGTCGTGGTCCTCATCGCTCCGCCTATGTTCTTTGAACCTTATGTTGCACTTTTTCTCCATAGCAGTCCACCAAACTACTGAGGCGTAAGTAAGTATTGGTCTTATCACGCTCCTGCAGAGCCAGTGGACAATCCTCGGATTCGGGCCCCATTTCGAGCCTACGGCCCGTCTACATAGTGCCCAACATCTGTGAGCCTTCTCAGTACGCTCCTGAATTGCACACTTCCAATTCAGTTTCCTGTTCAAGATCACACCTAAGTATTTGACCTTGTCAGATATCGAAATCGTCTTATTGAGGAAACGAGGTGCATTAAATTGGCCCACCTTTGTCTTCCTCGTGAACAGGCAAATTTCGGTCTTCTTTAGGTTAACATTGAGATCTTGGGTCTAGCCCAGTCATATGCCATATGCGGGATCCTTTCGGCCTTTCTGCATAGCTCATTCGGATCCTTACCTTTAGACCTATTATAATATCGTCTGCGCAGCAGACTAGTTCAAATCCCTACTCAGTCAGCATCCATAATAGGAGTGGTGATAAAATGCCCCCCTGTGACGTACCTAGTGTCACTTTCTCTATTATATTTATGCCATGGGACACATAATTTATCCACCTGATCCTTTACATATGGTTTATCCAGTGTCTAAGGACCTGGTACTGGTCTAAGGGTTGGATCAGTGTGTCACTCCGCACATTGTTAAAAGACCCCTCGATGACAATGCATACCGCAAGGGTGTACGTTTTGGCATCGAAGGATTCTTCTATTTTATGCACAACCTCGTGCAGGGCAGTCTCCACCGACCTTCCTTTGACATAGACATGCTGTTTGTATTTGAGCAGGTCGCTGGATGTCCTACTTTTTATCATGGTGTCCACAATACGTTCCATGGTTTTGAGTAGAAAGGACGTAAGGCTTATGGGTCTGTAGGCCTTTGGTGTCGCATAACTTGACTTGCCGGGCTTGGGTATAAACACCACCCTTGCCTCCTGCTAGACTTTCGGAGTATATGCAAGTCCCAGGCACGCTGTGAAAATATCGACCAGATGAGGCGCCAGATAGTCTGCCACCTTTTGTATTGTTGCCGGAAATATTCCATCAGGTGCGCGTGACTTAAACGGTATGAAGCTTCTGAAGGATTCAAGGACCTCACAGTCGTAATCCTGTTGACATTTTCGTCAATCTTTTCTATGCCTGGACAATCGAAATCATCTTGCCCAAGTTCTTCTGAGTATCCTTCCGAATTTCGTCCAGTTGTTTTTCAACTTTTTCCGGAAGAGTGTTCCATGGAGACCCTCCAAACCTAAACCTCGTCGATTAGATTTTCCGAACCTATCGTCACATCTAATACCTCCTCCCTAATTCTATTAACATAGGTACCGGTGTTACCAATATTAAGTGTTATTAGGTCGTTAGTATTCAAGAACTCTGCCAGGGCTTGGCCCTGCTTATTAGTGTTGATACTAGCCCACGAAATGTGGTGAGAGTTCGCATCGCACCCTATTAGTACCTCGTTTCCTGTCTGTTTTGTTTTCCTCACCAGCCGTTGCAGCTCCGATGTGGGTGTCGGTGTCGGAGAGTCGAAAGGCAGATAAAGTGATGCCAGGTATGTCGGCATATAACGCAGGTGCTCGGCTGAGTACCAGTGTTAGCATAGAAGAATTGGTAGTTGTTGTGGTTCAGTCCAGAAACTTTGTTCCGGTTCGTCTATGGCTCCTGAATTAAGTCAATATGAATGCTATGGGGGTATAAATTATGCATTTTTCACCGGATTATGACGAAAGATGGTGTGCGTATATACCCTAGGTGGTGGGTATTCAAAGTTCGGCCCTGCCTTTTTACAAAATAGAAGAGTGGTAATAACTACAATATACAATAGTTAACAAAATTGGTAATATATGTATACAATATCCGATATTCGAGTTCTCAAGTATAATTCTTATAAAGTACTTAATTTTAATTAACAAATTATTTAGAATTTTTAGCGGTGGTTATCCCTTCCTGGTTCTGCACTATGGCCCAGATTGTCATTTTTTTATTTTTTTTTATTTTGTTTATGAAAGGATATACCTAATAAGTGTAGAATTATCAAACAAAAAAAAGATAATAAAAGTAATTTCTTTGAGTTTCTCAAGGTAAATCACTATTTAAAAAGTACCAATTTTTCACTATTTTTCAACTTTGGTGGAAAATAAAAAATAACTTAAAATAAGTCTAGCCATATTTTCGAAATACGCTCTTCGAATGCCCCTTAACATAATTCAAACAAGTAAAAATCCGTTAAGTTTGGTTACCCACCACCTCCAGTGAAAATTGCATACCTTATGTCCCATAGCAGTTATATCGAAATATGTTCCGATTTGGACCAAATACTAATGGGTATAAGTCATTGTTCAATTGTGTATAACAAAATATAGATCTTTTAGTACTTATATCTAAAACTAAACCGATCTGAACCATATATAACCTGGATGTGGAAAAACCAATGTGTCAAATTTCAGTTAAATCGATTATAAATACGCCTTTTTTGGATCCAAGACTTTAAATCGAGGGATCGGTCTTTACGGCAGCTATATGCAAATCTTGATCGATCTAGACCAAATTGCAGAAATATGTGGAGGAGCTTAACTTAACTCTCTGTCTCAAATTTTGGCAACATCGTACAATGAATGCGACTTCTATGGGCCCAAAACATTAAATCGAGATCTGCTATATCCAAATCTGAACCGATCTGAGTGAAATTGAAGAAGGATGTCGAAGGGCCTAACACAACTCACAGTCCCAAACTTCGGCGAAATCGGACAAAAAATGCGCCTCTTATGGGCCCAAAACCTTAAATCGAGGAATCGGTCTATATGACAGCTATATCCAAACCTGATCCGATCTGGGCCAAATTGAAGAAGGATTTCGAGGGGCCTAACACATCTCACTGTCCCAAATTTCAGAAAAACCGGATAATAAATGTGGCTTTGATGGGCCTATGGCCCTAAATCGGCGGATCGGTATACATGCGGGCTATATCAAGATACAGTCCGATATAGCCCATCTTCGAACTTAACCTGCTTATGGACAGAAAAAGAATCTGTGCAAAGTTTCAGCTATATATCTTTTTTTTTTGAAAACTGTAGTGTGATTTCAACAGACAGACGGACATGGTACAACGATCAAGAATATATATACTTTATAGGGTCGGAAATGGGTATTTCGATGTGTAGCAAACGGAATGACAAAATGAATATACCCGCATCCTTCGGTGGTGGGCTATATCGGACTATATCTTGAAATAGCCCCCATATAGACCGATCCGCCGATTTAGGGTCTTAGGCCAATAAAAGCTACATTTATTAACCGATTTTGCTGAAATTTGGGACAGGGAGTTGTGTTAGGCCCTTCGACATCCTTCGTCAAGTTGGTACAGATCGGTCCAGATTTGGATATAGTTGTCATATAGACAGATCCTCCTATTTAGGGTCTTAGGCCCATAAAAGCCACGTTTGTTATCCGATTCTGCTGAAATTTGGGACAGTGACATACTTCGTCAATTTGGTACAGATCGGTCCAGATTTGGATATAGCTGTCATATAGACCGATTCGCCGATTTTTGGTCTTGCGCCCATAAAAGCCACATTTATTATCCGATTTTGCTGAATTTATGGACAGTGAGTTCTGTTAGGACCTTCGACATCCTTTGTCAATTTGGCTCAGATCGGTCCAGATTTGGAAATAGCTGCCATATAAACCGATCCCGCGATTTAAGGTCTAATGCCCATAAAAGGTGCATTCATTGCCGAAATTTGGGACAGCAAGTTAAGTTAAGCCCTTCCACATATTTCTGCAATTTGGTCTAGATCGATCAAGATTTGCATATCGCTGCCATATAGACCGATATCCCGATTTAAAGCCTTGGCCCCAAAAAAGGCGCATTTATAATCTGATTTATCTGAAATTTGACACATTGAATTATGTAAGGCTGTTCCACATCAATGTTGTATATGGTTCAGATCGGTTTATTTTTAGATATAGCTACTAAACAGATCAATATTTTATTATACATAATTGAACAATGACTTGTACTTATAAGTATTTGGTCCAAATCAGATCATATATCGATATATTGCTATGGGACAATTATGGACAAAAGGTGGTTTACATACATACAAAGTTCGGCCCGGCGGAACTTAATGCCATTTCACTTGTTCATTCTGTAATGTTTTCATTCAATTTCAATTCCATCATAATCAGGTCATAGATCCATTCCACTATGTACATACATTTGCAGATGCCACCAATGAATTGACTCGCCGAAATTATCGGAAGCCCTGTCTATGCAAAGGACAAACAAGAAGATAGATCGTAGATTACAAAATCTGTTGCTGATACAAGCCCAAAGCGTTTAAAAAGGACCGAGAAAGCATTCCGACGCCCCCAAACACACCCATTAAAATGTATAGTTTGGAAGAAGCCTTGGCCTTGTTTATGGATTTAGAACTTTCCAAAGACAAATTTGACATACAAAGGTCATTTTATCCACATATAGGCATATCACGCAAGCCAAATCTGATTCACGACCACTGCATACGGAATTTACGGAAGTCCCTGCGAAAACCAGCCTGCAGGATTTTGTGGACCATACTTCAAAACGGCTGCTGGAGTCTTCCTGAAAATGAGGTGGCGACTCTTTCCAAAAACTTACTTACAGCACGTTAAAGTATTTATAAGCAAAGGATATCTTCCGATGAAACAATATCGGGCGCAAATATGTTAGTAGCGTCTGTAGTTCCTTTGTGGCTGGTATTTGATGTTTCCATTCACTGGAAAAATCCACGTCCATTATTCCTGACCAATAATGTTTCAATTTGCAGAGGAATCTGAAAAACTCAGAAGAACTTCGGTAAATTGAACTATTCTACAAAGAAGGAGAACTACGAATATGTCAACTTTGCATGCGAGAAGATGGTGCATGGAGTTCTTGTTAAATTGACGTATATCCTACCACAAAAGGAAAAACAAGTAAGAGCGTGCTAAGTTCGGCCGGGCCGAATCTTATATACCCTCCACCATGTATCGCATCTATCGAGTTTTTTTTCGCAGTATCTCTTTTTAGGCAAACAAAGAATAATGAATATGGACGGAGGAGGAGCTATATCAAGTTGTAGTCCGATTCGGGGCTCAAGAAGCAAAATCGAGAGATCGGTTTATTTAGGAGCTGTGTCAAGCTATAGATCGATTAAGACCATATTGCACACGTATGTTGAAGGCCATGGGAGAAGCCGTTGTACAAAATCTGTGCCAAATCGAATGAGAATTGCGCTCTCTAGAGGCTCAAGAACTCAAGATCCCAGATCGGTTTATGTGGCAGCTATATCAGGGTATGGACCGATTTGGACCATATTTCGCTTAAATGTTGGAAGTGATATCAAAACACCACGTGCAAAATTACAGCCAAATCGGATAATACAAAAACGTCGTGTTTTGGTATCACTTCCATGTCCAGTTTTTCCGAAAAATAGGCTATCATTAGTTTGGAAGTGATTCATGCGCGAACAACTTTTGTTGGATTTGGCTCATCGTGAAACACCCATACAGTTGACTGCTGTTTACTTTCGGGCTCATACTCGTAAATCCAAGATTTATCACCTGTCACGATGTCTTATACGTGTTTCGAAACATCGCGATAGTATTTTTAGAGCATTTCTTTCGACCAATCGGCATGAGCCTCTTTTTGAGCGATTGACAATTTGTGTGGGATACAACACGAACAAATTTTTTTGACGGTGAAATGTTCATGCAATATTGAATGTATGCTGGTCGCACTAATGCCTAAGGTTGTCTCAATCTCACGATAGGTCACATGACGATCTTGCACTATTAGTTGGGGCACAGCATCAATGGTTTTTGGAATAACAACTGAGTTTGGACGACCTTCAAGAAATTCGTCTTGGAGTGAACTACGGCCACGGTTGAATTCACCATACCATCGATAAACACTGCTACTTGATGGAGCTTCATTGCCAAAAATTGAATTAGATCATCGATGCACTGTTAATCCACGGCGAAAGTTGTAAAAAATAGTCGTACAAAAATGTTCACGATTTAATTTAATTTTTTGGGCGAGATGAATCTTTTAAGTTTCTTCAAACTACACAAACAGCGCTCGTATGTCAAAACGGTCTGAGTACGTATAACCTCAAAAATGTCAAGCTTTACGGGGGAGCTGTCAGTTGGCAGATTGCAACACAAGGGTAACACAAGGGTTGTCAAATCCCGAAATATTAAAGGCAACCCTTTTATTTTATTGGGTTGCCCACAAAGTAATTGCGGATGTTTTAAAAGAAAGTAAATGCATTTTTAATAAAACTTAGAATGAACTTTAATCAAATATACTTTTTTTACACAGCTGATAACTGACAGAAGAAAGAATGCAATTACAGAGTCACAAGCTGTGAAAAAATTTGTCAACGCCAACTATATGAAAAATCCGCAATAACTTTTTGGGCAAGCCAATATTTGTCTTTGTTCAAAAAACCATAGGTTGTCATCAACTCTGACCACTCTGCCTTCTCTTTGTTCGTGTTGGCGTTTCCATTCAGATCCAATAGTAAACAACCAGTAGAGGATGCTAAAGTAAATGTTATTGCAACTCGCTTGGAGTAGCTTAAAACCTATAACGTTGATCATGATGTTGTAGTTGTCTTTGAATGACTACATGACTACCTATTAAATATGCATCATCAAGTCTTTTATTTAACGATAATATCATTATTTATCGATTTTCTGCTCTTAATAACTAATTTTTCAGTCTATATATTTGGAAGCCACCTTTACGCAGATGTGTAGATGGCCACCTGTGCCTCTGGCTTCGAAATCTAGCGAAGATATCAGAATAAATTTTGTGATGGTAATCCAGACACGCCAGTAGTGTGAGGATCAAACTTTTGAACAAGAAAGAGTTGCCCAGCGGCACGTCGTCTGGATTTTTCTAGGAAAGAAAGGTCCCTTATCGATGAACTAAAATTGAATCGAAAATCTGATATGCTGTTACTGTAGTGGCGACCGTGGCGCTATGGTTTGCATCTTCGGCTATGACACCGAACGAATCGCAATAATTTTTGGAGCAAGGCGGCCTTAAGTGTCCATTGTACCTAAATTAACTAAATCACTTGGTATTATGTTGGGTCATTATGATTGATCCATTATTTTGGGATCAGGATGTCCTTTATATTTTTCCAGAATAAAAATGTAAGATTCGCAGCCCACAACCTGATATAATATTTTTAATCCCATATTATCGTGATAAGTCTATACAGCCATTTGGTGGGGACGTCTATAGGAAGGTTGTGCTCCACACCTTTCCTACACTTGAGCACAAATTAGAATATCGCACTCCACTCAAAAATATCTATCGCTTGGTTCCCTATTGACTTAATAGTTCATATAACCTTTTTGAAGCGCTTTTAAAAGATAAAACGCTTCCTGGGTACGTGGACACAAATTTTAATGTTATACTCGTAATCTACTCATAAATCTATCATTTGAATCCCACGTAGCCATGGTAGGCTATTATGCGCATTTGAAGAAGTTGTTGGAGGTGGGACGACCCCAATTACTTGGACCTCATTTTTTATGTCATATTCTTAGTCTACTCTCTACTCCCGAATACCTTTCAGTTGTGTCTTATATTGTAGGAACGTCCAATATGTCTGTTTGGAGCAGTTTTAGGGTTGGGGTGGCCTCTTGAATACTTGACCACAATTTCTAATACCATGTTCGTATTATTCTTTCCAATACCTTCCATTTGATACACATATTGTCCCTATCAGTTAACTTTTAGTTTAAGGTGGTGTTTTTGCCATAATGGGAGTGGGTTCGCCCCCTTTCGACATTACCAAATTATATAGGCAGTTGCTGCTTTCAGACCATATCCATTATCTACTCCTGAAGTTAAATCACATATTGTCATTATCGTCCAATATGTCTATTTGAAGGGGTTTGGGGGTCGCGGCAGCCCTCTAGGTACTTGGACCCAACTTTTAATATCAAATTTGTGTTCTACTCCCGAATACCTTTTATTTGAGTCCCATATTGTCACGATAGGTCAACTTTTATTTTTGGGTGGTTCTTTTGGGTAAGGGGGAGTGTACTCCCCCTTGCGATATCAAACAAGTAAAAGCGTGCTAAGTTCGGCCGGGCCGAATCTTATATACCCTCCACCATGGATCGCATTTGTCGAGTTCTTTTCCCGGCATCTCTTCTTAGGCAGAAAAGGATATAAGAAAAGAGTTGCTCTGCTATTAAAACGATATCAAGATATGGTCCGGTTCGGACCACAATTAAATTATATGTTGGAGACCTGTGTAAAATTTCAGCCAATTCGTATAAGAATTGCGCCCATTGGGGGCTCACGAAGTAAAATAGAGAGAACGATTTATATGGGGTCTGTATCGGGCTATAGACCGATTCAGACCATAATAAACACGTTTGTTGATGGTCATGAGAGGATCCATCGTACAAAATTTCAGGCATATCGGATAATAATTGCGACCTCTAGGGGTCAAGAAGTCAAGATCCCAGATCGGTTTATATGGAAGCTATATCGATTTGAACCTTATTTGACACAGTTGTTGAAAGTAAAAATAAAATACGTCATGCAAAATTTCAGCCAAATCGGATAGGAATTGCGCCCTCTAAAAGCTCAAGAAGTCAAATCCCCAGATCTGTTTGTATGACAGCTATATCAGGTTATGAACCGATTTCAACCATACTTGGCACAGTTGTTGGATATCATAACGAAATACTTCGGGCAAAAATTCATTCAAATCGGATAAGAATTGTTCCCTCTAGAGGCTCAAGAAGTCAAGACCCAAGATCGGTTTATATGGCAGCTATATCAGGTTATGAACCGATTTCAACCATACTTGGCACAGTTGTTGGGTATCATAACAAAACACGTCGTGCGAAATTCCATTCCATTCGGATAAGAATTGCGCTCTCTAGAGGCTCAAGAAGTCAAGACCCCAAGATCGGTTTATATGGCAGTTATATCAGGTTATGGGCCGATTTGAACCATACTTGGCACAGCTGTTGGACATAATAACAAAACACGTCGTGCAAAATTTCATTCTGATCGGATAAGAATTGCGCACGATAGAGGCTCAAGAAGTCAAGACCCAAGATCGGTTTATATGGCAGCTATATCAAAACATGGACCGATATGGCCCATTTACAATACCAACCGACCTACACTAATAAGAAGTATTTGTGCAAAATTTCAAGCGGCTAGCTTAACTCCTTCGGAAGTTAGCGTGCTTTCGACAGACAGACGGACGGACGGACGGACAGACGGACGGACGGACGGACAGACGGACGGACGGACGGACGGACAGACGGACGGACATGGCTAGATCGACATAAAATGTCGCGACGACCAAGAATATATATACTTTATGGGGTGTCAGACGAATATTTCGAGTAGTTACAAACAGAATGACGAAATTAGTATACCCCCCATCTTATGGTGGAGGGTATAAAAATTATATAGCCTATTGCTCCGTCCGGACCAATGCCCACAATCTGTGAAAACTTCAAAGAAATCGGTTTAGGCGTTTTTGAGTCTATAGGGAACAAACAAATTTACAAACCCATAACCCCACAATCGAATAAACACAAATTAATTTTTAAAACCAGTAAGGAAAGGCAAAAGTCGGGCGGTGCCGACTTTGTAATACCTTATACCAACCCTTTAAATACAAAAGTAGGACTATATCTAAATCTGAACCAATTTTGATGGACCTCGGCGGATGTTTTCAGATAGGTTATTAAGATTACTGAATCAAATTTCGAGCTAAGTAAATATGTTCAAAATGTAATAACTACGGTTGACAAATGACGGGAGATGGGAGCTATATCTAAATCTGAATCGATTTCGATCAAACTTTATGGATATTGTGGAATTTGTCGAGGAAAGTGTTGTACAAAATTTTGGGAAGATTGGTCAATAAATGCGCTTGCATTGGGTCTAGGAGTGAAAATCGGGCGATATATATTTATGTGAGCTATACCTAAATCTGAACAGATTTCTATGAAATTCACAGTAATCTCGAGAGTCATAAGAAAATCTTTACTGCAAAATTTCGAGAGAATCGGTTAACTAATGACCATTTTAATGCTGTATTACTACAAATCGGATGAGCATATATATGGGAGCTATATCCAAATCTGAACCGATTTCTGTAATATTTACTTTTAATATCGAGAGACATAAGAAAATCCTTCCTGCCAAGTTTCGAGAGAATCGGTTAACAAATGACCATTTTATTGCTGTATTACTGCAAATCGGACGAACATATATATGGGAGCTTGTAATGTTCACGAGCAAAAATTGTCGAAGATGCTATTTTGAAGTCTTCAGATGCATCCTGGAACTTGGATCAAGAAACGACTGCGGGAGCCTTTGAAATCTAGCTTCAGTCGGTTGGGGGGTTCGTGTCCTTCTATACCAAGCCATGTTCGCATTACTAGTAATTATAGACTCCCTCTTTAACAAAACAAACTTTATAGACCAGAAGCAAAAACTTTACAAATTCCCCACATAACAAAACCAAAATTTGAATTTGAAATCTACTGGCATTAGCCATAAGCCTCACAAAGCGGTGTGTCAACTCTCTGATGTTATTGAGAGATACGGCCTCACTACCCTCGCCAACCTATGTCCTACGGGCACGAAAATATTCGGTAGGACCCCTAATGTGAATACCTTCAAATCTTATACCTCACGCCATTCCCCGAGAAACGTCTTGAATTAATGCCTTAGAAATTCATTTCTCATTTAGCTTCAAATTCACAAAATTTTTATTCATATGGAATATCGACATAGTAAATAATTTCTAATTGTCAAAAAAATTATATATCAAAACTTAGGTACATACATGTTTAGTGGCCCTTAAAGGGTTAGTTTCAAAGCAAAAATAACGTGAAAAAAACAACAATGCAAATCCAAATATCTCTTGTAATTTGTAAAAAAAAAAAACAGAAAATAGAACAAGTAAAAAGGCGTTAAGTTCGGCCGGGTCGAACTTTGGATACCCACCACCTCGGGAATATATGTAAACCACCTTTCATCAAAATTCGGTGGAAATTTCATACCTTATGTCCCATATCAGTTATATCAAAATATGTTCCGATTTGCACCAAATACTAAAAGTACACTAGCTATATCTAAAAATAAACCGATCTGAACCATATACGACACGGATGTCGAAAAGCCTAACATAAGTCACTGTGTCAAATTTCAGTGAAATCGGATTATAAATGCGCCTTTTATGGGGCCAAGACCTTAAATCGCGATATCGGTCTATATGGCAGCTATATTCAAATCTGGACCGATCTGGGCAAAATTGAAGAAGGACTTCGTAGAGCCTAACCAAACTCACTGTCTCAAATTTCAGCGACATCGGACAATAATTGCGTCTTTTATGGCCCCAAAACCTAAAACGTAGATATCGGTCAATATGGCAGCTATATCCAAATCTGAACCGATCTGTGCGATATTGCAGAAGTATGTCAAGGGGTTTAACTTAAATCACTGTCCCAAATTTCAGCAAGATTGGATAATAAATGTGGCTTTTATGGGACTTAGACCCTAAATCGGATGATCGGTCTATATGGCAGCTATATCCAAATCTGGACCGATCTGAGCCAAATTCACGGAGGATGTCGAAGGGCCTAACACAACTCACTGTCCCAAATATCAGCGAAATCGGATAATAAATGTGGCTTTTATGGGACTTAAACCCTAAATCGGATGATCGGTCTATATGGCAGCTATATCCAAATCTGGACCGATCTGAGCCAAATTCACGGAGGATGTTGAAGGGCCTAACACAACTCACTGTCCCAAATTTCAGCAAAATCGGATAATAAGTGTGGCTTTTATGGGCCTAAGACCCTAAATCACACTGAGAGTGATCACATAATAGTAGTGTGTTTCATTCATGTCATCGGAATTCATTAATAAAGGCAAAAAAAAAAACAAGTAAAAGCGTGCTAAGTTCGGCCGGGCCGAATCTTATATACCCTCCACCATCGCAATTTGTCGAGTTCTTTTCTCTTCTTAGGCAAAACAAAAAAGGATATGAGAAAAGAGTTGCTCTGCTATTAAAACGATATCAAGATATGGTCCGGTTCGGACCACAATTTAATTATATGTTGGAGACCTGTGTAAAATTTCAGCCAATTCGTATAAGAATTGCGCCCATTGGGGCTCACGAAGTAAAATAGAGAGATCGATTTATATGGGAGCTGTATCGGGCTATAGACCGATTCAGACCATAATAAACACGTATGTTGATGGTCGTGAGAGGATCCGTAGTACAAAATTTCAGGCAAATCGGATAATAATGACGACCTCTAGAGGCTCAAGAAGTCAAGATCCCAGATCGGTTTATATGGCAGCTATATCAGGTTATGAACCGATTTGAACCTTATTTGACACAGTTGTTGAAAGTAAAAATAAAATACGTCATGCAAAATTTCAGCCAAATCGGATAGGAATTGCGCCCTCTAGAAGCTCAAGAAGTCAAATCCCCAGATCTGTTTATATGACAGCTATATCAGGTTATGGACCGATTTCAACCATACTTGGCACAATTGTTGGATATCATAACGAAATACTTCGTGCAAAAATTCATTCAAATCGGATAAGAATTGTGCCCTCTAGAGGCTCAAGAAGTCAAGACCCAAGATCGGTTTATATGGCAGCTATATCAGGTTATGGACTGATTTGAACCATACTTGGCACAGTGGTTGGATATAATAACAAAACACGTCGTGCAAAATTTCATTTCAATCGGATAAGAATTGCGCACTCTAGAGGCTCAAGAAGTCAAGACCCAAGATCGGTTTATATGGCAGCTATATCAGGTTATTTACCGATTTGAACCATACTTGGCACAGTTGTTGGATATAATAACAAAACACGTCATGCAAAATTTCATTCCAATCGGATAAGAATTGCGCCCTCTAGAGGCTCAAGAAGTCAAGACCCAAGATCGGTTTATAAGGCAGCTATATCAGGTTATAAACCGATTTGAACCATACTTGGCGCAGTAGTTGGACGTCATAACAAAACACGTCGTGCAAAATTTCATTCTGATCGGATAAGAATTGCGCACGCTAGAGGCTCAAGAAATCAAGACCCAAGATCGGTTTATATGGCAGCTATACTAGGTTATGGACCGATTTGAACCATACTTGACACAGTTGTTGGATATCATAGCAAACCACGTCGTGCAAAATTTCATTCTGATCGGATAAGAATTGCGCACGCTAGAGGCTCAAGAAGTCAAGACCCAAGATCGGTTTATATGGCAGCTATACTAGGTTATGGACCGATTTGAACCATACTTGACACAGTTGTTGGATATCATAGCAAACCGCGTCGTGCAAAATTTCATTCTGATCGGATAAGAATTGCGCACTCTAGGGTCTCAAGAAATCAAGACCCAACATCGGTTTATATGGCAGCTATATCAAAACATGAACCGATATGGCCCATTTACAATACCAACCGACCTACACTAATAAGAAGTATTTGTACAAAATTTCAAGCGGCTAGCTTTACTCCTTCGGAAGTTAGCGTGCTTTCGACAGACAGACGGACGGACGGACGGACGGACGGACGGACAGACGGACGGACATGGCTAGATCGACATAAAATGTGACGACGATCAAGAATATATATACTTTATGGGGTCTCAGACGAATATTTCGAGTAGTTACAAACAGAATGACGAAATTAGTATACCCCCCATCTTATGGTGGAGGGTATAAAAACAACAAATCAAGTGTGATGAGCACTGACTTATTCCACATAAAGAAGAGCTTTATGCCTCTCGCATGCTCTCACTCTCAACATGCTCTTAAATGGGATGTATTAAATCGATGCAAGATATATGGATGAATGTTTCAAAAAAAAAAAAAACTTACCAACATGCTCTGCTTATGGTGAAGGCCTCCCACACAAACCGGCTGTTGTTTTTGTTGCTGCTGTAAGCTGAGAAATTAAATGGGGTTTCTTGCAAAGATTTTTATGTCATGCAATATAATTTATACAAATTGTTTGCTATACAAAAATTTTTATTCAAAATTTCATTTAGTGGGAATAGAACTGTATATATACTTTTTTTTTCAAATTGTTCTCACAAAAGAATAGGATAGAAATTATTTAAACATTTTCTTATTTGTTTGTTGATTTAGATTTTGTGCATAACTCATTAACACTCATAACGTTTTACCAAAAATCAGTGTATAGCAAACAATCAGGGATTTTTTCCTTTTTTTCTTAAATAAAATAATTAATAAATATATGTAGTTACATTAAATGATTATCCCATTAGTCATTATAACCAAAATGAGGACATAGGTTGGCGATGGTAGTGAGGCCGTATCTCTCAATAACATCAGAGAGTTGACACACCGCTTTGTGAGGCTTATGGCTAATGCCAGTAGATTTCAAATTCAAATTTTGGTTTTGTTATGTGGGGAATTTGAAAAGTTTTTGCTTTTGGTCTATAAAGTTTGTTTTGTTAAAGAGGGAGTCTATAAAAATAATTACTAGTAATGCGAACATGGCTTGGTATAGAAGGACGCGAACCCCCCAACCGACTGAAGCTAGATTTCAAAGGCTCCCGCAGTCGTTTCTTGATCCAAGTTCCAGGATGCATCTGAAGACTTCAAAATAGCATCTTCGACAATTTTTGCTCGTGAACATTACAAGCTATATCAAAATCTGAACCGATTTCTATGAAATTCACCAGTTATATTGGGAGTCATAGGAAAATCCTTGTTGACAAATTTCGGTTAACAAATGCTTATTTTATTGAATTATTACTGCAAATCGGACGAACATATATATGGAAGCTATATACAAATCTGAACCGAATTTTTCCAATTTCGATAGGGTTCGTCTCTTGGCCGAAAAACATGTCCATACCAAATTTGAAGGCAATCGGATGAAAATTCCCACCTGTAGTTTGTACACAAATTAACATGGACAGACGGACAAACAGGCGGACGGACAGACAGACAGACGGACATAGCTAAATCGAATCAGAAAGTGATTCTGAGTCGATCGCTATACTTATCAATGGATCTATCTCTCTTCCTTTTGGATGTTACAACTAATTCACTAAGTTATAATACCCTGTACCACAGTAGTGGTGTAGGGTATAAATATAGACTAGCTGAGACCGTTTCGCTGCGTCTCATTTACAGAAAGCAAAAAATCTGTTTCTTATGCTAAGTCTATACAAAAATTTGACAAATTTTTTTTTCTATAGATATTATTTTTTTTTTTTCAATTTTTGTTTGTGTCTCCTTCGAGACGAGCTCAATGATCGGAGATGCAAATGAAAAAGGAAAGCCAAAGATAGCAACACACACAAACCATTATGGGACGCTTTTCGTCTTTGGTTAGAAGACTTTTCATACATATTAGGTGTGATGGCTTCAAGGGCCGTGCGTTGCTATGTTGTATTTGAATCGTACTAATAGCGAAGATGCATCTATGATACAATTACCACATTAACCACGCTCGAGAACCCTGTCTATTAGCTGTACTTTTTCCCAATGCATATATTTTTGTGCATCTGCTGGTAGTTACGGCTATCGCTGTTGCTCCCGATTTTTTTTTTTCAATTTTTCTAGTTTTTCGCCTGTTAGGGCGAAGATCATTAAATTTTACAATTTTTGTTTATTTCTCTTTCGAGACGAGCTTAATGATCGGAGGTGCAAATGGAAAAGGAAAGCCAAAGATAGCAACACACACGAACCACTTGGTTAGAAGACTTTTCCACCATATTAGGTGTGATGGCATCAAGGGCCGTGTGCTGGTAGGTTGTATTTGAATTGGATTAATGGCGAAAACGCATTTGTGATACAATTACCACATTAGCCACTCTGGAAAACCCTGTCTATTAGCTGTACTTATTCCCAATGCATGTATTTTTGTGGTATGACAGACATTCTGTCTGTGGCAAATTAAACTTCATCCGTACTACACATGATTTTGTGTATCTGTTGGAAGTGGAATTGATGGTTTCGAACGCTAGCCAACGACAAAGGCTCTCGCTGTCGCTCCTTGTGCCCAGGTTCGAATCCCAGCCGGGCTCTGCCGAGTTTTTATACCCTCCACCATAGGATGGGGGTATACTAATTTCGTCATTCTGTTTATAACACCTCGAAATATGCGTCTGAGACCCCATAAAGTATACTTATTCTTTAACGTCATGTCGTTTTAAGTCAATCTAGCCATGTCTGTCTTTCGAAAGCACGTCAATCTTCGAAGGCGTAAAGCTAGCCGCTTAAAATTTTGCACAAGTACTTTTTATTAGTGCAGGTCGGTAAGGATTGTAAATGGGCCAAATCTGTCCATGTTTTGACATAACTGCCATATAAATCGATCTTGGGCCTTGGCATCTTGAGCCTCTCCATGGCACAATTCTTGTCCCAGTTGACTGAAATTTTGCACGTAGTGTTTTGGTATCACTTCGAACAACTGTATTAAGTATGATTCACATTGGTTCATAATCTAGTATAGCTCTTATATAAACCGATCTTGGATCTTGACTTCTTGATCCTATAGAGAGCACAATTCTCATCCGATTTGGCGGAAATTTTTAGTTTAATTATGACTTCCAACTCCTGTGTTAAGTATGATTCAAATCGGTTCATAAAATGCTATAGCTGTTATATAAACCGATCTTGGATCTTGACTTTTTGAGCCAATGGAGCGCTCAATTCTCAACCGATTTGGCTGAAATTTTGCATGATTTGTTTTGCTATGACTTTTAATGACTGTGCTAAGTCATTAAAAGTCATAGCTCCGATCATTGAGCTCGTCTCGAAAGAGAAACAAACAAAAATGTGAAATTTAATGATTTTCGCCCTAAAAGGCACAAAACTTGAGAAATTAAAAAACAAACAAGTAAAAGCGTGCTAAGTTCGGCCGGGCCGAATCTTATATACCCTCCACCATGGATCGCATTTGTCGAGGTCTTTTCCCGGCATCTCTTCTTAGGCAAAAAAGGATATAAGAAAAGAGTTGCTCTGCTATTAAAACGATATCAAGATATGGTCCGGTTCGGACCACAATTAAATTATATTTTGGAGACCTGCTTAAAATTTCAGCCAATTCGTATAAGAATTGCGCCCATTGGGGCTCACGAAGTAAAATAGAGAGAACGATTTATATGGGATCTGTATCGGGCTATAGACCGATTCAGACCATAATAAACACGTTTGTTGATGGTCATGAGAGGATCCATCGTACAAAATTTCAGGCACATCGGATAATAATTGCGACCTCTAGGGGTCAAGTTCCAGATCGGTTTATATGGCAGCTATATCAGGTTATGAACCGATTTGAACCTTATTTGACACAGTTGTTGAAAGTAAAAATAAAATACGTCATGCAAAATTTCAGCCAAATCGGATAGGAATTGCGCCCTCTAGAAGCTCAAGAAGTCAAATCCCCAGATCTGTTTATATGACAGCTATATCAGGTTATGGACCGATTTCAACCATACTTGGCACAATTGTTGGATATCATAACGAAATACTTCGTGCAAAAATTCATTCAAATCGGATAAGAATTGTGCCCTCTAGAGGGTCAAGAAGTCAAGACCCAAGATCGGTTTATATGGCAGCTATATCAGGTTATGGACTGATTTGAACCATACTTGGCACAGTGGTTGGATATAATAACAAAACACGTCGTGCAAAATTTCATTTCAATCGGATAAGAATTGCGCACTCTAGAGGCTCAAGAAGTCAAGACGCCAGATCGGTTTATATGGCAGCTACATCAGGTTATAAACCGATTTGAACAATACTTATACTTGACACAGTTGTTGGATATCATAGCAAAACACGTCGTGCATAATTTCATTCCAATCGGATAAGAATTGCGCACTCTAGAGGCTCAAGAAGTCAAGACCCAAGATCGGTTTATATGGCAGCTATATCAGGTTATGGACCGATTTGAACTATACTTGGCACAGTTGTTGGATATTATAGCAAAACACGTCGTGCAAAATTTCATTCCAATCGGATAAGAATTGCGCACTCTAGAGGCTCAAGAAGTCAAGACCCAAGATCGGTTTATATGGCAGCTATATCAAAACATGGACCGATATGGCCCATTTACAATACCAACCGACCTACACTAATAAGAAGTATTTGTGCAAAATCTCAAGCGGCTAGCTTTACTCCTTCGGCAGTTAGCGTGCTTTCGACAGACAGACGGACGGACGGACGGACGGACATGGCTAGATCGACATAAAATGTCGCGACGATCAAGAATATATATACTTTATGGGGTCTCAGACGAATATTTCGAGTAGTTACAAACAGAATGACGAAATTAGTATACCCCCATCTTATGGTGGAGGGTATAAAAACAAGTAAAAGCGTGCTAAGTTCGGCCGGGCCGAATCTTATATACCCTCCACTATGGATCGCATTTGTCGAGATCTTTTCCCGGCATCTCTTCGTAGGCAAAAAAAGGATATGAGAAAAGATTTGCTCTGCTATTAGAGCGATATCAAGAAATGGTCCGGTTTGGACCACAATTAAATTATATGGTGGAGACCTGTGTAAAATGTCAGCCAATTCGAATAAGAATTGCGCCCTTTAGGGGCTCAAGAAGTAAAATAGAGAGATCGATTCATATGGGAGCTGTATCGGGCTATAGACCGATTTAGACCATAATAAACACGTACGTTGATGGTCATGAGAGGATCCGTCATACAAAATTTCAGCTAATCGGATAATAATGACGACCTCTAGAGGCTCAAGAAGTCAAGATCCCAGATCGGTTTATATGGCAGCTATATCAGGGTATGAACCGATTTGAACCTTAATTGACACAGTTGTTGAAAGTAAGAATAAAATACGTCATGCAAAATTTCAGCCAAATCAGATAGGAATTGCGCTCTATAGAAGCTCAAGAAGTCAAGAAGTGAAGACCCAAGATCGGTTTATATGACAGCTATATCAGGTTATTAACCGATTTGAACCATATTTCGCACAGTTGTTGGGTATCATGACAAAATACTACGTGTAAAATTTCTTTCCAATCGGATAAGAATTGCGCACACTAGAGGCTCAAGAAGTCAAGACCCAAGATCGGATAGGAATTGCGCCCTCTAGAGGCTCAAGAAGTCAAGACGCAAGATCGGTTCATATGGCAGCTCTATCAGGTTATGGACCGATTCGAACCATACTTGGCACAGTTGTTGGATATCATAACAAAACACGTCGTGCAAAATTTCATTCCAATCGGATGAGAATTGGGCACTCTAGAGGCTCAAGAAGTCAAGACCCAAGATCGATTTATATGGCAGATATATCAAAACATGGACCGATATGGCCTAGTTACAACACCATCCGACCTACACTAATAAGAAGTATTTGTGCAAAATTTCAAGCGGCTAGCTTTACTCCTTCGGAAGTTACCGTGCTTTCGACATACAGACGGACGGACAAGGCTAGATCGACATAAAATGTCACGACGTTCGAGAATATATATCTACTTTATGGGGTCTCAGACGAATATTTCGAGTAGTTACAAACAGAATGACAAAATTAGTATGCCCCCATCCTATGGTTGAGGGTATAAAAACAAGTAAGAGCGTGCTAAATTCGGCCGGGCCGAATCTTATATACCCTCCACCATTGATCGCATTTGTCGAGTTCTATGCGCGGTATCTCTTTTTAGGCAAACAAAGAATATTGAATAAGAACTGTTATGCTATCGGAGCTATATCAAGTTAAAGTCCGGTTCGGACCATAAATGAATGCTGAACATTGTAGAAATCATTGTGTTATATTTCAGTTCATTCGGATAAGAATTGCGCGTTATAGGGGCTCAAGAAGCAAAGTCGGGAGATAGGTTTATATGGCAGCTGTGTCAAGCTATTGATCGATTCACACCATATTAGACACGTATGTTAAAGGTACGTGATGAGAATTGTGTCCTCTAGAGGCTCAAGAAGTGAAGATCCCAGAACGGTTTATATGGCAGCTATATTCAAATCTGGACCGATCTGAGCAAAATTGAAGAAGGACGTCGAAGAGCCTAACTTAACTCACTGTCTTAAATTTCATCGGCATCGGACAATAAATGCGTCTTTTATGGCCCCAAAACCTAAAACCTAGATATCGCTCTATATGGCAGCTATATCCAAATCTGAACCGATCTGTGCGATCTTGCAGAAGTGTGTTAAGGGGCTTAATTTAACTCACTGTCTCAAATTTCGGCGACATCGGACAATAAATGAGCATTTTATGGGCACAAAACCTGAAATCAAGAAATCGGTCTATATGGCAGCTATATCCAAATCTAAACCAATCTGAGCAAAATTGAAAAAGGACGTCGAAGAGCCTAACTAAACTTACTGTCTCAAATTTCAGCGACATCGGACAATAAATGCGTCTTTTATTGCCCCAAAACCTAAAACCTAGATATTGGTCTATATGGCAGCTATATCCAAATCTAGACCGATCTGAGCCAAATTGGCGAAAAATGTCGAAGGGCCTAACACAACTCACTGTCCAAAATTTCAGCAAAATCGGATAATAAATGTGGCTTTTATGGGCCTAAGACCCTAAATCGGCGGATCGGTCTATATGGGGGCTATATCAAGATATAGTCCAATTTAGCCCATCTTCGAACTTAACCTGCTTATAGACCAAAAAAGAATCTGTGCAAAGTTTCAGCTCAATATCTCTATTTTTAAAGACTGTAGCGTGATTTCAACAGACAGACGGACAGATGGACGGACATGTCTAGATAGTCTTAGATTTTTACGCTGATCAAGAATATACAATATATACTTTATAGGGTCGGAAATGGATATTTCGATGTGTTGCAAACGGAATGACAAAATGAATATACCCCCATCCTTCGATGGTGGGTATAAAAAAATTAATTACAGGGGATCTGAATGAGACTCGTAGCCCTGAATATCTTGATCGCTACCTTCAAAACGCTTAACATTATGGGGCTCAAACAAACTCGTACTCTAGCACGATGCGGATGTCATCTCAGGGTCCGCCCCCTAAACTTCCCTCAAACCCGTCATTTTTGCCTACTTTGGCAATAAGGGCTCAAATGATAGGTATTTGACAGTAGAAAATTAATTTGACATGCAATTTTGAGGACAAATGTTTGGGGTAATCTCACCCCATACTCTCCCCCTAGCCCAAATGCAACTGCGGCTCAATTAAAAGGAATTAAGCAGACAGCGATAGCCGTTGCCGTTATCTAGCGTTAGAAGCCATCTATACAACTTCGAACAGATGCACAAAATCATGTGTAGTACGGAAGAAGTGTAATTTGCCACAGCCAAAATGTCTGTCATTACACAAAAATACATGCAATGGGAAAAAGTACAGCTAATAGACAAGGTTGTCGAGTGTAGTTAATGTGGTAATTGTATCATAGACGCGTTTTCGCTAATAATACGATTCAAATACAACATAGCAACGCACGGCCCTTGAAGCCATCACACCTAATATGGTTGAAAAGTCTTCTAACCAAAGACGAAACGCATCCTTTAGTGGTTGGTGAGTGTTGCTATCTTTGGCTCGTCTCCAAGAGAAACAAACAAATTATGTAAAATTTAATGATATTCGCCCTAACAGGCAAAAGACTTGAAAAATGAACAAGTAAAAGCGTGCTAAGTTCGGCCGGGCCGAATATTATATACCCTCCACCATGAATCGCAGTTGTCGAGTTCTTTCCCGGTATCTCTTTTTAGATAAACAAAGGATAAAAGAAAATTTCATAATTTGGCCTTTAGGGGTTCAAAAAGTAAAATAGGGAGATCGGTTTATAAAGGAGCTGTATCCGGCTAAAGACCGATTCAGACCATATTTACAAAATTTCAGCCAAGTCAGATAATAATTAGGCCCTCTTGAGGCTCCAGAAATCCAGATCCCAGAAATCCAGATATAGCATATCAGGTTATAGACCGATTTGAACCATATTTGTCACAGTTTTGGAAGTTATAACAAAACACAGCCAAATCGGATAAGAATTGCGCCCTCTAGAGGCTCAAGAAGTGAAGATCCCAAATCTATTTATATGACAGTTATATCAGGTTATGGACCGATTTTAACCATAATTGGCACAGTTGTTGAATATCATAACAAAACACCTCATGCAAATTGTATGAGAAATGCGTCCTCTAGAGGTTCAAGGAGCCAAGATCCCAGATCGAGTTATATGGCAGCTATATCAACACATGGACCGATATAGCCCATTTACAATTCCAACCAAACTGCACTAATAAGAAATATTTGTGCAAAATTTTAAGCGGATAGCTTTACTCCTTCGAAAGCTACCGTGCTTTCGACAGACAGACGGACGGACATGGCTAGATCGACTTAAAATGTCATGACGATCAAGAATATACTTTATGGGGTCTTAGACGAATGTTTCGAGGAGTTACAAACAACAATGACGAAATTAGTATATCCCCATCCTATGGTGGAGGGTATCACAAGAGATCGAAGCAAAACAAACATGCATTGGACTTCCTAATTATCACTTAAACTAAATTACCCCCAATCCGATGAGATATGAAACCTGAACCGAAAGGCTAACTATCGCCTCCTCTCCGTTGTATCCGTTGTATTCAAGGCCGTACGAAGATCCGAAGACCTATATTCATTTAAACGCAATATAAAAACAAGTAAAAGCGTGCTAAGTTCGGCCGGGCCGAATCTTATATACCCCCACCATGGATCGCATTTGTCGAGTTCTTTTCCCGGCATCTCTTCTTAGGCAAAAAAGGATATAAGAAAAGATTTGCTCTGCTATTAAAACGATATTAAGATATGGTCCGGTTCGGACCACAATTAAATTATATATTGAAGACCTGTGTAAAATTTCAGCCAATTCGTATAAGAATTGCGCCCATTGGGACTTACGAAGTAAAATAGAGAGAAAGATTTATATGGGATCTTTATCGGGATATAAACCGATTCAGACCATAATAAACACGTATGTTGATGGTCATGAAAGAATCCGTCGTACAAAATTTCAGGCAAATCGGATAATAATTGCGACCTCTAGAGGCTCAAGAAGTCAAGATCCCAGATCGGTTTATATGGCAGCTATATCAGGTTACGAACCGATTTGAACCTTATTTGACACAGTTGTTGAAAGTAAAAATAAAATACGTCATGCAAAATTTCAGCCAAATCGGATAGGAATTGCGCCCTCTAGAAGCTCAAGAAATCAAATCCCCAGATCTGTTTATATGACAGCTATATCAGGTTATGAACCGATTTGAACCATACTTGGCACAGTTGTTGGATATCATAACGAAATACTTCGTGCAAAAATTCATTCAAATCGGATAAGAATTGTGCCCTCTAGAGGGTCAAGAAGTCAAGGCCCAAGATCGGTTTATATGGTGGCTATATCAGGTTATGGACCGATTTGAAGCATACTTGGCACAGTTGTTGGGTATCAACAAAACACGTCGTGCGAAATTCCATTCCAATCGGATAAGAATTGCGCACTCTAGAAGGTCAAGAAGTCAAGACCCAAGATCGGTTTATATGGTAGCTATATCAGGTTATGGACCGATTTGAACCATACTTGGCACTGTTGTTGGATATAATAAGAAAACACGTCGTGCAAAATTTCATTTCAATCTGATAAGAATTGCGCACTCTAGAGGCTCAAGAAGTCAAGACCCAAGATCGGTTTATATGGCAGCTATATCAGGTTATGAACCGATTTGAGCCATACTTGGCACAGTTGTTGGATATCATAGCAAAACACGTCATGCAAAATTTCATTCTAATCGGATAAGAATTGCGCACTCTACAGGATCAAGAAGTCAAGACCCAAGATCGGTTTATATGGCAGCTATATCAAAACATGGACCGATATGGCCCATTTACAATACGAACCGACCTACAATAATAAGAAGTATTTGTGCAAAATTTCAAGCGGCTAGCTTAACTCCTTCGGAAGTTAGCGTGCTTTCGACAGACAGACGGACGGACGGACGGACGGACGGACGGATGGACGGACAGACGGACGGACATGGCTAGATCGACATAAAATGTCACGACGATCAAGAATATATATACTTTATGGGGTCTCAGACGAATATTTCGAGTAGTTACAAACAGAATGACGAAATTAGTATACCCCCCATCTTATGGTGGAGGGTATAAAAAACGTTTTGCGAAATTTCAGCCAAATCGGATAGGAATTGCGCCCTCTAGCTCAAGCTCAAGAAGTCAAATCCCCAGATCTGTTTATATGACAACTATATCAGGTTATGGACCGATTTCAACCATACTTGACACAGTTGTTGGATATCATAACGAAATACTTCGTGCAAAAATTCATTCATATCGGATAAGAATTGTGCCCTCTAGAGGCTCAAGAAGTCAAGATCCCAGATCGGTTTATATGGCAGCTATATCAGGTTATGGACCGATTTGAACCATACTTGGCACAGTTGTTGGATTTCATAGCAAAACACGTCGTGCTAAATTCCATTCCAATCGGATAAGAATTGCGCACTCTAGAGGCTCAAGAAGTCAAGACCCAAGATCGGTTTATATGGCAGCTATATCAGGTTATGGACCGACTCGAACCATACTTAGCACAGTTGTTGGATATCATAACAAAACACGTCGTGTAAAATTTCATTCTGATCGGATAAGAAATGCGCACGCTAGAGGCTCAAGAAGTCAAGACCCAAGATCGGTTTATATGGCAGCTATATCATGTTATGAACCAATTTGAACCATACTTGGCACAGTTGTTGGATTTTATAGCAAAACACGTCGTGCAAAATTTCATTCCAATAGGATAAGAATTGCGCACTCTAGAGGCTTAAGAAGTCAAGACCCAAGATCGGTTTATATGGCAGCTATATCAAAACATGGACCGATATGGCCCATTTACAATACCAACCGACCTACACTAATAAGAAGTATTTGTGCAAAATTTCAAGCGGCTAGCTTTACTCCTTCGGAAGTTAGCGTGCTTTCGACAGACAGACGGACGGACGGACAGACGGACGGACATGGCTAGATCGACATAAAATGTCGCGACGATCAAGAATATATATACTTTATGGGGTCTCAGACGAATATTTCGAGTAGTTACAAACAGAATGACGAAATTAGTATACCCCCCATCTTATGGTGGAGGGTATAAAAATTGTAAAATTTAGTAATCTTCGCCCTAACAGCAAAAAACTTGAAAAATTTAAAACACAAATTCGGCAGAGCTCTGCCGGTATTCGAACCTGGGCCGTTGCCGCTGCCGTTGTCTAGCGTCCGAAGTCATCAATACAACTTCCAGCAGATGCACAAAATCATGTGTAGTACTGAAGAAGTGTAATTTGCCACAGACTAAATGTCTGTCATTACACAAAAATACATGCATTGGGAAAAAGTACAGCTAACAGCGTGGTTAATGTGGTAATTGTATCATAGATGCATTTTCGCTATTAATACGATTCAAATACAACATAGCAACGCACGGCCCTTGAAGCCATCACATCTAATATGTTTGAAAAGTCTTCTAACCAAAGACGAAAAGCGTCCCATAATCGTTTGTGTGTGTTGCTATCTTTGGCTTTCCTTTTTCATTTGCATCTCCGATCATTGAGCTCGTCTCGAAGGAGACACAAACAAAAATTGAAAAAAAAAAAAATTTAAAAAAATAATATCTATAGAAAAAAAAAATTGTCAAATTTTTGTATAGACTTAGCATAAGAAACAGATTTTTTGCTTTCTGTAAATGAAGGCGCAGCGAAGCGGTCCGGGCTCAGCTCGCCTCTGTTTATACCCTACACCACTACTACAAAAGGAAGAGAGATAGATCCATTGATAAATATACCGATCGACTTAGAATCACTTTCTGATTCGATTTAGCTATGTCCGTCTGTCTGTCTTTCCGTCCGCCTGTTTGTCCGTCTGTCCATGTTAATTTGTGTACAAACTACAGGTCGCAATTTTCATCCGATTGTCTTCAAATTTGGTAAGGGCATATTTTTCGGCCAAGAGACGAAGCCTATTGAAATTGGAAAAAATCGGTTCAGATTTGGATATAGCTTTCATATATATGTCCGTCCAATTTGCAGTAATAATTCAATAAAATAGTCATTTGTTAACCAATTCGTTCGAAATTTGTCAACAAGGATTTTCTTATGACTCTCAATATAACTGGTGAATTTCATAGAAATCGGTTCAGATTTGGATATAGCTCCCATATACAATATATGTTCGCCCGATTTTCACTCCTAGATCCAATGCAAGCGCATTTATTGACCAATCTCCCAAAATTTTGTACAACGCATTCCTCGACGAATTCCACAACATCCATAAAGTTTGATCGAAATCGGTTCAGATTTAGATATAGCTCCCATCTCCATTCATTTGTCAACCGTACATATATGCTTTGCTCGAAATTTGATACAGTAATTTTAATAATCTATCTGAATACATCCACCGAGGTCCATCAATATTGGTTCAGAATTAGATATAGTCCTACTTTTTTATTTAAAGGGTAGGTGTAGGGTATTATAAAGTCGGCACCGCCCGACTTTTGTCATTCCTTACTGGTTAGATATAGATAATAAAAGACCAATTTTTTGTTATACACAATTGAACAATGACTTGTACTTATTAGTATTTGGTCCAAATCGGAACATATTTCGATATAACTGCTATGGGACATAAGGTATAAAATTTTCACCGGTTTTTGATGAAAGGTGGTTTACATATATACCCGAGGTGGTGGTATCCAAAGTTCCGCCCGGCCGAACTTAACGCCATTTTACTTGTTCTTTTTTCAGAGGAGCGATAGGTTGTCATAATCTTGACCACTCTGCCCACTCTTTCGTGTTGGCATTTCCATTCAGATTCAATTCTAAACACCCAATAGAGTGGCGAAATGCCTATAACATTAATGGTCAAGTGGTGACTACCTGTAAAATATTCATAATTTAGTAATTTTTTAATCAAATCATATTGCCATATTAAACGATTTTCTGGTCTAAAGAACTAATTTGCCAGTCTAAATATTTGGTTGTCCCTTTGCGCGGTTGTTTACATGAACGCTTGTACCGCTAAATGCTTGGGTTTAAAACCTGGCGAGATATTGATCTAAGACCCCATAAATGATGTATATTCTTGATCGTCTCGATATTCTGAGTTAAACTAGCCATGTCCGTCCGTCTGTCGAAATCACAATAGCGATCGAACGCGCAAAGCTAGCCGCTTGAAACTTTGCACTTATACCTAATATTGATGTAGGTCGTTGGGGATTGCAAATGGGCCATATCGGTTCAAATGTAGATATAGCTTCCACGTCTGATTTAGCTGAAATTTTACACATAGTGTTTTATAATGACTTCCAACAACTGTGCCATGTATGGTCCGAATCGGTCAAGAACCTGATATAGCTCCCATATTAACCGAACTTCCAATTTGACTTCTTGAGCCCCTGCAACCCTAAATTTTCACCCGATTTGGCTGACATTTTGCACATAGTGGTCTGGTATGACTTCCAACAACTGTGCCTTGTACGGTTTAAATCAGTGTTATGTTATGACTCTCAATAACAGTGCCAAGTACAATCCAAAGCGGTATATAACCAGATATAGCTCCTATATTTTAGCAGAATCCATGGTGCTGATTTCCCAAGAATCTTCCCGGCCGAACTTAGCACGCTTTTAGTTGTTTTGTCTGTGACAAAGACAGGCTCTTAAATTATTTTAAACAATTATTGTTAAGGCTCGTTTCAGGGTAGGAACGTTAAAAAATAATACCGCAAACAATCTCAATTAAATTCTTAGATTTCATTTTTTTTTTTTATTCAGAAAACCTTAAGTTGTCATCGCCTTCAACCACTTTGCCTTCTCTTTGGTAGTGTTGGTAGTGTTGTCCCATATTGATAGATCTATACAGCCGTTGTGTGCGGAGCGTCTACAGGATGGTCGTGCGCCACACCCTATTGCCACTTGAGCAAAAATTTCAATGTAGCACTTCACTCAAAAATTTCTATCACTTGATCCCCTATTGTCTTAACAGGCCAGTTAAACTATTTGAAGCGCTTTGAGAAGGTAAAGCCCTACCTTGATAATTGTTCACAAATTTCCAAATACCATTTATTTGAATCCCATATAGCCGACCCGTAAATACTTACACATAATTTTTTATGTCATATTCACAATCCAGTCCCCCCGAACGCCTTTCATTTGAGTCCCATATTGATATGAACATCCAATATGTCTGTTTGGGGTTAGAGTGTGTTATAAATTCCAATTAAATTATTAATTAATTTCCAATTAAACCCCATATTGCAACGGTCAGTAAAAGTCGTTCTTGGGGTGTGGTGGACCCTCAGAGTCTTGATTCCAAATGTGAAAGTCAATTTCGTGCTCTGCTTCTAAAGACCATTCATTTTGCCGTGGTCGGTCAATATGTTCGATTGGAGGATTTTTGTTTGGGGGTGGGGTGACCCACGAAGCACTTAGTCCAAAAGTTTCCTTGGAATATATATTTTCGACAATTAAAGATCTTTTAGTGAAATACCATGCTACGAAAATAGTATATCGCTTGACTAACAGTTTAACAACATAAGTGCCTTTATCTGAATTCCATATGATCTTTATTGGTCTACGAATTTAATTTTAGATGTAAGGTGTACTCCATTCCTAAAATACTTTATTGCAGCCCGATATTCTCACGATATCTGGTTTAGTGGCGTTTTCGGGGGAGAGGTGGTCCCCCAGGTACTTGGCCCGGAAAAAATATCAGCATCGTGCTCTTCTCTCATATATCGTTTATTTAAACCCCATATTGCCATTGGCTTAAGAGGAGTTTACAGGATGAGGCGTCCTCCAAACACATGGCCCCAAAATAGCTTATCAAATTCGTTTTCTAATCTCAAATAACTTTAATTTGAGCCACATATTGGCGTGGTCGAAAAATTTTTTCTCTTTGGGAGTGTTTTGGGAAAGGAATGATAAATAAATACATGGTCCTACATTTGGATATCAAATTCGTATTCTACTCCCACATACCTTTATTTGAGCCCCATATTGCGATGGTCACTAAAAAATTGCTGTTTGTGGGGTATTTTGGGAAAGGGGTAGACCCCCAGAAAATTGGTCCCGAAAATGGGTATCAATTCTTACTCTACCCCCAATACCTTTCATTTAATCCCCACATTGTCATGGTCGGTAAATATGCCTGATTTAGGGGTGTTTTGAGGAGTTTGGTGGTCCCCCAAATTCTAAGCCCTGAAAATATATGAGCAACGTGCTCCATTCTCATATATCTATTTATTTGAACCCAATATTGCCATTGGCCTCAAAATTGGAAATCAAATTCGTTTTCTAATCTCATTTAAACACCTTATTGCAAAAGTCAGCAAATGTGTCCGGTTTGGGGTATTGCCCTTATAAATATTTAGTTCCACTCTCTTTAAGACCCAAATTGTCTTGATGAGCAAATACGTCCTATTTGGGGGCTGTTATACGTCCTTTAATTTGAGCCCCATATTTCCATAGTCGGCAAACATGACCGGCTTGGGGGTATTTTGGGGGATGAGCGGCCACTCAGTGAGTTGGCCTTGAAAATATGTATCGGATTCGTGTTCCACTTTAAAACCCCTCTTATTTGAGCCTCATATTGCAATAGTCAGAAAATACTTCCTATTTGGGTGGTGTTGTGGGGGTGGGGTGGCCCCATAGACACTTTTCCCGAATATTGATTTCAAATTCGTGTTTTACTACCAAAGACCTTTCATTTGAGCCCCATATTGCTATGGTCGTAAATTTGTCCCCTTTGGGGGATGTTTTTCGTGAGAGGCGGCCCCCCAAACACTTGGTCCCATATTTGGATATCAGTAAATCGGTAAATATGTCCGATTTAGGGGTGTTTTGGGGCTTGGGGTGGTCCCACTAGCACTTGGTCCGACAATTGTATATCAGATACGTTTTCTTATCCTAAATACTTTTCATTTGAGTCCCATATTAACGTGATTGGTCTAAATCTATGTTTGGTAGGTTTTAGGGTGGGGCAGCCCACCTAGGTACCCCCAATTTCGCTTAAATAAATTCTGAAAATTAGGGTAAGGGGGAGGGTCCGCCCCCCCTTCAGATATCAAAAAATTTAGTACCCTATTTTCAACACGGGGTCATTATGCACCATCTGTGAAAATTTCAAGAAAATCAGTTCAGCCGTTTCTGAGTCTATAAGGAACACACAAACATACAAACAAACAAACAAACCTATAAACAAACACAAATTGATTTTTATACCTCCACCATAGGATGGGGGCATACTAATTTTGTCATTCCGTTTGTAACTACTCGAAATATTCGTCTGGACCCCATAATGAATACATATTCTTGATCGTCGTGACATTTTATGTCGATCTAGCCATGTAAGTCCGTCTGTCCATCCGTCCGTCCGTTCGTCTGTCTGTCGAAAGCACGCTAATTTCCGAAGGAGTAAAGCTAGCCGCTTGAAATTTTGTACAAATACTTCTAATTAGTGTAGGTCGGTTGGTATTGTAAATGGGCCATATCGGTCCATATTTTGATATAGGTGCCATATAAACCGATCTGGGATCTTGACTTCTTTCGCCTGTAGAGGTCGCAATTATTATCCGATTTGCCTGAAATTTTGTACGACGGATTCTCTCATGACCATCAACATACGTGTTTATTATGGTCTGAATCGGTCTGTAGCCCGATACAGCTCCCATATAAATCGATCTTTCTATTTTATTTCTTGAGCCCCCAAAGGGCGCAATTCTTATTCGAATTGGCTGACATTTTACACAGGTCTCCAAAATATAATTTAATTGTGGTCCAAACCGGACCATATCTTGATATCGCTCTAATAGCAGAGCAAATCTTTTCTTATATCCTTTTTTGCGTAAGAAGAGATGCCGGGAAAAGAACTGGACAAATGCTATCCATGGTGGAGGGTATATAAGATTCGGACGGCCGAACTTAGCACGCTTACTAAAGCGGGGTTGAATTGCGCACTTAAGGGGTTGAAGAAGTAAAATAGGGAAATCGGTTTATAGGGGAGCTGCATTAGGCTACAAACCGATTCATGCCATTTTGTGTGACACGTATGTTAAAGGTCATGAGAGAAGCCGTTGTACAAAATTTCAACTAATTCGGATAATAATTGCGCCCTCTAGATTCTCAAGAAGTCAAAATCCCAGATCGGTTTATATGGCAGCTATATCAGGTTATGGACCGATTTTAACCATACTTGGCACAGTTGATGGATATCATAACAAAACACGTCGCGCAAAATTTGATTCCAATCGGAAAAGAATTGCGCACTATAGAGGTCCAAGAATTTAAGACCCCAGATTTGTTTATTCAGTCATAATTAAACACCTTATGCAAAATTTCGGCTAAATCGGATAGGAATTGTGTCCTCTAGAGGCTCAAGAAGTAAAGACCTAAGATCGGTTTATATGGCAGCTATATCAAAACATACACCGATATGGCCCATTTACAATCCCAACCATGTCCGTCGGTCTGTCTGTCGAAAGCACGCTATCTATCAAAGAAGTAAAGCTAGCCGCTTGAAATTTTGCACAGATACTTCTTATTAGTGTAGGTCGGTTGGTATTGTAAATGGGCCATATCGGTTCATGTTTTGATATAGCTGCCATATAAACCGATCTTGGGTCTTGACTTCTTGAGCCTCTAGAGTCCGTCCGTCTGTCCGTCCGTCCGTCCGTCCGTCTGTCTGTCGAAAGCTCGCTAACTTCCGAAGGAGTTAAGCTAGCCGCTTGAAATTTTGCACAAATACTTCTTATTAGTGTAGGTCGGTTGGTATTGTAAATGGGCCATATCGGTCCATGTTTTGATATAGCTGCCATATAAACCGATCTTGGGTCTTGACTTCTTGAGCCTCTAGAGTGCGCAATTCTTATCCGATTGGAATGAAATTTTGCACGACGTGTTTTGTTATTATGTCCAACAACTGCGCGAAGTATAGTTCAAATCGGTCCATAACCTGATATAGCTGCCATATAAACCGATCTTGGGTCTTGACTTCTTGAGCCTCTATCGTGCGCAATTCTTATCCGATCAGAATGAAATTTTGCACGACGTGTTTTGTTATTATGTCCAACAGCTGTGCCAAGTATGGTTCAAATCGGCCCATAACCTGATATAGCTGGCATATAAACCGATCTTGGGTCTTGACTTTTTGAGCCTCTAGAGTGCGCAATTCTTATCCGATTGAAATGAAATTTTGCACGACGTGTTTTGTTATTATATCCAACAACTGTGCCAAGTATGGTTCAAATCGGTTTATAACCTGATATAGCTGCCTTATAAACCGATCTTGGGTCTTGACTTCTTGAGCCTCTAGAGGGCGCAATTCTTATCCGATTGGAATGAAATTTTGCACGACGTGTTTTGTTATTATATCCAACAACTGTGATAAGTATGGTTGAAATCGGTTCATAACCTGATATAGCTGCCATATAAACCGATCTTGGGTCTTGACTTCTTGAGCCTCTAGAGGGAACAATTCTTATCCGATTTGAATGAATTTTTGCCCGAAGTATTTTGTTATGATATCCAATAACTGTGCCAAGTATGGTTGAAATCGGTCCATAACCTGATATAGCTGTCATACAAACAGATCTGGGGATTTGACTTCTTGAGCTTTTAGAGGGCGCAATTCCTATCCGATTTGGCTGAAATTTTGCATGACGTATTTTATTTCTACTTTCAACAACTGTGTCAAATAAGGTTCAAATCGGTTCATAACCTGATATAGCTTCCATATGAACCGATCTGGGATCTTGACTTCTTGACCCCTAGAGGTCGCAATTATTATCCGATATGCCTGAAATTTTGTACGATGGATCCTCTCATGACCATCAACAAACGTGTTTATTATGGTCTGAATCGGTCTATAGCCCGATACAGACCCCATATAAATCGTTCTGTCTATTTTACTTCGTGAGCCCCAATGGGAGCAATTCTTATACGAATTGGTTGAAATTTTACACAGGTCTCCAACATATAATTTAATTGTGGTCCGAACCGGACCATATCTTGATATCGTTTTAATAGCAGAGCAACTCTTTTCTTATATCCTTTTCTGCCTAAGAAGAGATGCCGGGAAAAGAACTCGACAAATGCGATCCATGGTGGAGGGTATATAAGATTCGGCCCGGCCGAACTTAGCACGCTTTTACTTGTTATTCTCTAACACTATAAGTAGATCCACGATCCTGCGATCCGAATGTGCTTTGGAAAGTTAAAACGGTTTGATAAAGTACATGCTTTATTACAAGAGTGTAAATGTTTTACATTTCAAAGGCTTAATAAGAACTTTAGGGTCCAGGGAAATATTATTTTTATACCCTCCACCATAGGATGGGGGGTATACTAATTTCGTCATTCTGTTTTTAACTACTCGAAATATTCGTCTGAGACCCCATAAAGTATATATATTCTTGATCGTCGTGAAATTTTATGTCGATCTAGCCATGTCCGTCCGTCTGTCCGTCCGTCCGTCCGTCCGTCTGTCTGTCGAAAGCACGCTTACTTCCGAAGGAGTTAAGCTAGCCGCTTGAAATTTTGCACAAATACTTCTTATTAGTGTAGGTCGGTTGGTATTGTAAATGGGCCATATCGGTCCATGTTTTGATATAGCTGCCATATAAACCGATCTTGGGTCTTGACTTCTTGAGCCTCTATCGTGCGCAATTCTTATCCGATCAGAATGAAATTTTGCACGACGTGTTTTGTTATTATGTCCAACAGCTGTGCCAAGTATGGTTCAAATCGGCCCATAACCTGATATAGCTGCCATATAAACCGATCTTGGGGTCTTGACTTCTTGAGCCTCTAGAGCCTCTAGAGAGCGCAATTCTTATCCGAATGGAATGGAATTTCGCACGACGTGTTTTGTTATGATACCCAACAACTGTGCCAAGGTTGAAATCGGTTCATAACCTGATATACCTGCCATATAAACCGATCTTTGGTCTTGACTTCTTGAGCCTCTAGAGGGAACAATTCTTATCCGATTTGAATGAATTTTTGCCCGAAGTATTTCGTTATGATATCCAACAATTGTGCCAAGTATGGTTGAAATCGGTCCATAACCTGATATAGCTGTCATATAAACAGATCTGGGGATTTGACTTCTTGAGCTTCTAGAGGGCGCAATTCCATCCGATTTGGCTGAAATTTTGCATGACGTATTTTATTTTTACTTTCAACAACTGTGTCAAATAAGGTTCAAATCGGTTCATAACCTGATATAGCTTCCATATAAACCGATCTGGGACCTTGACTTCTTGACCCCTAGAGGTCGCAATTATTATCCGATATGCCTGAAATTTTGTACGATGGATCCTCTTATGACCATCAACAAACGTGTTTATTATGGTCTGAATCGGTCTATAGCCCGATACAGACCCCATATAAATCGTTCTCTATATTTTACTTCGTGAGCCCCAATGGGCGCAATTCTTATACGAATTGGCTGAAATTTTACGCAGGTCTCCAACATATAATTTAATTGTGGTCCGAACCGGACCATATCTTGATATCGTTTTAATAGCAGAGCAACTCTTTTCTTAAATCTTTTTCTGCCTAAGAAGAGATGCCGGGAAAAGAACTCGACAAATGCGATCCATGGTGGAGGGTATATAAGATTCGGCCCGGCCGAACTTAGCACGCTTTTACTTGTTTATTGTTACTTTCAACAACTGTGTCAAATAAAGTACAAGTCGGTTCGTAACCTGATATAGCTGCCATATAAACCGATATGGGATCTTGACTTCTTGAGCCTCTAGAGGTCGCAATTTCTATCCGATTTGCCTGAAATTTTGTACGACGGATTCTTTCATGACCATCAACATACGTGTTTATTATGGTCTGTATCGGTCCATAGCCCGATACAGCTCCCATATAAATCGATCTCTTTATTTTACTTTTTGAGCTCACAAAGAGCGCAATTCTTATTCGAATTGGCTGACATTTTACACAGGTCTGCAGGTCTCGCTCTAATAGCAGAGCAAATCTTTTCTTATATCCTTTTTTTTGCCTAAGTAGAGATGCCGGGAAAAGAACTCGACAAATGCGATCCATGGTGCAGGGTATATAAGATTCGGCCCGGCCGAACTTAGCACGCTTTTACTTGTTTTGTTTATTTGTTTTTTGATTGTGTGTTCCTTATAGACTCAGAAACGGCTGAACTGATTTTCTTGAAATTTTTACAGATGAAGCATAATGACCGCGTGGTGAAAATAGGGTACTACATTTTTGATATTTGAGGGGGGGTTGCGGACCCTCCCCCTTACCCTAATTTCAGCAACGCCAGATCTCGGAGATGGTTTGTGGGATTTAAGCGAAATTTTGTGTGCTCTCATATAGTACCCTAAAAATAAAAATTTGGTCTCCAAATTTCGGATGGGGTACCTAGGGGGTCCGTCCCACCCTAAAACCTACCAAACATGTATTTACACCAATCACGGCAATATGGGACTCAAATGATAGGTATTTAGGATAAGAAAACGTATCTGATATCCATTTGTCGAACCAAGTGCTAGGGGGACCACCCCAACCCCCAAAACACCCCTAAATCGGACATATTTACCGACCATGGGAATATGGGACTCAAATGAAAGGTATTTGCGAGTAGAATACGAATCTGATATCCAAATGTGGGACCACGTTTCTGGGGGCCCACCCCTTCTCCAAAACACCCCCCAAACAGGACCTATTTACTCACCATGGGAATATAGGGCTTAAATAAAAGGTAGTTGAGTGTAGAATTAGAATCTGATATCCAAATATGGGACCAAGTGTTTGGGGGAACACCTCTCCCCAAAAACCTCCCCCAAGAGGGACACATTTTCGACCATAGCAATATGGGGCTCAAATGAAAGGTCTTTGGGAGTAAAGCACAAATCTGATATCAATATTTGGGAAAAGTTCACGTCACGTTTGCCGACTATGGAAATATGGGGCTCAAATTAAAGGTGTTTGGGAGTAGACCACGTATATGATATCAACATTAGGGGCCAACTGTCTAGCGGACGTCCCACCACCATAACAACCCCCAAATAGGACGTATTTGCTCACCAAGGGTCTTAAAGAGTGTGGAACTAAATATTCATAGTTTTAAGGGCCAATACCCCAAACCGGACATATATGCTGACTTTTGCAATAAGGAGTTTAAATGAGATTAGAAAACTAATTTGATTTCCAATTTTAGGCCAATGGCAATATGGGGTTCAAATAAATATATATATGAGAATAGATATATGAGAATAGAGAATAGAATTTGGGGACCACCAAACTCCTCAAGCATATTTACCGACCATGACAATGTGGGGCTTAAATGAAAGGTATTGGGGGTAGAGCAAGAATTGATACCCATTTTCGGGACCAATTTTCCGGGGGTACCCCTTTCCCAAAATACCCCACAAGCAGCAATTTTTTAGTGACCATCGCAATATGGGGCTCAAAAAAAGGTATTTGGGAGTAGAATACGAATTTGATATCCAAATGTAGGACCATGTATTTAGGGCATCATTCCTTTCCCAAAACACCCCCAAAGGGTAAAAATTTTTCGACTATACCAATATGTGGCTCAAATTAAAGTTATTTGAGATTAGGAAACGAATTTGATAACCTATTTTGAGCCATGTGTTTGGGGGACGCCTCATCATGTAAACTCCTCTTAAGCCAATGGCAATATGGGGTTTAAATAAATGGTATTTGAGAGAAGACCACCTCTCCCCCGAAAACGCCACTAAACCAGATATCGTGAGAATATCGGGCTGCAATAAAGTATTTTAGGAATGGAGTACACCTTACATCTAAAAATAAATTCGTAGACCAATAAAGATCATATGGAATTCAGATAAAGGCACTTATATTGTTAAACTGTTACTCAA
Organism: Stomoxys calcitrans; assembly: GCF_963082655.1. Lineage (NCBI taxonomy): Eukaryota > Metazoa > Arthropoda > Insecta > Diptera > Muscidae > Stomoxys > Stomoxys calcitrans. The sequence continues at coordinate 111,988,459 of NC_081552.1, read as the reverse complement.
GCGATATACTATTTTCGTAGCATGGTATTTCACTAAAAGATCTTTAATTGTCGAAAATATATATTCCAAGGAAACTTTTGTCCATATAAAGTAAAAGAGGCGCAGCGGAGCGGGCCCAGTTCAGCTAATGCTATATAAGATTCGGCCCGGCCGAACTTAGCACGCTTATACTTGTTTTGTCTTGATCTTTTTTTTTTGATGATTTGAAAAGACACCCTGGTTTGTGTATGTATTTATTTTTCTTCTTTCTTTCTTATTTTCATCTTGGTTTACATCTGCCAAGCGGATGGGGGATGCACATTGAACGCATAGAGATAATGAGCGGGAACAATTATAACGAAAAGTGGAATCAAGGAAGTTTAGTGCAATAATTACTGATGGTTTGTAACAGTGCTCTCTTCTTTAACACGTTTAGTCTAAGCGCAATAATTTTTGAATATAAAATCACAAAATGCTAAACTTTTTAAAGGATTCACACAAAACAAAAATCAGTGTGTCACTTTTTTTTTAGAATCATTCGGGAACTGTGCAATTACGACGAAATTTGCAACTATTTGTGCCATAATTTTAACTTTTTGTGTGTTTCGTCCAGTTCAAAGTAAGTATTTAGTTTTATTTTGAAAATATTACATTGGAAAATACATTATAATAAGGCAATTTTAAGAAACCTCTACAAATATTTTAAAATTTCTTTGACTTGGTTTTGTGTTGTTTCTGAATTTACTTTGTGTTTTTTTTTTTTTTGATACACAGCCTCGTATATCCTTTTTCATAACTTTCAAAGTATTCCTTTTATGTCAAATTTTAATTTCCTTACTTCTTCTTTGGCACATTCATTACGAAAAATGTATTTGTTCGAAATTTTCCTAGTTTTCTTCAAAAACTTCAACGTTAACACCGAGAGAAAAAGGTTGTTGATCTTATGTCATACTAGCTGAGCCCGGCCCGCTCTGCTGCGCCTAATTATGCTATGTTGGACAGGAGTGCTCTAAATTTGAAAATTTGTGCGTAATTGCAGTTGAAATTGTATTCCAATTTTCTTATAGATTTTTCTATACTGGGGTGGGGGGCCCTCCCAGATTTTGATACCAAATTTTTTGTTTTTAGGTCGCTGTATGTGTGCAACTAAATTTCGCTTAAATCGCCTTACACAACTCCGAGATCAGTCGTTTTTATACCCTCCACCATAAGATGGGGGGTATACTAATTTCGTCATTCTGTTTGTAACTACTCGAAATATTCGTCTGAGACCCCATAAAGTATATATATTCTTGATCGTCGTCACATTTTATGTCGATCTAGCCATGTCCGTCCGTCTGTCCGTCCGTCCGTCCGTCCGTCCGTCCGTCTGTCTGTCGAAAGCACGCTAACTTCCGAAGGAGTAAAGCTAGCCGCTTGAAATTTTGTACAAATACTTCTTATTAGTGTAGGTCGGTTGGTATTGTAAATGGGCCATATCGGTCCATGTTTTGATATAGCTGCCATATAAACCGATGTTGGGTCTTGATTTCTTGAGACCCTAGAGTGCGCAATTCTTATCCGATCAGAATGAAATTTTGCACGACGCGGTTTGCTATGATATCCAACAACTGTGTCAAGTATGGTTCAAATCGGTCCATAACCTAGTATAGCTGCCATATAAACCGATCTTGGGTCTTGACTTCTTGAGCCTCTAGCGTGCGCAATTCTTATCCGATCAGAATGAAATTTTGCACGACGTGGTTTGCTATGATATCCAACAACTGTGTCAAGTATGGTTCAAATCGGTCCATAACCTAGTATAGCTGCCATATAAACCGATCTTGGGTCTTGATTTCTTGAGCCTCTAGCGTGCGCAATTCTTATCCGATCAGAATGAAATTTTGCACGACGTGTTTTGTTATGACGTCCAACAACTGCGCCAAGTATGGTTCAAATCGGTTTATAACCTGATATAGCTGCCTTATAAACCGATCTTGGGTCTTGACTTCTTGAGCCTCTAGAGGGCGCAATTCTTATCCGATTGGAATGAAATTTTGCACGACGTGTTTTGTTATTATATCCAACAACTGTGCCAAGTATGGTTCAAATCGGTAAATAACCTGATATAGCTGCCATATAAACCGATCTTGGGTCTTGACTTCTTGAGCCTCTAGAGGTCGCTATTATTATCCGATTTGCCTGAAATTTTGTACTACGGATCCTCTCACGACCATCAACATACGTGTTTATTATGGTCTGAATCGGTCTATAGCCCGATACAGCTCCCATATAAATCGATCTCTCTATTTTACTTCGTGAGCCCCAATGGGCGCAATTCTTATACGAATTGGCTGAAATTTTACACAGGTCTCCAACATATAATTAAATTGTGGTCCGAACCGGACCATATCTTGATATCGTTTTAATAGCAGAGCAACTCTTTTCTCATATCCTTTTTTGTTTTGCCTAAGAAGAGATGCCGGGAAAAGAACTCGACAAATGCGATGGTGGAGGGTATATAAGATTCGGCCCGGCCGAACTTAGCACGCTTTTACTTGTTATTTTTGTTTAGTCAAAGGACCGATAGGTTGTCATAATAAATATACATGCTGGATGATTAATTTTTATCACTCTGCTCTCTCCCTTTTCATTTTGGCTTCTCCAAATTAGCGCCATTTACCAGATGTTTTCAATTGGATCAAGTAAATCCAATTGAGGACTGCCTGATGGCGAAAATTTAAATGTTTTAATGTATCATCATGTGGTGGTTGTCTATGGATAGTCTTTCATAGACATGAATGTCTATGAATGACACGCTAACTTCCGAAGGAGTGAAGCTAGACACTTGAAATTTTGCACAAATACTTTTTATTAGTGTAGGTCGGGATTGTAAAAGGGCCAAATCGATCCATGTTTTGATATAGCTGCCATATAAACCGATCTGGGGTCTTGACTTCTTGAGCCTCTGGAGAGCGCAATTCTCGTCCGATTTGACTGAAATTTTGCACGTTCAAATCGGTTCATAACCTCCTAATGTTGGCAACATTTGTGAGATAATATGCCATGTAAAACTTCTCTCCAAAGAGGTGTCGCTCTGCAGCACGCCGTTCGGACTCGGCTATAAAAAGGAGGCCCCTTATCATTGAGCTTAAACTTGGATCGGACTGCACTCATTGACAGGTTAGAAGTTTGCCCCTGTTCCTTAGTGGAATGTGCATGCGCAAAATTTGCAATTTTACTTTATTTCCGCTCCCTCTTGCGATATCAAAAAATTATATAGCCTAAAAAGTAAAGTAAAAGTCCTTCATGGGGTGTGGTGGACACCCAGACACTTGCTCCCAAAAGTGAAAGTCAATTTCGTTCTTTATTCGCAAACACCTTTCATTTAAGATCCATATTGCCATGATCGGTAAATATGTCCGATTTGATGGGTTTTATAGTGGTGGGGTGACCCACGAAACACTAAGTTCCGCAATTGGAAATCAGATTCGTTTTCGTCCCATATTGTAGTGGTTGCTCTATAAATCCGTTTGCCGGGTTTTGGGGGTGGGCGGCTCTCCAAGGCATCCCATCCCAGAATTTGATACCAAATTTTTTGCTTTAAGATCCTTCCAATATTGCTATATTTAATTTTTCTTTATTCAAAGGACCGATAGGTTGTCGTAACAAAGATAATTATGAATGAATAGTCATTCATAGACAACCACCATACCCTATGACTACCTATTAAATAGTCATCATTTAGTCTTTTTTATACCCACCACCGAAGGTATATTCATTTTGCACAATTGAATTGTATTTATTAGCATTTGGTCCAAATCGGAACATGTTTCGATATAACTGCTATGGGACATAAAGTATGAAATGCTTTTTTACTTGCTTTTAAATTATATTAAATTGCAAATCTATATATTTGGTGCGGTGGCGATAGTTCTTACCGTGTAAAACTTTTGAACGAAAAAGTGTTGCCTAGCAACACGTCGTTTGGTCACGTCTATCGGTGAGCTAAAAATGGTTGCAACCTTATCGTTAAGGTTTGCAACTCTTGCTTTCACGCTGAATGTTATAATTTCGGGGCTATGGTATATCGCTTGACTAACAGTTTAACAATATAAGTGCCTTTATCTGAATCCCATATGATCTTTATTGGTGTACAAATTTAAGTTTGGATGTAAGGTGTACTCCCAGATACATGGCCCTGAAAAAATATCAGCATCGGGCTATTCTCCTAAATACCATTTATTTAACCCCCATATTGCCATTGGCTTAAGAGGAGTTTACAGGATGAGGCGTCCCCCAAACACATGGCCCCAAAGTGGGTTATCAAATTCGTTTTCTAATCTCAAATACGTTTCATTTGAGCCACATATTGGCATGGCCGAAAAATTTTTTCCCTTTGGGGGTGTTTTGGGAAAGGGGTGATGTCCTAAATACAATACATGGTCCTACATTTGGATATCAATTTTCTATTTTCTATTCTACTCCCAAATACCTTTATTTGAGCCCCATATTATGATGGTCACTCAAAAATTGCTGTTTGTGGGGTATTTTGGAAAAGGGGTAGACCCCCAGAAAATTGGTTCCGAAAATGGGTATCAATTCTTACTCTACGCCCTAATACTTTTCATCTACGCCCACATTGCCATGTTCGGTAAATATGCCCGATTTAGGGGTGTTTTGGGGATTGGGGTGGTCGCCCAAACACTAAGCCTGGAAAATATATCAGCAACGTTCTCTATTCTCATATATTTATATATCGTTTATTTGAACTCCATATTGCCATTGGCCTCAAAATTGGATATCAAATTTGTTTTCAAATCTCATTTAAACTTCTTTTTGCAAAAGTCAGCAAATATGTCCGGTTTGGGGTATTGACCCTAAAAACTATAAATATTTAGTTCCACTCTCTTTACGACCCACGTTGTCTTGGTGAGCAAATGCGTCCTATTTGGGGGATGTTATTGTAATGGGACGTCTCCTAGACAGTTGGTCCCTAATGTTGATATCAGATACGTGGTCTACTCCCATATACCTTTAATTTGAGCCCCATATTTCCATAGTCGGCAAACATGACCGGCTTGGGGGGTGTTTTGGGGGATGGGCGGCCACTCTATGAGTTGGCCTTGAAAATATACATCGGATTCGTGTTCCACTCTAAAAACCTTCTTATTTGATCCCCATATTGCAAAAGTCAGCAAATACTTACTATTTGGGTGGTGTTGTGGCGGTGGGGTGGCCCCATAGACACTTTTCCCAAATATTGATATCAAAGTCGTGCTTTACTCCTTTCATTTGAGCCCCATATGGCTATGGTCGTAAATTTGTTCCCTTTGGGGGATGTTTTTGGGGAGAGGCGCCCCCCAAACACTTCGTCCCATATTTGGATATCAGATTCTAATTGCACACTCAAATACCTTTTAATTAAGCCCCATATTCCCATGGTCAGTAAATAAGTCCATTTTGGGGGGTGTTTTGGGGAACGGGTTCACCCCCCAGAAACGTGGTCCCACATTTAGATATCAGATTCGCATTCTACTCGCAAACACCTTTCATTTGAATCCCATATTGCCATGGTCGGCAAATACGTCCGATTTAGGGGTGTTTTAGGGGTTGGGGTGGTCCCCCTAGCACTTGGTCCGACATATGGATGTCAGATACGTTTTGTTATTCTTAATAACTTTCATTTGAGTCCCATATTGTCGTGATTGGTCTAAATGTATGTTTGGTAGGTTTTAGGGTGGGGCGGCCCCCTAGGTACCCCATTTGAAATTTGGACACCAAATTTTTATTTTTAGGTTACAATATGAGAGCACTCAAGATTTCGCTTAAATCGCACTACCCATCTCCGAGATCTGGCGTTTCTGAAAATTAGGGTAAGGGGGAGGGTCCGCCCCCCTTCAGATATCAAAAAATGTAGTACCCTCTTTTCACCATGGGGTCATTATGCACCATCTGTGAAAATTTCAAGAAAATCGGTTCAGCCGTTTCTGAGTCTATAAGGAACACACAAACATACAAACAAACAAACCTTCAAACAAACACAAATTGATTTTATATATAAGATTTAAGGAGGATTTTTAACGTATTTCTCCCTATTGCAAATTTCGTAATTATTAATAAATTGCGTAATTTTCTCCTTTAGTTTAGGGTTGTAAATACAGAATTTTAACTGTGTAAAGTTCTCATTAACACCTCTGTGGTTATTTCTAAGATAGTCACTCTTTATTATTTTGGATAATTCGTCTTTGTCATGTATATCTGTCAAAAGTTGATTACTTCTTATGATTTTGAAATTAGAGTTTTGGTTGAAATGTTATCTTTCGGTTTCATGGAACGTATGGTATACATTTGTATCTCGAATAAAGATGGCATTTAATCCGTCGTGTTTAAAATGATTTTTGATTAGAGTTGTTAAGGTGTCCTCATCAAAATCACTTGCTGTGATAACTTTTCTTACATTATTGAACATTTTTAGAGTCTTTTTCTTTTATGATCCTGAAACTGTTCTGTCCATTACAATTTGGTTCTTGTACATATTAATTGGGGTTTAAATTTGTGGTATTATATCGGTGTCTGGACCTTCGACCAAGTTTACCTCTGGGTTGATTCGGGACATGGCGTCTGCGTTGCCGTTATGTAAACCCTTTTTATATTTAATCGTATAATCAAATTCTTCTAGTCTCAATCGCCACCTTACTAGTCTTGAATTCGTTTCTTTGATATTGAAGAGTAATTGTACGGGCTGATAGGCAGTATGGATTTCGAATTTCCTTCCAACAAGGGTGTTATAAGTGACTTCGTGTTCGTTCAGGGTATAGCATATGGGATAACCGTCTTGAGAGAGAACGGCTCCTAAGGCGAAATTGCATCATCGGTGTTCAAGGCAAATAACTTATCAAAATCCAGATATATTTTTGAAGTGGCTCACTTATAAGCCTCCTTTTTAGTTCCGTAAAACCATCGATATGCTCTGGATCTGTTATGTATATCTCAGTGACTTTTCTCAGATATTTTGTCAACGGTTAGGCAATCTGCGAGTAGTTATTTATGAACTTCCTATAGTCGCCACTTAGGCCAAGGAATTGTTTTATTTGTTTCACAGTGCGAGGAATTGGGTAAGTGCAAATACATTTGACTTTCTTCGGGTTGGGCTTGACTCCATCCTGGGTTACCACATGCCCTAGGAAATCGGTCTATCTTTTGAGAAATTCGCAATTATCGATCTGTATTTTTAAATTCGTCATTTTTAAACGATCGAACACTAGTTTCAGAGAATTGATACGTTCCTCCAAAGAAGTGGAAAACACTATTATGTCGTCCAGATAGACAAAATATATTTTCCTTAAAAGTTCACCCAATATATTGTTCTTCAAACGTTGAAATGTGGCTGGAGCCGTCTTTAGGTCAAAAGGCATCCTAAAGAATAATGACCATCTTCTACAGAAAAGGCCGTCTTCTGTATGTCTTCTTCGCAGATCTCCACTTGGTGGAATTCACCAGGTCCAACGTTGTAAAGTACATACTTCGTCCTAATTTCTCCAATATTTCATCAATATTGGGTATAGGATATTAGTAATCGACTGTCTTTTCGTTAAGTTTACGATAGTCGATTACAAGACGCCACTCCTTTTTATACCCTCCACCATAGGATGGGGGTATACTAATTTCGTCGTTCTGATTGTAACTACTCAAAATATTCGTCCGACACCCCATAAAGTATATATATTCTTGATCGTCGTGAAATTTTATGTCGATCTAGCCATGTCCGTCCGTCCGTCCGTCTGTCTGTCGAAAGCACGCTAACTTTCGAAGGAGTAAAGCTAACCGCTTGAAACTTTGCATAAATACTTCTTATTACTGTAGGTCGGTTGGGATTGTAAATGGGCCATATCGGTCCGTGTTTTGATATAGATACCATATAAACCGATCTTGGTTCTTGACGTCATGAGTCTCTAGAGGGCGCAATTCTGGTCCGATTTGACCAAAACTTTTCACGTGGTGTTTTGGTATCACTTTCAACAACTGCGCCAAGTATGGTTTAAATCGGTCGATGTTTTGAAATAGCTGCCATATAGACCGATCTTGGGTCTTGACTTCTTGAGCCTCTAGAGTGCGCAATTTTTATCCGATTGGACCAACATTTTTGCACGACGTGTTTTGTTATGATATGCAACAACTGTGCCAAGTATGGTTCAAATCGGTTCATAACCTGATATAGCTACCATATAAACCGATCTTGGGTCTTGACTTCTTGAGCCTCCAGAGGGCGCAATTCTTAACCGATTGAAATGAAATTTTGCACGACGTCATTTGTTATGATATTCAACGACTGTGGCAAGTACGGTTCAAATCGGTTCATAGCCTGATATAGCTGTCATATAAACAGATCTGGGGACTTGAATTCTTGAACTTCTAGAGGGCGCCATTCTTATCCGATATGGCTGAAATTTTGCATGACGTATTTTATTCTTACTTTCAATAACTATGTCAAATAAGGTTTAAATCGATTCATAACCTGATATAGCTGTCATATAAACCGATCTAGGATCTTGACTTTTTAAGCCTCTCGGGGTCGCAATTATTATCCGATTTGCCTGAAATTTTGTACGACGGATCCTCTCATGACCATCAACATACGTGTTTATTATGGTCTGAATCGGTCTGTAGCCCGATACAGCTCCCATATAAATCGATCTCTCTATTTAACTTCTTGAGCCCCCAAATGGCTCAATTCTTATTCCAATTGGCTGACATTTTACACAGGTCTCCAACATTTAATTTAATTGTGGTCCAAACTGGACCACATCGTGATATCGTTCTAATAGCAGAGCAAATTTTTTCCTTTGTTCGGCCCGGCCGAACTTAGCACACTTTTACTTGTTCCCGCCCGCCGAATAAGGATATTACGATGGTCTGATTATGTTAATATCCAGCATCTCACGGATTTGTCTCTGAACCTCTTCTTTGTGTATGTATGGATAACGATAGGATTTTGTATATATTGGAGTTTCATCCACTGTCTTTATTTTATGCTTTATAGCATTAGAGAATGAAAGTTTTGTATTTGTTTCGTGAAACAAATAAGAATACTTCAAGGCTAACATAGAGAACTGGCCTTTCTCCTCGGAGTTCATATGATCCATGCGGATTTCTATTAAAATATCTTTACTATCCTCGATGGTGACTACATCATCGATTGAGTGATAATTATCCGTTGTCGCGGGCTAATGATTTTTCGGTGATATGTATATTGTCTTTGGACAATCTGAATCAGTCATAACTTCCACTTTAAAATTTTGGGCGTTATATATTTCTTCTGGAAAAATTTGTTCTCCATTAGGATTACACCGTTCCTTGATGTGCACCAACCCATTTTCCACCTTGGTGATAACATTAATCCTCCTTTTTTCTGGAAATAAAAGTGGTATATTTTTATCATTTATTCGCAGTGTATTATCTTTATAGTCTACTAGCTGAGTCTACTAGCTGGAACAAAAGTTTCCTTGGAATATTTATTTTCGACAATTAAAGATCTTTTAGTGAAATACCATGCTACGAAAATAGTATATCGCTTGACTAACAGTTTAACAATATAAGTGCCTTTATCTGAATTCCATATGATCTTTATTGGTATTCGAATTTAATTTTAAATGTAAGGTGAACTCCATTCCTAAAATACTTTATTGCAGCCCGATATTCTCACGATATCTGGTTTAGTGGTGTTTTCGGGGGAGAGGTGGTCCCCCAGATACTTGGCCCTGAAAAAATTGGCTTAAGAAGAGTTTACAGGATGAGGCGTCCCCCAAACACATGGTCCCAAAATAGCTTATCAAATTCGTTTTCTAATCTCAAATAACTTTAATTTGAGCCACATATTGGCATGGTCGAAGATTTTTTTCCCTTTGGGGGTGTTTTGGGAAAGGAATGATGCCCTAAATATATGGTCCTACATTTGGATATCGAATTCGTATTCTACTCCCAAATACCTTTTTTGAGCCCCATATTGCGATGGTCACTAAAAAATTGCTGTTTGTGGGGTATTTTGGAAAAGGGGTAGACCCCCGGAAAATTGGTCCCGAAAATGGGTTTCAATTCTTGCTCTACCCCCAATACCTTTCATTTAAGCCCCACATTGTCATGGTCGGTACATATGCCTGATTTAGGAGTGTTTTGAGGAGTTTGGTGGCCCCCCAATCTCTAAGCCCTGAAAATACATGAGCAACGTGCTCTATTCTCATATATCTATTTATTTAAACCCCATATTGTCATTGGCCTCAAAATTGGGAATCAAATTCGTTTTCTAATCTCATTTAAACTCCTTATTGCAAAAGTCAGCAAATATGTCCGGTTTGGGGTATTGACCCTAAAAACTAAGAATATTTAGTTCCACTCTCTTTAAGACCCAAATTGTCTTGGCTCCTAATGTTGATATCAGATACGTGGTCTACTCCCACATATCTTTAATTTGAGACCCATATTTCCATAATCGGCAAACATGACCGGCTTGGGGGGTGTTTTGGGAGATGGGCGGCCACTCAGTGAGTTGGCCTTGAAAATATATATCGGATTCGTGTTCCACTTTAAAACCCCTATTATTTGAGCCTCATATTGCAATAGTCAGAAAATACTTCCTTCCTGTTGGCTCCTAATGTTGATATCAGATACGTGGTCTACTCCCACATACCATTAATTTGAGCACCATGTTTCCATAGTCGGCAAACATGACCGGCTTGGGGGTGTTTTGGGGGATTGGCGGCCACTCAGTGAGTTGGCCTTGAAAATATATTTCGGATTCGAGTTCCACTTTAAAAACCCTCTTATTTGAGCCTCATGTTGCAATAGTCAGAAAATACTTCCTATTTGGGTGGTGTTGTGGGGGAGGGGTTGCCCCATAGACACTTTTCCCGAATATTGATATCAAATTCGTGCTTTACTTAGCCCCCTTTCATTTGAGCCCCATATTGCTATGGTCGTAAATTTGTCCCCTTTGGGGGATGTTTTTGGTGAGAGGCGGCCTCCCAAACACTTGGTCCCACATTTGGATATCAGATTCGTATTCTGCATTCAAATACCTTTCCCATATTGCCATAGTCGGTAAATATGTCCGATTTAAGTGTGTTTTGGGGCTAGGGGTGGTCCCCCTAGCACTTGGTCCGACAATTGTATATCAGATACTTTTCTTATCCTAAATACCTTTCATTTGAGTCCCATATTGCCATGATTGGTGTAAATATATGTTTGGAAGGTTTTAGAGTGGGGTAGCCCCCCTAGGTACCCCATCCGACATTTGGATACCAAATTTTTATTCTTAGGGTACTATATGAGAGCACACCAAATTTCGCTTAAATCGCACCACCCATCTCCGAGATCTGGCGTTTCTGAGAATTAGGGTAAGGGGAGGGTCCGCCCCCCCTTTAAATATCAAAAAATGTAGTACCCTCTTTTCACCACGGGATCATTATGCACTATCTGTGAAAATTTCAAGAAAATCGGTTCAGCCATTTCTGAGTCTATAAGAAACACACAAACATACAAACAAACAAACCTTCAAACAAACACAAATTGATTTTTATATATAAGATTTTAGGAGGATTTGTAACGTACTTCTCCCTATTGCAAATTTCGTAATTATTAATAAATTGCGTAATTTTCTCCTTTAGTTTAGGGTTGTAAATACAGAATTTTAACTGTGTAAAGTTCTCATTAACACCTCTGTGGTTATTTCTAATGTAGTCACCCTTTATTATTTTGGATAATTCGTCTTTGTCATGTATATCTGTCAAAAGTTCATTATTTCTTATGATTTTGAAATTAGAGTTTTGGTTGAAATGTTATCTTACGGTTTCATGGAACGTATGGTATACATTTGTATCTCGAATAAAGATGGCATTTAGCAATATGGGACTCAAATGAAAGGTCTTTGGGAGTAAGCACAAATCTGATATCAATATTTGGGAAAAGTTCACGTCACGTTTGCCCACTATGGAAATATGGGGCTCAAATTAAAGGTATTTGGGAGTAGACCACGTAGCTGATATCAACATTAGGGGCCAACTGTCTAGCGGACGTCCCACCCCCATAACAACACCCAAATAGGACGTATTTGCTCACCATGACAATTTTGGGTCTTAAAGGGAGTGTATCCCGATATTGATAGTTTTTAGGGCCCATACTCTAAACCGGACATATATGCTGACTTTTGCAATAAGGGGTTTAAATGAAAGGCATTTGAGATTAGAAAACGAATTTGATATCAAATTTTGGGACCAAATTATATTTGAGAGAAGAGCACGATGCTGATATATTTTCCTAAGTGTTTGTGTGACCACCCCACTCCCCAAAACACACCTAAATCTGGCATATTTACCAACCATGTCAATGTGGGGCTCAAATGAAAGGTATTGGGGGTCTACCTCTTCCCTAAAACACCCCACAAACAACAATTGTTTGCCATGTATTTGGGGCACCGCATCTGCGAAAAACATCCCCCAAAGAGTAAAAATTTTGGGGCCAAATGTTTGAGGACGCCTCATCTAACAAACTCCCCTTAAACCAATAGCAATATGGGTTTTAAATAAATGGTATTTAAAAGAAGACCATGATGATGGTATTTTTTCTGGGCCAAGAGTCTAAGTCCTCACCCCCGAAAACACCCCTAAATCGGACATCATGACAATATCGAGCTGAAATAAAGACTTTTAATAATGGAGTATATCTAACACCCAAACGTTAATGACCCTTAACCCTGCGACCAGAGCCCATGGATGTGAATAAAATCGAACATAATAACGACGAAGTTTTGGATCCGGAAGAAGGAACTGAACATGTTGACAAAGACTGCCATCAACACACAGACGATGAAACCATAGATAATGTATGTATGGCAAACTACTGAGGCGTAAGTAAGTATTGGTCTAATCACGCTCCTGTAGAGCCAATGGACTATCCTAGGATTCAGGCCCCATTTCGAGCCTACGGCCCTTCTACATAGTGCCCAACATCTGTGAGCCTTCTCAGTACGCTCCTGAATGTGACACTTCCAATTCAGTTTCCTGTCCAAGATCACACATAAGTATTTGACCTTGTCAGATATCAAAATCGTCTTATTGTGGAAACGTGGTGCGTTAAATTGGCCCACCTTCGTCTTCCTCGTGAACAGGCATATTTCAGTCTTCTCTGGGTTAACATTGAGACCTCTGGGTCTAGCCCAGTCATATGCCATATGCAAGACCCTTTCGGCCCTTCTGCATAGCTAGTTCGGATTCATATCTTTTAGAACTATCATAACGTCGTCTGCGTAGCAGACGGGTTCAAATCCCTCCTCAGTCAGCATCCGTTATAGGTTGTTTATGGTGGTCACCCATAGGAGTGGCGATAAAATGTCCCCCTGCGGCGTGCCCTGTGCCACTTTCTCCCTTATATTTACGCCAATGGACACACAATTTATCCACCTGTTTCTTAGCATATGGTTTATCCAGTCTCTAAGGACCGAGTCCACCCGGTACTGGTCTAAGGATTGGATCAGTGTGTCGCTCCGCACATTGTTGAAAGCCCCCTCGATGTCAATGCATACCGCCAGTGTTTGCGTTTTGGCAACGAAGGATTCTTCTATTTTATGCACAACCTCGTGCAGGGCAGTCTCCACCGACCTTCCCTTGATATAGGCATGTTGTTTGTATTTGAGCAGTTCGCTGGATGTCATACTCTTTATCATGGTGTCCACAATACGTTCCATGGTTTTGATTAGAAAGAACGTAAAGCTTATGGGTCTGTAGGGCTAGTTTGACGCTCTTCAAGGATTCCTTCACCATAAATTCCGTTATTGTAAACCATCGATCAACGTCATTATTCCAAGATTCCGGTGTCTCCGTGAGTTCCTTCGTAACCTGTGGAAAATGGGTTTTCATCAAAAGCCTCAACATGTCCTCCGTTGTCTCTGCTATCACTCCCATATCGTCTACTAAAGTTCCAGTGTGGACATGAGTATTTGAAAGAAACTTTTTTATCTTGGTGGCGTCATTAACGCTATCGACATGTTCGCAAAAAAGCTTCCAGAAGGCACGTTGTGCCGCTCTGATAATCTTATTTTATTCCTTATGCCGTGTGTAATACACATCCCAATAAACTTCCGCTTTTTTACGACGTGCTCTGTTAAGTCTGCGGACCTCTTTCCCAATATTGCGAATCTCCCCGGTCATTCAGGGTTTTTCTTGGGCTGATTTCCTTTCCCGAAGAGGACAACTATCTTCGAAGGATCCCACCAGTTCAGTCGTAATCCTGTTGACATTTTCGTCAATCTCTTCTATGCTTGGACAATCTAAATTATCTTGCCAAAATCTTCTTCTGAGAAGCCTTCCGAATTTTGTCCAGTTGGTTTTAAACTTATTCCGGAAGCTTATCGGATTCGGCGCTGCCAGTGCTATTCTAAATCTAATGAAGCGATGGTCAGAGAAGGAGAGTTCCATGGAGACCCTCCAATCCTAAACCTCATCTATTACATTTTCCGAACATATCACATCTAATACCTCCTCCCTAATCCTATTAAAAAAGGTAGCGGTGTTACCAATATTAAGTGTTATTAGGTCGTTAGTATTCACGAACTCTGTCAGGGCTTGGCCCCGCTTATAAGGGTTGGTGCTACCCCACGAAATGTGGTGAGAGTTCGCATCGCACCCTATTAGTACCTCGTTTCCTGTCTGTTTTGCTTTCCTCACCAGCCGTTGCAGGTCCGATGTTGGTGGCGGTGTCGGAGAGTCGAAAGGCAGATAAAGTGATGCCAGGTATGCTCCACCGTCTCCCTGTCTCACCACTGTTGCATCCGACGTTGTTGACAACTCTGGGCAAATTATATAATTCAAATTTCTATGACAAATAAAGAAATTAGACTGCATTGACTTTCCTCTCACTGCACTGCCTGATGTCATCGTTTTAGGTTCATTGCCTAGTCTAGTCTACCAACTTTTTATAAAGTCGGTAATGGTTCCATCGTCTGGTCCCTGTTCGTTAAGCTTTATTGGGTTTCCATACCCTGTTTTGCCTGGTGTTTCAATTCTAGGATCTTTTCCAAATCTTAAGTAAATGGGCTTCTTAGGAGTAGGTGATGGTACCATCATCGGCTTCCTGAGGTGGTTGTCTCGTTGTCGGCCACCTGTTTGTTGGGCGGTGTTGAGTCACCTGCCTCTGCACCTTATGTCCAGAATGAAAATTTCTGCCTATCCTAGTCTTCCCAATCTTGAAAAAGACAACTTTGCTCCCGTAGTGCGCCATGCCTTTAGTTTTAGCCAAACTTGTCATGGAGACTTGATCAATGCCACAAGAGAGTTCCTTCTTCCTTCTCCTCCCTGTGGAAGACCTCCCACTTCTCTGCGACCAAACCTTGGTTTTGCTTGCCCAAGAATCCCAACATGCGAAATTTACTGCCTCATCCCTTAATAAAGACCGTAGACTTAGTGAGCTGGGGGATATCCACCTTTCTCACAAGGTCGAGTTTTGCGGCCTCCCAGAGAGGGTGAATACCTCTGACGAGCTGTTTGACTGTATCAATACATTCCGCCGACGGAAAACGCAGCGTAAAGATGTCCCCTCTAAACTCATAGCTCATCATTTGTATGAGTGGACCCTCTACAGAGTTCCACACATGTTCAAAAATCCGATCGTTAACCAGATCCTCCACATGGAACCGATGATCTGGTGGAATCCTACCGGATGCACAGCCGACTGCATAAGTCAGCTCATCTCTGTTGTGCTTCCTTGCCGCTCTGGCGTAAGAGGGCGGCACCTTACCGTTCTCAGCGACCATCTTCCCTTTCCGTGATGGCTGTGGCCTTTTGGAAGTCACAGTCCTCCATAAAGACTCAGGGGGCGTGCGCGCTTCCTCCGTTCCTGTTCCAACTTTATCCACCTCCGCAGGACACAGCCTGGAGACTCCATTGCGGGATGGCAAGCTTGGTTTTCCCAGAGTACTTGAAAGCGGGGAGTTCATTTTCCTCTTCAGTATTTTAGCAGTGTTATGCTCTTCGGGAGATCTGATTCTCTTTCCAGCTTCCGTAGAAGTGCCTGAAATGTCAGTTCTATCCCTTTCCAGCATCCTGCACTTTCGCCCGATTACGCTGCCGGTACATACTCCACTGTCTCCTTCGTCGTGCACCGAAAAGCTTACTCGGTCTGCTTGTGAGCTTAGCACAGCCATAGCTCACTTCTGCTGTCATCCCGATGACCTCATCTCTCGATTCGTCTGCGATGACTGTTTCATTGGTACAGTCGCTGTCTGAATCCGAGTCAGAAACTCCACCTTTACTTAAAGGCTGAGGACGAACTGTGCATCCTTCTGATTTATCCTTGTCTTCCTCATTTATTAGTCTGACGACTAGTTGTGCGCTAGAAGCATTACTCTCGACTACAGGTGCCAAGGCACCCACACCTATAGGAGGGAAGGACAACATGCTGCGGTCTGACGCCTCCACCGCAGATGTTGGGTCTTTGGAGTCCAGCCTACTCCAAAAGGCTTTAAAATTTTTTTCGTAACAGGTAGAGCCTATTCCGAGATACGAATATATATTTATTTTTTCTTTGAGGAGCGAAATAAAAACACGTCCGCTTCACTCAACGGCTACAATACAAAGTCAAGGTATTTAAGATTAGAAAACGAATTTGATAACCTATTTTGGGCCATGTGTTTGGGGGACACCTCATCGTGTAAACTCCCCTAAATCAATGGCAATATCTGGTTTAAATAAATGGTATTTGAAAGAAGAGCACGATGCTGATATTTTTTCAGGGCCAAGTGTGTCAAACGATATACTATTTTCGTAGCATGCTATTTCACTAAATGCTCTTAAATTGGCGAAAAAAAAAATTTCCAAGGAAACTGTTGTTCCACATAAAGTAAAAGAAGGCGTAGCGGTGCGGGCCCGGGTCAGCTAGTTTCGTTATAAAAGTACAATGTAGTAGTTCGAAAAGTCACAAATCTCAATTTACCGTACAACTCCTCGACACTTAGCTTTTCCCCGAAATTGTTTCTGAGTATTGCTTTAATTTTTGTCCATGATTTTACGTGGAAGTTTATTTCCAACGTTTATCTTGCTTTACCCCTCAGTCTGCTCTTTATCAGGTCCGAAAAGAATAGTTGAGACGTCTACTCATAGCTTTGAAGAACAGGATTAATGTTATGAACATGCACAAATCTATTTTGTCATCTTTAAATTCCGGAAACTTCTCTAGATATTTTATAGGGTTAAGAATTATAGAAGGGATCGGTCCGTCCTGAGCCATTTTTATACCCTCAACCATAAGATGGGGGGTATACTAATTTCGTCATTCTGATTGTAACTACTCGAAATATGCGTCTGAGACCCTATAAAGTATATATATTCTTGATCGTCGTGACATTTTATGTCGATCTAGCCATGTCCGTCCGTCCGTCTGTCTGTCGAAAGCACGCTAACTTCCGAAGGAGTAAAGGTAGCCGCTTGAAATTTTGCACAAATACTTCTTATTAGTGTAGGTCGGTTGGAATTGTAAATGGGCCATATCGGCCCATTTGATATAGCTGCCATATAAACCGATCTTGGGTCTTGACTTCTTGAGCCTCTAGAAGGCGCAATTCTTATCCGATTTGGAATGAAATTTTGCACGACGTGTTTCGTTATTATATCCAACAACTGTGCCAAGTATGGTTTAAATCGGTTTATAACCTGATATAGCTGCCACATAAACCGATCTTGGGTCTTGACTTCTTGAGCCTCTAGCGTGCGCAATTCTTATCCGATTGGAATGAAATTTTGCACGACGTGTTTTGTTATGATATCCAACAACTGTGCGAAGTATGGTTCAAATCGGTCCACAACCTTATATAGCTGTCATATAAACCGATCTTGGGTCTTGACTTCTTGAGCCTCTAGAGGGCGCAATTCTTATCCAATTTGAATGAATTTTTGCACGAAGTATTTCGTTATGATATCCAACAACTGTGCCAAGTATGGTTCAAATCGGTTCATAACCTGATATAGCTGTCATATAAACAGATCTGGGGACTTGACTTCTTGAGCTTCTAAAGGGCGCAATTCCTATCCAATTTGGCTGAAATTTCGCAAGACGTTTTTTATTGTTACTTTCAACAACTATGTCAAATAAAGTACAAGTCGGTTCATAACCTGATTTAGCTGCCATATAAACCGATCTGGGATCTTGACTTCTTGAGCCTCTAGAGGTCGCAATTATTATCTGATTTGCCTGAAATTTTGTACGACGGATTCTCTCATGACCATTAACATAAGTGTTTATTATGGTCTGAATCGGTCTATAGCCCGATACAGCTCCCATATAAATCGATCTCTCTATTTTATTTCTTGAGCCCACAAAGAGCGCAATTCTTATTCGAATTGGCTGACATTTTACACAGGTCTCCAATATAAATATAATTTAATTGTGGTCCAAACCGGACCATATCTTAATATCGCTCTAATAGCAGAGCAAATCTTTTCTTATATCCTTTTTTTTGCCTAAGAAGAGATGCCGGGAAAAGAACTCGACAAATGCGATCCATGGTGGAGGGTATATAAGATTCGGCCCGGCCGAACTTAGCACGCTTTTACTTGTTAATTAATAAGTTAACTCGACTTATTTTTAGGTTTTTCTTGTGTTTTTTCCTTATTTTACTAGAATAATTTTTATACCCACCACCGATGGATGGGGTATATTCATTTTGTAATTCCGTTTGCAACACATCGAAATATCCATTTCCGACCCTATAAAGAATATATATTCTTGATCAGCGTAAAAATGTAAGACGATCTAGACATGTCCGTCCGTCTGTCTGTTGAAATCACGCTACAGTCTTCAAAAATAGAGATATTGAGCTGAAACTTTACACAGACTATTTTTTTGTCCATAAGCAGGTTAAGTTCGAAGATGGGCTATATCGGACTATATCTTGATATAGCCCCCATATAGACCGATCCGCCGATTTAGGGTCTTAGGCCCATAAAAGCCACATTTATTATCCGATTTTACTGAAATTTGGGACAATGAGTTGTGCTAGGCCCTTCGACATCAATTGTTAATTTGGCCCAGATCGGTACAGATTTGGATATAGCCACCATATATACCGATCCGCCGATTTAGGGTCTTAGGCCCATCAAAGCCACATTTATTATACGTTTTTGCTGAAATTTGGGGCAGTGAGTTGTGTTAGGCCCTTCCCCATCTTTCTTCAATTCGGTCCAGATTTGGATATAGCTGCCATATAAACCGATCCTCCGATTTTGGGTCTTAGGCCCATAATCGTCGCCTTCTGCGTCCTCGTCGTCGGACTATGTGAACCCCCGACCTCTCCCGTACAACAATCTACGCAACGTCAGCATCCTAGCCCATATATTACCAGGCCCGTGCCGGGAAGTGTATCGTTCTTGCAGTTAAACTTCAACGGACTTCGTGGCAAGATCGATGAGATCGTGGACTTTATGAGTCGGAAGAGCATATTGGTCGCAGCGATCTAGGAGACAAAGCTGACCAACACCTGCAGCGTTCACAGTTGTCACGGTTACAATGTGCTACGTAAGGATCGCTCAAGGAATGGAGGTGGGGGATTGGCCTTCGTAATACATCATATAGACCTATCTCGCCTGCGCATTACGCTAATGACCTCTACCTAATGGCTAGGCTTACAACCCCGACATAAGTGGGTTGCTATCTGACCATAATCGTCTGGTTCTAGGGGACTTTAAAGCGCATCACACGTCATGGCATTCTCCCCTAGGTAACGACCAGCTCCACGTTTTGCACGGTGAATGAGGATGCCCCCACTAGGATTACGAGGAGGTGCAGCAGTTCGCCAGACATCTCTATTGCATCCCCTGATCTCCTGAGTGACGTATCCTGGCAAGCCGTCATCTCTTTGGGGTCAAACCACCTCCCCATAATTCTCACCATCGACCGACCACCCGACTACATAACCTCTGAGCGCCGGACGTTTATCAATTATAAGAAGGCCGATTGGACTGGCTTCAGAGAGTATAGCAATCGCCGCTTCAGTGAACTGCCGCCCCTCTCTGATGTGCTTATGGCCGAGAGGAAATTCCGAGACATCATTAACGCAGCAACCGCTCGCTTTATACCAGCCGGTCGAATACCCCAAGTGCGGCCCAATTTCCCGGCGCAAGCAGTGGTACTCGCAGACGAGCGTGATGGAATTCGTGCTATGGACCCCGCTAACCCCAGAATCAGCGAGCTGAATCTGGAAATAAACAGGGTGGTCAACGAACATAAGCGGAATTTGTGGCTGGAACACTTGGAGCAATGTAACTTAGGCACCGGTGCAGGCAAACTGTGGTCTATTGTTAAGTCACTCAGTCACTTTTGGCGAAATAACCGTGACTGATCCGAAGAGATGCGCCAGGTTGTTCAACCGTCAATTTATTGTGCATCCCAAAAGAGACAGGGCAAGGAGGAGAGCCATTCGCCGTATTCGTGGTCTCCGAGCCGATGAACAGCCATCACAATTTACCGTGGGCGAAGTTACGAATGTCATCCGTGGCGCCAAATGCCTTTAATTTGAGGCTCATCTAGCTAGGATTGAATTATACTCCCATTTGAGGGTGGGGCGACCCCCAATTACTTGGACCTCATGTTTTATGTCATATTTGTAGTCTAGCCCCGAATACCTTTCGTTTGAGTCCCATATTGATATTTACGTCCAATATATTTGTTTGGGGCAGTTTTTGGTGTTAGACGACCCCTCGCATATTTCATCCCAATTTTTAATATCATATTCGTATTCTACTCCCTTTCATTTGATATCCATATTATCTCTATTGGTCCACTTTTGTTATTAGATGGTGTTTTCGAGGTAACGGGGGAGGGTCCGCCCCTTCCAATATCAACAAACATGTTCGTGATCTACTCCCAAATGCCTTTCATTCGAGTCCCATATTGTCATTATCGTCCTATAAACCTATTTTAGGTGGTTTTAGGGTCGGGGCGGCCCTACAGTTACTTGGATCCAATTTTTAATATGAAATTCGTAGTCTACCCTTGAATACCTTTCATTTGAATGCCATATTGTGGTCGTACTTTTAGGGTGACGGGGAGGGTCCGCCTCTACCAATATAAATATAATATATAGGCTATTGCTCCTTCTGCACCACCCCCCACAATCTATGTAAATTTGAAAGAAATCGGTTCACCTTACCACTGTCCTCA
Source organism: Stomoxys calcitrans (assembly GCF_963082655.1). Lineage (NCBI taxonomy): Eukaryota > Metazoa > Arthropoda > Insecta > Diptera > Muscidae > Stomoxys > Stomoxys calcitrans. Next base: position 111,967,300 of record NC_081552.1, on the reverse strand, counting down.
ACCTGTCTTTGAACACTCTTTTAGTTACCGATGTCTGGAAAATAGGCAGAATGATCCCGCTACTGAAGCCTGGAAAAGACCCGAGTTTGAGGGATTCGTACAGACCGATCTCCCTTCTCTCACCAGTGGCAAAGACGCTTGAGGCATTACTCCTCCCAAGCCTCGTAGGAGAATTTCCATTTTCGATCATCAACATGGATTTCGGAGACTGCACAGCACAACAACAGCTTTGAATGCCATCACCGCACACATTTGCCGTGGCTTCAATCAACCCAGGCCATGTGATAGGACGGTCCTCGTGGCACTGGACCTATCGAAGGCATTCGACACGGTCAGCCATGCCAAATTATTTGAGGACATCGCCAACACATCCCTCCAGCCAGGCCTGAAACGATGTGTCGCGAATTATCTGTGTGGTCGCCAGTCATTTGTGGAATTTAGGGATAAGAAGTCGAAACACCGTAGAGTGAAACAGGGAGTTCCACGAGGTGGGGTGATATCTCCGGCACTGTTTAACCTCCATCTATCCTCCATTCCACCCCCTCCATTCCACCCCCTCCAGACGGCATAGAGGTCCTATCATATGCGGACGATTGTACGATCATGGCATCAGGCCCCCCACCCATTGATGACATCTGCGATAGGTTGAACGTCTACCTCAACGAGCTTGCCTCATATTTCGCTGCGAGAAATCTGAAGATATCTGTCACCAAATCTTCAGCCACATTGTTCACTACAAATACGCGTGAGGTGAATACTGAGCTGACTGTGATGGTCGATGGAGAAATGATTCCGACCATCAAGTGTTCCAAAATACTTGACGTCACATTTGACAGCTCTTACACATTCTCCCCACATGCCACAGCAATCTGCGATAAAGCCAAAAGTAGAAACAAGGTCCTCAAGTCACTTGTTGGCAGCATTTGGGTGCAGACAAAGAAACTTTGTTGACCGCGTACAAAGCATTTTGGGCTGTTATCGCGAAACCATCCAAATCATCATCTTGTGGATAGATATCCACCGCCCAGAAGCCTTAAGGTAGATCTACATGATCTAGAGCGTGAGGTTCAGCGCTACAAGAGAGAACCTCTAGATCAAGCGGCAAATCAAGCGGGTCTAAACAACATTCATGCAGACACGGTAGCAGATGCGGTAATTGGCTACTGGATGAATGTAGTCCTTGGAGAACGACCGCCACCCATTGCACCCGAAGAAATCGACCTCCCCCGGCAAACCAGAGTAGTTCTGGCTCAATTACGTTCCGGCAGATGCAGCCGCCTCAATTCCCACAGAGCTAGAATTGATGCCGACGTGCAAGATGTATGTCCCGATTGTAACCAGGGACCGCACGATACACGTCACCTGTTTAACTGCCCGGCCAGACCCACTCGACTCAGACCCAGATCCCTGTGGACGCACCTCAATTAGTCGCAGAGTTCCTGGGTCTTGACACTCAACAGAATCAAGCAGACGAAAGATAGATCACAATAAATTGCTACAACAACAACATTCCTCGTCAATTTGGCCCTGATCGGTTAAGATTTGGATATAGCTGCCATATAGACCGATCCTCCGATTTATGGTCTTAGGCCCATAAAAGCCACATTTATTATCAGATTTTGGTGAAATTTGGGACAGTGAGTTATGTTAGGACCTTCGACATCCTTCGTCAATTTGGTCCAGATCGGTACAGATTTGGATATAGCCCCCCCTATATACCGATCCGCCGATTTAGGGTCTTAGGCCCATCAAAGCCACATTTATTATCCGATTTAGCTGAAATTTGGGACAGTGAGTTGTGCTAGGCCCTTCGACATCCTTCGTCAATTTGGCCCAGATCGTTCCAGATTTGAATATAGCTGCCATATAGACTTCCAATTTAGGGTCTTAGGCCCTTAAAGCCACATTTATTGTCCGATTTTGCTGAAATTTGGGACAGTGAGTTGTGCTAGGCCCTTCGACATCCTTCGTCAATTTGGCTCAGATCGTTCCAGATTTGAATATAGCTGCCATATAGACCGATCCTCCGATTTAGGGTCTTAGGCCCATCAAAGCCACATTTATTGTCTGATTTTGCTGAAATTTTGGACTGTGAGTTATGCTAGGCCCTTCGACATCCTTCGTCAATTTGGCTCAGATCGTTCCAGATTTGAATATAGCTGCCAAATATAGCGATCCGCCGATTTAGGGTCTTTGGCCCATCAAAGCCACATTTATTATCCGATTTAGCTGAAATTCGTGACAGTGAGTTGTGTTAGGCCTTTCGACATCCTTAGTCAATTTGGCCCAGATCGTTCCAGATTTGGATACAGCTGCCAAATAGACCGATCCTCCGATTTAGGGTCTTATGCCCTTAAAGCCACATTTATTGTCTGATTTTGCTGAAATTTTCGACATCCTTTGTCAATTTGGCCCAGATCGGTTAGAATTTGGATATAGCTGCCATATAGACCAATCTTCCGATTTAGTCTTAGGCCCATCGAAGCCATATATATTATCAAATTTCACTGCAATTTGGGACAGTGAGTTTTGTTAGGCCCTTTGACATCATTCGTCAATTTAGTCCAGATCGGATCAGATTTGGATATAGCTGCCATATAGACCGATCCCTCGGTTTAAAGTCTTGGCCCCAAAAAAGGGGCATTTATAATCGATTTAACTGAAATTTGACACATTGGTTGTTTTACATCCAGGTTGTATATGGTTCAGATCGGTTTATTTTTAGATATAGGTACTAAAAGACCAATTTTTTGTTATACACAATAGAACAATGACTTGTACCCATTAGTATTTGATCCAAATTGGATTATATTTCGATATAACTGCTATGGGACATAAGACATGCAATTTTCACCGGTTTTTGATGAAAGGTGGTTTATATATATATCCGAGGTGTTGGGTATCCAAAGTTCGGCCCGGCCGAACAGAACGCCTTTTTACTTGTTTAATCTCCGAAGGAGGGGCGTACCCTCCCCCTTACCTTAATTTTCATAAACGCCAGATCTCGGATGGGGTGCACCAAGTTAAGCGAATTTTTGTATGCCACCTTATGGTACCCCAAAACACGAAATTGGTATAAAATGTTGGGGTCAAATAACCAGGGGGACGCCCATCCTAAACCCACCCGAACGGACATGTTTACAGATTGGGACAAATTTACAGCCTGATTACCTGATTTAGGAGTGTTTTGACCCCCATCTTGCCATTGGCCTCAAAATTGGAATTTAAATTCGTTTTCTAATCTCATTTAAACTCCTTATTCCAAAAGTCAGCAAATATGTCCGGTTTGGGGTATTGACCCTAAAAACTATGAATATTTAGTTCCACTCTCTTTAAGACCCAAATTGTCTTGGTGAGCAAATACGTCCTATTTGGGGGTTGTTATGGTGGTGGGACGTCCGCTAGACAGTTGGCTCGCAATGTTGATATCAGATACGTGGTCTACTCCCACATACCTTTAATTTGAGCCCCATATTTCCATAGTCGGCAAACATGACCGGCTTGGGAGTGTTTTGGGGATGGGCGGCCACTCAGTGAGTAGGCCTTGAAAATATATATCGGATTCGTGTTCCACTTTAAAAACCCTCTTATTTGAGCCTCATATTGCAATAGTCAGAAAATACTTCCGATTTGGGTGGTGTTGTGGGGATGGGGTGGCCCCATACACACTTTTCCCGAATATTGATATCAAATTCGTGCTTTACTCCCAAAGACCTTTCATTTGAGCCCCATATTCCCATTGTCGTAAATTTGTCCCCTTTGGGGGATGTTTTTGGTGAGAGGCGGCCCCCCCAACACGTGGCCCCATATTTTGATATCAGATTCGTATTCTGCATTTACATACCTTTCATTTGAGACCCAGGTGGTCCCCCTAGCACTTGGTCCGACAATTGTATATCAGATACGTTTTCTTATCCTAAATACCTTTCATTTGAGTCCCATATTGTCGCGATTGGTCTAAATATATGTTTGGTAGGTTTTAGGGTGGGGCATCCTCCGTAGTTACCCCATCCGAAATTTAGATGCCAAATTTTTATTTTTAGGGTACTATATGAGAGCACACCAAATTTCGCTTAAATCGCACCACCCATCTCCGAGATCTGGCGTTTCTGAAAATTAGAGTATTGGGGAGGGTCCGCCCCCTCCTTCAAATATCAAAAAATGTAGTACCCTATTTTCACCACGGAGTCGTTATGCACCATCTGTGAAAATTTCAAGAAAATCGGTACAGCTGTTTCTGTGTCTATAAGGAACACACAAACATACAAACAAACAAACCTAAAAACAAACACAAATTGATTTTTATATATAACATTAATATGGGTAACTATAACTTTTATTCTCTTTATTACAAATCGCCAGATTGCAACTTATAATATTGGGTTGCCCAAGAAGTAATTGCGGATTTTTCATATAGTCGGCTTTGACAAATTATTTCACAGCTTGTGACTCTGTAATTGCATTCTTTCTTCTGTCAGTTATCAGCTGTTACTTTTAGCTTGCTTTAGAAAAAAGGGTAAAAAAGTATATATGATTAAAGTTCATTCTAAGTTTTATTAAGAATCCATTTACTTTCTTTTAAAAAATCCGCAATTACTTTTTGGGCAACCCAAATATGCGATAAGCGCTCACCCTTTTCGTTGACATCTGAACATCTTCCACATATCTGGTGATGTGCATTATCATCAATTCCTACAATGAGGCTTTTCTTCCCTACAGAAGCGGCTTCAACCAGCAACTTAAGGTTTGAAGGCAGCATCTCTGAATCGTGTGCTATATATAAGGAAGCCAGCTATTAATAAAGCTTATTCATTTCAAGGCTGGCTACTACTGAATCTTCAGTGCTTAGCGACGGAAGAAGAAAAACATTCAGACTACTCTTTGCAAGATTTAAGGCTCTGTATCTCCCATTCCCCATACCCTTGAGTAGTTTAAATTCCGGAATTCTTAGTCCACGAACCATTCCCCCCTGACACGTCAAATCTCCTTGCCATTAGAAGGACTTTTATTGCCGCCGAAGCGGCCTTACAATGGAGGAGATTTATCTGTAGAAACCGGACCATAGTCAGGATTCAGAACATCCGCCACTATTGTGTCAGCCTCGTCTTCTGATTCTCTGATAGATCTTGTCATGATGATGGATCTTGTCATGATGAGCTTTTGTACGCATCCAGGGGCAGGTGAGAATGCTGTGGAACCACTCTTCCTCAGGACATTGGACACTTGCGGTGTGGACGGTTCCTCCTTAGCTGCTGCTGTCGAAGTACTTTTTGAGATCCGTGCTCCCCCGCTTGACCCACCTAGACAGGGCTTATCGGGTCTCGTTTCCATGCCATCCCCTCCTGTTTCGATTGTGGGAGGGGTATTTAGTCTCCTGCAATCCGCCAGACTTTAGCGATGTGGTCGATAGTTCCTCATGCAAGTGTTCAGCAACAACTGCTGAGTCTTCTCCTGATTCACCAACCCCACCGCTTCTATAGACCTTCAGGTTCAACTTGTTGAATCCGTAGGACACCTTTAGACTTGTTGAGGTATGCGAGACAGCCGGAGTTTAGTACGAATATACTGTATGTCGCCGGTCACCAACACCCTCATCCAATCTTCCAGTTGGCGGTTGAAAGATTGGGATTACATTCCTTTAGTCTTCCAAGTATGGATTCAGGATCTGAGGAAATCTTTGGTATGCAACCATGCGCCATTGGTCGAGAAGGAATATCTTCCATCTTGACTAAAACTAGTGCTGCACCTGGCCAGATCTCACCAATATTTGTTAGCGCACAACTATACATTTGATTTGAGCGTTGATCTGCGTAGGTAATTAGTCTGTATCGGCCCCGATACCAGCCTGCATCGTCACAAACTGGAGGAGACCCAGGAAATTCCGCAAGGACATCGGAGTATATGGATGACAGTCCATTGAATATGCCACTCTAATTATTCCTAGGTATGCAACCCTGTTCGTCTCCCTTGCCGATAGTTCCTATCACCAGACTGTCCCTAGCGACATTAGCTAAGGTTCTTGGACCCATCTTACCGTTGTTCGCCCTAGATCTTTTAGGCATGGAATGCCCTCCAGGTGACCGCAGCCTTTTGGCTGATTACGGTGCAGTTTCCGAATCTAAAGTGTAGTCTTTGGGGTAACCTGTGCAGCGAATCTCTGAGCCCAATTTAGGAAGTTTTTCTTCCTAGCAGTGATAGTCTTAGGATCATTCGCACTAAGCCTCTCAATAAACCTTGTTGGTTTGCTGGGGAAGTCCGATGGCCCTGGTAAATTATAGGCATGCGATGATAGAATAGGTTCGACCTTGAGGCTCGAACCAGGTGTCTTCGTCAAAAGCCCTTGCTGACCAGTCGCTGTTCGCTAGTGGAACCGGGAGCTGCTGGGCCACCAGTCGAGGATTCAGAAGCAGAAAACATGCTAAGGCCTAATAGCACCACCGCATCTGTTGGGTCTTAGGAGTCCACTCTAAGCCTACTCCCGTGCTCTAGATCTGCCTCTCCACTGGAAACAGACGCAGATCATTAACCGCGTAATGGATACCACTATTGCAGCTATCCTTGAGTGACTTAAATTTTTCTTCAAAAAATTTCAATCCATTAAGAGTTACAAAAAATTCTTGCGGAGCGAAATAACAAAACGTCCGCTCCAATCAACGGTTCAACAAAAATAAAAAAATAAATTGTAAGCAAAACAAACAAGTAAGAGCGCGCTAATTCCGACCGGGCCTAATCTAATATACCCCCCATCATGGATCGCATCCGTCGAGTTCTTTGCGCAGTATCTCTTTTTAGGCAAACAAAGAATAATGAATATTGACGGAGGAGGAGGAGGAGCTATATCAAGTTATAGTCCGATTCGGGGCTCAAGAAGTATAATCGGGAGATCGGTTTATATGGGAGCTGTGTCAAGCTATAGATCGCTTCAGACCACACTGCACACGTATGTTGAAGGCCATGGGAGAAGCCGTTGTACAAAATCTGTGCCAAATCGGAGGAGAATTGCGCTTCCTAGAAGCTCAAGAAGTCAAGATCCCAGATCGGTTAGATGGCAGCTATATCAGGTTATGGACCGATTTAGACCATACTTCGTTCAATTGTTGGAAGTGATATCAAAACACTATGTGCAAATTTCATTTAAATCGGATAGGAATTCCGCCTTCTAAAAGCTCAAGAAGTCAAGACCCAGGATCGGTTTATATGGCAGCTATACCAGGTTATGAACCGATTTGAACCATACTAAACACAGTTGTTAGAAATGATATTAACACACTATGTGCAAAATTTCAGTCAAATCGGATAAGAATTGCGCCCTTAGAGGCTCAAGAAGTCAAGACCCAAGATCGGTTTATATGGCAGCTATATCAAAACATGAACCGATTTGGCCCATTTACAAATCCAACCGACCTACACAAATAAAAAGTATTTTCAAGCAGCTAGCTTTACTCCTTCAAACGTTAGCGTGCTTTCGACAGACAGGCGGACGGACATGGCTAGTTCGACTTAAAATGTCACGACGATCAACGTTATATTTACTTTATGGGGTCTTAGACGCATATTTCGAAGTGTTACAAACAGAATGACGAAATTAGTATACCCCCATCCTATGGTGGAGGGTATAAAAACAATGCCAAAGTGCCGCAAATTAAGCTGCGCTATATCAACTAGTTCGACCACAGGAATTGAATTGAATTGAATTCATCCTTGAGTTCAAAGATGGCGTATATCTTGAAATAGCGCCGCTGAGGGTGATGAGCCAGATCTGACTCTATTTGTATGCAGCTGACACATAGCCCTGGTTCCGATTGAAGGCATTGCATCCGAAAAAACCACATTTCCTACCCATAATTTACGAAATTTGGAATAGAATTTTTAACACTTGTACCAGTATAGTCAATTTCAGAACTTACACCGTCGAGAAGGGGCGCATCTGGAGGGGGATGTCCCCATGTTTGTTTCGCTCTCCAGTCACTTTCTATCACACTCTGGTGGGCGTTATTTCGCCCAAAACGAGAAATGTCATGTCCCCCAAACGATGCCACAAGCCCAAAAATAATTTTCCAAATGTCCCAAAGCCCAAATAAAAATCCAAACTTTGGATCGAAATCCAATTGTGACATTTGAACATTCATATATTGCATAATATCCAAAAACAACTGTGCAATTAAGCTCAACTTTTTTTATGTTATATGCAATAACACTCAAATCGGAAAAACATCCTTGAATTTTTGGGCTTTATACAATTTTCTTCAATATAAAGTTTCTAACAAAATTCAGAAAATGTCATTACATCTAAAATATATCCACTGAATTCTCTATTTATTGGGTTGCCCGAAAAGTAATTGTCGGTAATATAGTAGTAATATAGTCGGCGTTGACAAATTTTTTCAACGGCTTGTGACTCTGTAATTCCATTCTTTCTTCTGTCAGTTATCAGCTGTTACTTTTAGCTTGCTTTAGAAAAAAAGTGCGCGAAATTTTGTTTACATTTGTTGGTTTGGCGTCAATTTTAATATGGGTACCACATGTATTGAAAGAAATTCATTTAACAAACCGAATCAACGCTTGTGATATGCACCTTAAAAGCAATGAATTCGATCCGTTTTTAAAACGAATCATAACTGGAGATTAAAAATGGATTGTTTACAACAACGTTAGTCGAAAACGATCATGGTCCAAGCATGGTGAACCAGCTCAAACCACTTCAAAGGCTGATATCCACCAAAAGAAGGTTATGCTGTCTGTTTGGTGGGATTGGAAGGGTGTGGTATATTTTGATTAATTCGGATGTTTACTGTCAACAATTGGACAAATTGAATACAGCCATCAAGGAGAAGCGACCATAATTGGTCAATCGTAAAGGTGTCATATTCCACCAGGACAACGCTAGAACGCACACATCTTTAGTGAGCTTGGCTGGGAACTTTTGATGCATCCACCATATAGCCCTGACTTTGCACCATCAGACTACCATTTATTTCGATCTTTGCAGAACTCCTTAAATGGTAAAACTTTCGGCAATGATGAGGCTAAAAAATCGCACTTGGTTCAGTTTTTTGCAGATAAAGGCCAGAAGTTCTATGAGCGTGGAATAATAAATTTGCCAGGAAGATGACAAAAGGTTATCGAACAAAATGGCAATTATATATTTGGTTAAAGTTCATTCTAAGATTTATTAAAAATGGATTTACTTTCTTTTAAAAAATGCGCAATTACTTTTTAGGCAACCCAATAGAATGCAAAAGCCATTTTTATGTAGAAAATTTTTGACATTTTTAGTTTACTGTTTATAGGCAAACAGTGATGAAAAATTTGTGATATTGTCTTACTTTTGAAAGTTCTCTGATGTGCTACTTTTTGAATAGAAAGCATTGAACGAAATGGTCTATGCCGAACAATATCCTGCAATGAAATCTGAGTAAGATTTTAAGATCAAAAAGAAAGCGCAAAAAAACAAACCAAACGAAAGGTACGTCGCAATTTGGTGAAGGTATCACTGCCTTTACACAAAACAACACTGACGGCATCAGCCGATGGCTGATATTAATGCAGGGAACAAATAAGTTCGGCAAAATAGTGTTAGTTTGTTGCTATTGGCATTGTTGGATGACTTTGATTTGAATAAGGGAAGGAAGACATTACTTGTTATACCCTCCACCATAGGATGGGGGTATACTAATTTCATTCTGTTTGTAACTCTTCGAAATATTCGTCTAAGACCCCATAAAGTATATATATTCTTGATCGTCATGACATTTTATGTCGAACTAGCCATGTCCGTCCGTCTGTCCGTTCGTCCGTCCCTCTGTCTGTCGAAAGCACGCTAACTTTCGAAGGAGTAAAACTAGGCGCTTGAAATTTTGCACAAATACTTCTTATTAGTATAGGTCGGTTAGGATTGTAAATGGGCTATATGGGCCCAGGATTTGATATAGCTGCCATATAAACCGATCTGGGATCCTGACTTCTTGAGCCGCTATAGGGCACAATTCTTATCCGATTTGGCTGAAATTTTACATGAGGTGTTTTATTACGACTTCCAACAGCTGTGCTTAGAATAGTTCAAATCGATTCATAACTTGATATAGCTGCCATATTAATCGATAATCGGACGCAATTATTACTAGATTTGGCTGAAATTTTGCATGAGGTGTTTTATTTTGCCTTTACAAATGTGTTCAAATCGGTCCATCACCTGATATAGCTCCTATATATACCGATCTGGGGTCTTGACAGCGTGAGCCTCTACAGGGGGCAATTCCTATCCGATATGGTTGAAATATTGCGTGACGTATTTTTTTATTAAGAATGGTTCAAATCGGTCCATATCCTGATATATCTGCCATATAAACCGATCTGGGGTCTTGACTTCTTGAGCCACTAGAGGACACAATTATTATCCGATTTGGCTGAAATTTTGCATGACGTGTTTTGTTATGAATTTCAACAACTGTGCTATGAATAATTGAAATCAGTTCATAACCTGATATAGCTGCCATATAAACCGATCTGGGGTCTTGACTTCTTGAGCCACTAGAGGGCGCAATTATTATCCGATTTAGCTGCAATTTTGTACTACGGCTTCTCTCATGACCTTTTACATATGTGTCGAAAATGGCATGAATCGGTTTATAGCCTAATGCAGCTCCCCTCAAACCGATCTCCCTATTTTATTTCTTCAAACCCTAAAGGGCGCAATTATTACTAGATTTATCTGAAATTTTACACAATGACTTCTACTATGGTCTCCAATATTCAGTTCAATTATGGTTCGAAATGAACCATAACTTGATATTTTTCCAATAACATAGCAATTATTTTCTTTTATCCTCTGTTTGCCTAAGAAGATATACCGTGGCAAGAGCTCGACAAATGCGATCCATGGTGGAGGCCCAGTCGAACTTAGCACGCTTTTACTTGTTTTTCTATTGAGCTTGTTATTCAAATCGTCTTTAAGAGCCCTGTTCAAATTCAGATGTATGCTTTGCAACAAACTCCAGTTGGGTTGGTACGCAAAGCACCGTGATCCATTTGACAAATTTCTGCTGATGCAGATTCTGGCGAATCGGAAATCGCGATTGAGAAAGTGGGTCAAATGCTTTAAAGCAGCATCATTCATTTTACCTTACTATAGAAAGTTCTTTGCTTTGCAATTCTTTTAATAGAAAGAATTGAACGAAATTGTCTATAGCTGGATAAATATTGCATTCGAATCTAAAACGAAAAACGATAAACATATCTTATACATAACAAGTAAAAGCGTGCTAAGTTCGGCCGGGCCGAATCTTATATACCCTCCACCATGGATCGCATTTGTCGAGTTCTTTTCCCGGCATCTCTTCTTAGGCAAAACGGGAAATAAGAAAAGATTTGCTCTGCTATTAGAGCGATATCAAGATATGGTCCGGTTTGGACCACAATTAAATTATAGGATGGAGACCTGTGTAAAATGTCAGCCAATTCGAATAAGAATTGTGCCCTTTGGGGGCTAAAGAAGTAAAATAGAGAGATCGATTTATATGGGAGCTGTATCAGGCTATGGACCGATTCAGACCATAATAAACACGTATATTGATGGTCATGAGAGAATCCGTCGAACAAAATTTCAGGCAAATCGGATAATAATTGCGACCTCTAGAGGCTCAAGAAATAAAGATCCCAGATCGGTTTATATGGCAGCTATTTCAGTTTATAAACTGATTTGAACCTTATTTGACACAGTAGTTGAAAGTAAGAATAGAATACATCATGCAAAATGCATTCAAATCGGATAAGAATTGCGCCCTCTAGAGGTTCAAGAAGTCAAGACCCAAGATCGGTTTATATGACAGCTATATCAGGTTATAGACCGATTTGAACGATACTTGGCACAATTGTTGGATATCATAACAAAACACGTCGTGCAAAATTCATTCAAATCGGATAAGAATTGCGCCCTCTAGAGGTTCAAGAAGTCAAGACCCAAGATCGGTTTATATGACAGCTATATCAGGTTATAGACCGATTTGAACGATACTTGCCACAGTTGTTGGATATCATAACAAAACACGTCGTGCAAAATTTCATTCCAATCGGAGAAGAATTGCGCACTCTAGAGGCCCAAGAAGTCAAGACCCAAGATCGGTTTATATGGCAGCTATATCAAAACATGAACCGATATGGTCCATTTACAATACCGACCGACCTACACCAGTAAGAAGTATTTGTGCAAAATTTCAAGCGGCTAGCTTTACTTTTTCGGTAGTTAGCGTGCTTTCGACAGACAGACGGACTGACGGACGGACATGGCTAAATCGACATAAAATGTCGCGACGATCAAGAATATATGTACTTTATGGGGTCCCAGATGAATATTTCGAGTAGTTACAAACAGAATGACGATATTAGTATACCCCCATCCTATGGTGGAGGGTATACAAATCAATTTGTGTTTGTTTGTAGGTTTGTTTGTATGTTTGTGTGTTCCTTATAGACTCAAAAACGGCTGAACCGATTTTCTTGAAATTTTCACAGATGGGGCATCATGATCCCGTGGTGAAAATAGGGTACTAAATTTTTTGATATTTGAAGGGGGCGGACCCTCCCCCTTACCCTAATTTTCAGAAATGGCAGATCTTGGAGATGGGTGATGCGATTTAAGCGAAATTTGGTGTGCTCTCATAAAGTACCCTAAAAATAAAAATTTGGTATCCAAATTTCGGATGGGGTACCTAGAGGGTACCTACCAAACATATATTAAGACCAATCACGACAATATGGGACTCAAATGAAAGGTATTTAGGATATGAAAACGTATCTGTCGGATCAAGTGCTAGGGTGACCACCCCTAGCCCCTACACACCCCTAAATCGGACATATTTATCGACCATGGCAATATGGGACTGAAATGAAAGGTATTTGAATGCAGAATACGAATCTGATATCCAAATATGGGACCAAGTGTTTGGGGGGCCGCCTCTCACCAAAAACATCCCCCAAAGGGGACAAATTTACGACCATAGCAATATGGGGCTCAAATGAAAGGTCTTTGGGAGGAAAACACGAATTTGATATAAATATTCGGGAAAAGTGGCTATGGGGTACCCCATCCCCACAATACCACCCAAATAGGAAGTATTTTCTGACTATTGCAATATGAGGCTCAAATAAGACGGTTTTTAAAGTGGAACACTCAAGCCGGTCATATTTGCCGACTATGGAAATATGGAGCTCAAATTAAAGGTATGTGGGAGTAGACCACATTAGGAGCAAACTGTCTAGCGGACGTCCCACCACCATAACAACCCCCAAATAGGACGTATTTGCTCACCAAGACATTTTGGGTCTTAAAGAGAGTGGAACTAAATATTCATAGTTTTTTGGGTCAATACCCCAAACCGGACATATTTGCTGACTTTTGCAATAAGGTGTTTAAATGAGATTAGAAAACGAATTTGATTTCCTATATTAAGGCCAATGGCAATATGGGGTTCAAATAAATGATATATAGATATATGAGAATAGAGCACGTTGCTCATATATTTTCAGGGCTTAGAATTTGGGGGACCAGCAACTCCTCAAAACACTCCTAAATCAGGCATATTTACCGACCATGGCAATGTGGGGATTAAATGAAAGGTATTGGGGGTAGAGCAAGAATTGATAACCATTTTCGGGTCCAATTTTCCGGGGGTCTACCCCTTTCCCAAAATACCCCACAAACAGCAATTTTTTAGTGACCATCGCAATATGGGGCTCAAAAATGGTATTTGGGAGTAGAATACGAATTTGATATCCAAATGTAGAACCATGTATTAAGAGCATCATCCCTTTCCCAAAACACCCCCAAAGGGAAAAAATGTTTCCACCACGCCAATATGTGGCTCAAATTAAAGTTATTTGAGATTAGAAAACGAATTTTATAAGCTATTTTGGGACCATGTGTTTGGGGGACGCCTCATCCTGTAAACTCCTCTTATGCCAATGGCAATATGGGGTTTAAATAAATGGTATTTGAGAGAAGAGCACGATGCTGATATTTTTTCAGGGCCATGTATCTGGGGGACCACCTCAGCCCCGAAAACACCAATAAACCAGATATCGTGAGAATATCGGGCTGCAATTAAGTATTTTAGGAATGGAGTACAAATTACATCTAAAATTAAATTCGTGGACCAATAAAGATCATATGGAATTCAGATAAAGGCACTTATATGGTTAAACTGTTAGTCAAGCGATATTCTATTTTCGTAGCATGGTATTTCACTAAAAGATCTTTAATTGTCGAAAATAAATATTCCAAGGAAACTTTTGTTCCATATAAAGTAAAAGAAGGCGCAGCGGAGCGGGCCCGGGTCAGCTAGTATTTAATAAATAAACCAGTCAATGCAAATTTGCCCATGAACATTCCACTGCGTAACATATCATTGAGTGCTGTCAGATTCAAATTTTAAGCTTAATGATAAGGGCCTCCTTTTTATAGCAGAGTCGGCGTTCCGCAATGTAACACCTCTTTTGCGAGAAGTTTTAACATGGCATAGCACCTCACTAATGTCGCCAGCTTAAGGAAGAGATAACCACCGCTGAAAATTTTTATACACTCCACCATAAGATGGGGGGTATACTAATTTCGTCATTCTGATTGTAACTACTCGAAATATTCGTCTGAGACCCCATAAAGTATATATATTCTTGATCGTCGTGAAATTTTATGTCGATCTAGCCATGTCCGTCCGTCTGTCCGTCCGTCCGTCCGTCTGTCTGTCGAAAGCACGCTAACTTCCGAAGGAGTAAAGCTAGCCGCTTGAAATTTTGCACAAATACTTCTTATTCTTATTAGTGTAGGTCGGTTGGTATTGTAAATGGGCCATATCGGTCCATGTTTTGATATAACTGCCATATAAACCGATCTTGGGTCTTGACTTCTTGAGCCTCTAGAGTGCGCAATTCTTATCCGATTGGAATGAAATTTTGCACGACGTGTTTCGTTATTATATCCAACAACTATGCAAAGTATGGTTCAAATTGGTCCATAACCTGATATAGCTGCCATATAAACCGATCTTGGGTCTTGACTTCTTGAGCCTCTAGAGTGCGCAATTCTTATCCGATTGGAATGAAATTTTGCACGACGTGTTTTGTTATGATATCCAACAACTGTGGCAAGTATCGTTCAAATCGGTCTATAACCTGATATAGCTGTCATATAACCCGATCTTGGGTCTTGACTTCTTGAGCCTCTAGAGGGCGCAATTCTTATCCGATTGGAATGAAATTTTGCACGCCGTGTTTCGTTATTATATCCAACAACTATGCAAAGTATGGTTCAAATCGGTTCATAACCTGATATAGCTGCCATATAAACCGATCTGGGGTCTTGACTTCTTGAGCCTCTAGAGTGCGTAATTCTTATCCGATTGGAATGAAATTTTGCACGACGTGTTTTGTTACGATATCCAACAACTGTGCCAAGTATGGTTCTAATCGGTCCACAACCTTATATAACTGCCATATAAACCGATCTTGGGTCTTGACTTCTTGAGCCTCTAGAGGGCGCAATTCTTATCCAATTTGAATGAATTTTTGCACGAAGTATTTCGTTATGATATCCAACAACTGTGCCAAGTATGGTTCAAATCGGTTCATAACCTGATATAGCTGTCATATAAACAGATCTGGGGACTTGACTTCTTGAGCTTCTAGAGGGCGCAATTCCTATCCGATTTGGCTGAAATTTCGCAATACGTTTTTGATTGTTACTTTCAACAACTGTGTCAAATAAAGTACAAGTCGGTTCATAACCTGATATAGCTGCCATATAAACCGATATGGGATCTTGACTTCTTGAGCCTCTAGAGGTCGCAATTTCTATCCGATTTGCCTGAAATTTTGTACGACGGATTCTTTCATGACCATCAACATACGTGTTTATTATGGTCTGAATCGGTCCATAGCCCGATACAGCTCCCATATAAATCGATCTCTTTATTTTACTTTTTGAGCTCACAAAGAGCGCAATTCTTATTCGAATTGGCTGACATTTACATAGGTCTCCAGGTCTCGCTCTAATAGCAGAGCAAATCTTTTCTTATATCCTTTTTTTTGCCTAAGAAGAGATGCCGGGAAAAGAACTCGACAAATGCGATCCATGGTGGAGGGTATATAAGATTCGGCCCGGCCGAACTTAGCACGCTTTTACTTGTTTCTGATGTTCTCACCAAGATTTGAACCCAGGCGTTCAGCGTCATATGCGGACATGCGAACCGCTGCGCTAAGGTGGCCTCCACAATCTAAATAAACCACTCAGTAAATGTAAAATCCTCAAATGAAAATTTAATGTGATACTTAATTCTATCTAACCCGACACATCTGTCATGCAAGAAATTCCCAGAACAAATATTTCTTTAAGCCTTCCTTAGGAATTGTTGGCGGCCATAATTGGCCTGGTAACTTTGCAAAGAACGTAACACAAAAGTAGGCAGCAATCAACATTTTTAATAATTAAGCAGCAATAAGCGAACTTTTGCTTGAACAATTTTCAAGCAGGACATACAATTTTCTTTTACAAAAAAGGGGTGGAGACGCCTAGGACGCAAAGCACAGGAACGGGATCATTTAAGTGCTAATTATGTTGCAAGCCAATGAGATTTGCTTTTGAAAAATGTTTGAATGGGTGTCGAACAATACTTGCCGAATGGTTAAAACGTGTCCTCCATTAAATCACATTCTGGCAACTGTTTTTCACAGTAATCATAGCCATCATCAAAAGAGGCACGTTTGAAAATGTAAACTAATCAGAGGCTTCCACAGAATAGGCAGAGCGCAAGTATTACGACAGCCATTCACAGTCAGCCAATATAGCAACTTTTCCAAGCTTTTCTATTACCATCACTACCACTACTACTTCCCAGTGAACAATTTTTGCCGAGTTCATTACGAATTCGGTCAGTATCTCTGCACAAGTTTTCGATTCTGATTTCGAATGCATAGGCAAGACCGCGAGGAAAGTTGTATGGGCGGTTTAGACCAACTCTGAAAATTTTGTCAGGGAAAATTCGGGATGAGTATCAGATTTGCGTAAAGAAGTTTTTTAAAAATTCGAAAAAAAAATCTCTGAATTTTTGCAAAACATCAGATATTTCTGATGTTTTCATAGATTTTCTTAACAATTTCCGAGAATATTTTAAAAGACGATTCGAAATGTACCAGAATATTGTGAAACTCCTCTGATGTTTCACTCAAAACTCTGAACATTTTCTGATGTTTGATCCGAAATTCCGAACAGTTACGGACGTTGGTTCCGAATATATGAACAATTTCAAAATTTTTGTCAAACAATTATATGAAATTACCTTACCTCATAATTTTCGGAGGATTGATTAGAAAATACCCCGGTAGTGTTTTAATTTTCGATCAATTTGTCAAGAAAAAATCATAGGATATTCAGAGTATTTCGGATGAATATTATACCCTACACCACCACTGTTGTACAGGGTATTATAGATTTATGCATTTGTTTACAACGTCAAGACAGAGAAGAGCTAAACCCATCGAAAAGTATACGGACCGGCTTAGAATCACTTCCTGATTCGAATTAGCTATGTCCATCTGTCTGTCCATGTATTGTTGTAATCAAGGTACAGGTGGCATTTGTTGTCCGATTTCAACAAAATTTTGCGTAGGTCTCTTTTTTGGTCCAAAGACGAACGCTATTGAAATCGGTTAAGCTTAAAACTGTAGAAGTCACAATTTTGGCCCGATCCTTACAAGATTTGGCTCAAAGTTTTTTTTTTGACGTCCCAATATGTGTGCAAAATTTCATCAGGGTCGGATCAGATTTATATATAGCTCCCATATATATATTTTATCCGATATGGCCTTTCAAGGCTATAGAAGGCACAATTTTGGTCCAATCTTTACCAAATTTGGCACGATATGCTTTTTTGACGTCATAGTATGTGTGCACATTTTAATCAGAATCGGATAAGATTTATATATAGCTCCCATATATATCGTTCATCCCATATGCCCTTTTAAAACTGTAGTAGCCAGAAATTCCTTACAGAATTTTGCAGGATATGTTTTAATTGACGTCGCACTACATGCATAAAATTTCATCAAAATCGAAACAGATTTAGGTAAAGTTCCCTTATATATCTTTTATGCGTTTCGACTTTTAAGTCTGCATGTAATTTCAGTCCGATTTTTCCAAATTTTTTATGAGATCTTTTAATTGACATCCCAACACGTGTGCAAAAATTCATTAAAATCGAATCAGATTTTTATACCCTCCACCATAGGATGGGGGTATACTAATTTCGTCATTCTGTTTGTAACACCTCGAAATATGCCTCTAAGAGTATATATATTCTTGATCGTGGTGACATTTTAAGTCGAACTAGCCATGTCCGCCCGTCCGTCGGAGTAGAGCTAGCCGCTTGAAATTTTCACAAATACTTCTTATTGGTGTAGATCGGTTGGGATTGTAAGTGGACTAAATCGCCCAATGTTTTAATATAGCTGCCATATAAACCGATCTTGGGTCTTGAAATCTTGAGCCTCTAGAGGGCGCTACTCTCGTCCGATTTGAATGAAATTTTGCACATAGTGTTTTGGTATCACTTCCAACAACTGTGCGAATTATGGTCCAAATCGGTCCATAAACTGATATAGCTGCCATATAAACCGATCTTTGGTCTTGACTTCTTGAGCCTCTAGAGGGCGCATCTCTCAACAGATTTTGTACAACGGTTTGTACAAGTTTGTCCCAGTTCCTTAATAGAACGTTCATGGGCAAATTTGCATTTGCATGCTTCTAAACGTTTAAAAAGCAAACAAACAAACCGGTAAACACAAAACTTGCAAAGTGCATTGCAAGAAAAAAATCTTATATATAACAAGTAAAAAGGCGTTAAGTTCGGCCGGGTCGAACTTTTGGATACCCACCACCTCGGATTATATGTAAACCACCTTTCTTCAAAATCCGGTTCAAAACTCATACCTTATGCCCCATAGCAGCTATATCATTATATGTTCCTAATTTGGACCAAATACTAATAAGTAAACGTCATTGTTCAATTGTATATAACAAAATATAGGTCTTTTTAGTAGTTATATCTAAAAATAAACCGATCTGAACTATATACGACACGGATGTCGAAAAGCATAACATAAGTCAGTGTGTCAAATTTCAGTGAAATCGGATTAAAAATTCGCCTTTTATGGGGCCAAGACTTTAAATCGAGAGATCGGTCCATATGACAGCTATATGCAAATCTTAATCGATCTAGACCAAATTGCAGAAATATGTGGAGGGGCTTAACTTAACTCTTTGTCCCAAATTTTCGGCAACATCAGACAATAAATGCTTTTTTTATGGCCCCAAAACCTAAAACCTAGATATCGGTCTATATGGCAGCTATATCCAAATCTGAACCGATCTGAGCCAAATTAACGAAGGATGTCGCAGGGCCTAGTGCAACTCACTGTCTCAAATTTCAGCAAAATCGGATAATAAATGTGGATTTGATGGGCCTAAGACCCTAAATCGGCGGATCAGTCTATATGGGGGCTATATCAAGATATAGTCCGATATAGCCCATCTTCGTACTTAACCTGCAAATGGATAAAAAAAGGTTGTGCAAAGTTTCAGCTCAATATCTCTATTTTTGAAGACTGCAGCGTGATTTCAACAGACAGACGGACATGTCTAGATCGTCTTAGATTTTTACGCTGATCAAGAATATATATACTTTATAGGGTCGCAAATGGATATTTCGATGTGTTGTAAACGGAATTTTTTTACCCACCGTCGGTGGTGGGTATAAAAATCAATTTGTGTTTGTTTGTTTGTATGTTTGGGTGTTCCTTATAGACTCAGAATCGGCTGAACCGATTTTCTTGAAATTTTCACAGTTGGTGCATAATGATTCCGTGGTGAAAATAGGGTACTACATTTTTATACCCTCCACCATAAGATGGGGGGTATACTAATTTCGTCATTCTGTTTGTAACTACTCGAAATATTCGTCTGAGACCCCATAAAGTATATATATTCTTGATCGTCGCGACATTTTATGTCGATCTAGCCATGTCCGTCCGTCCGTCTGTCTGTCGAAAGCACGCTAACTTCCGAAGGAGTAAAGCTAGCCGCTTGAAATTTTGCACAAATACTTCTTATTAGTATAGGTCGGTTGGTATTGTAAATGGGCAATATCGGTCCATGTTTTGATATAGCTGCCATATAAACCGATCTTGGGTCTTGACTTCTTGAGCCTCTAGAGTGCGAAATTCTTATCCGATAGGGATGAAATTTTGCACGACGTGTTTTGCTATGATATCCAACAACTGTGCCAAGTATAGTTCAAATCGGTTTATAACCTGATATAGCTGCCATATAAACCGATCTTGGGTCTTGATTTCTTGAGCCTCTAGAGTGCGCAATTCTTATCCGATTGGGATGAAATTTTGCATGACGTATTTTATTTTTACTTTCAACAACTGTGTCAAATAAGGTTCAAATCGGTTAATAACCTGATATAGCTACCATATAAACCGATCTGGGATCCTGACTTCTTGACCCCTAGAGGTCGCAATTATTATCCGATATGCCTGAAATTTTGTACGACGGATCCTCTCATGGCCATCAACAAACGTGTTTACTATGGTCTGAATCGGTCTATAGCCCGATACAGATCCCATATAAATCGTTCTCTCTATTTTACTTCGTGAGCCCCAATGGGCGCAATTCTTATACGAATTGGCTGAAATTTGACACAGGTCTCCAACATATAATTTAATTGTGGTCCGAACCGGACCATATCTTGATATCGTTTTATTAACAGAGCAACTCTTTTCTTATATCCTTTTTATACCCTCCACCATAAGATGGGGGGTATACTAATTTCGTCATTCTGTTTGTAACTACTCGAAATATTCGTCTGAGACCCCATAAAGTATATATATTCTTGATCGTCGTGACATTTTATGTCGATCTAGCCATGTCCGTCCGTCTGTCCGTCCGTCCGTCCGTCCGTCCGTCCGTCCGTCCGTCCGTCCGTCCGTCTGTCTGTCGAAAGCACGCTAACTTCCGAAGGAGTAAAGCTAGCCGCTTGAAATTTTGCACAAACACTTCTTATTAGTGTAGGTCAGTTGGTATTGTAAATGGGCCATATCGGTCCATGTTTTGATATAGCTGCCATATAAACCGATCTTGGGTCTTGACTTCTTTATCCTCTAGAGTGCGCAATTCTTATCCGATTGAAATGAAATTTTGCACGACGTGTTTTGTTATGATATCCAACAACTACGCCAAGTATAGTTCAAATCGGTTCATAACCTGATATAGCTGCCATATAAACCGATCTTGGGTCTTGACTTCTTGAGCCTCTAGCGTGCGCAATTCTTATCCGATCAGAATGAAATTTTGCACGACGTGTTTTGTTATTATATCCACCAATTGTGCCAAGTATGGTTCAAATCGGTCCATAACCTGATATAGCTGCCATATAAACCGATCTTGGGTCTTGACTTCTTGAGCCTCTAGAGTGCGCAATTCTTATCCGATTGGAATGAAATTTTGCAAGACGTGTTTTGTTATGATATCCAACAACTGCGCCAAGTATAGTTCAAATCGGTCCATAACCTGATATAGCTGCCATATAAACCGATCTTGGGTCTTGACTTCTTGAGCCGCTAGAGGGCACAATTCTTATCCGATTTGAATGAATTTTTGCACGAAGTATTTTGTTATGATATCCAACAACTGTGCCAAGTATGGTTGAAATCGGTCCATAACCTGATATAGCTGTCATATAAACAGATCTGGGGATTTGACTTCTTGAGCTTTTAGAGGGCGCAATTCCTATACGATTTGGCTGAAATTTTGCATGACGTATTTTATTCTTACTTTCACCAACTGTGTCAAATAAAGTACAAGTCGGTTCATAACCTGATATGGCTGCCATATAAACCGATCTGGGATCTTGACTTCTTGACCCTTAGAGGTCGCAATTATTATCCGATATGCCTGAAATTTTATACGACGGATCCTCTCATGACCATCAGCAAACGTGTTTATTATGGTCTGAATCGGTCTATAGCCCGATACAGATCCCATATAAATCGTTCTCTCTATTTTACTTCGTGAGCCCCAATGGGCGCAATTCTTATACGAATTGGCTGAAATTTTACACAGGTCTCCAACATATAATTTAATTGTGGTCCGAACCGGACCATATCTTGATGTCGTTTTAATAGTAGAGCAACTCTTTTCTTATATCCTTTTTTGCCTAAGAAGAGATGCCGGGAAAAGAACTCGACAAATGCGATCCATGGTGGAGGGTATATAAGATTCGGCCCGGCCGAACTTAGCACGCTTTTACTTGTTTTGCCTAAGAAGAGATGCCGGAAAAAGGACTCGACAAATGCGATCCATGGTGGAGGGTATATAAGATTCGGCCCGGCCGAACTTAGCACGCTTTTACTTGTTTGATATCTGAAGGGGGGTCGGACCCTCCCCCTTACCCTAATTTTCAGAAACGGCAGATCTTGGAGATGGGTGGTGCGATTTAAGCGAAATTTTGTGTGCTCTCATAAAGTACCCTCAAAATAAAAGTTTGGTATCCAAATTTCGGATGGGGTACCTAGGGGGGCTGCCCCACCCTAAAACCTACCAAACATATATTTAGACCAATCGCGAAAATGTGGGACTCAAATGAAAGGTATTTAGGATGAGAAACGTATCTGATATCCAATTGTCGGACCAAGTGCTAGGGGGACCACCCCAAGCCCCAAAAACACCCCTAAATCGGACATATTAACCGACCATGGCAATATGGGAATCAAATGAAAGGTATTTGCGAGTAGAATACGAATCTGATATCCAAATGTGGGACCACGTTTCTGGGGGTACACCCCTTCCCCAAAACACCCCCAAATTGGACTTATTTACTGACCATGGGAATATGAGGCTTAATTAAAAGGTATTTGAATGTAGAATTAGAACCTGATATTCAAATAAGGGACCAAGTGGTTGGGGGCCGCCTCTTACCAAAAACATCCCCCAAGGGGGACAATTTTACCACCATAGCAATATGGGGCTCAAAAAAGGTCTTTGGGAGTAAAGCACGAACTTGATATCAATGTTCGGGAAAGGTAGGAAAGGATAGGAAGTATTTGCTGACTATTGCAATATAAGGCTCAAATAAGAGGGATTTTCGAATATAACACGAATCCGATATATATTTTCAACCCCAACTCACTGAGTAGCCGCCCATCCCCAAAATTAAAGGCATTTGGAAGTAGACCACGTATCTGATATCAACATTAGGGACCAACTCTCTAGGAGACCTCCCATAACAATAACAACCCCCAAATTGGACGTATTTACTCACCAAGATAATTTGGTGAGTAAAGAGAGTGGAACTAAATATTTTTAGTTTTTAGGGCCAATACCCCAAACCGGACATATTTGCTGACTTTTGCAATAAGGAGTTTAAATGAGATTAGAAAACGATTTTGTTATCAATTTTTGAGGCCAATGGCAACACGTTTCAAATAAATGATATATACAGGGTGGCTGATGAATATTGCTACAATGATGAATATTGCTACATTTTTTTTTCGGTGTATGGAATACATTTTTCTTTTATTCATGTTAAATTAAATTATTAAATTAATTATTAAATTATTATTAATTAAATTAATTAATTAATTAATTAAATTAATTATTAAATTATTATTATTAAATAGAAAAAAAGTTATTACATTTTTTTTTGGTAGCGGCTTTCATCAGCCACCCTGTAGATATATGTGACTAGACCACGTTGCTGATATATTTTCAGGGCTTAAAGTTTGAAGACCATCTTGGATAATGTTGGAGGCCACCGTAGCGCAGAGGTTAGCATGTCCGCCTATGACGCTGAACGCCTTTGTTCGAATCCTGGCGAGACCATCAGAAAAAAATTTCAACAGTGGTTTTCTCCACCTTATGCTGGCAACATGTAAAACTTCTTTGAGTTTAAAAACTTGAATCATTGATATGTGAGAAGTTTGCCCCTGTTCCTTAGTGGAATGTTCATGGGCAAAATTTGCATTTGCAATTTGGGGGGACCACCCCAATCCCAAAAACACCCCTAAATCGGCCATATTTTCTTACCATGTCAATGTGGCAATTTTCTGCTGACCATCGCAATATGGGGTTCAAATAATAGTATATAGGACCATGTATTAAGGGCATCACCCCTTCCCCTAAACACCCCCAAAGGGTAAAAATTTTCGACCATGCCAATATGTGGCTCAAATGAAAGGTATTTGAGATTAGAAAACAAATTTGATAACCAATTTCGGGGCCATGTGTTTGGGGGACGCCTCATCGTGTAAACTCCCCTTAAACCAAACGCAATATGGGGTTTAAATAAATGGTATTTTAGAAAATAGCACTATTCTGATATTTTTCAGGGCCAAGTATCTGGGGGACCACCTCACCCCCTAAATCAGATATCATGAGAATATCGGGCTGAAATAAAGTATTTTAAGAATGGAGTACACCTCACATCCAAACTTAAATTCGTAGACCAATAAAGATCATATGGGATTCTTATAAAAGCACTTATATTGTTAAACTGTTTGTCAAGCGATATACTATTTTCGTAGCATTGTATTTCACTAAAAGCTCTTTAATTGTCTAAAAAAATATTCAAATTAAAATTTTGTTCCATATAAAGTAAAAGAAGGCGCAGCGGAGCGGGCTCGGGTCAGCTAGTGTAATATATAAAAAAATTAACTAAGTGCGAAAATTTGCAGATATTTTAAGAAAACCCTCAGATAATGCTCGGAAATGCGAAACAAAAAATTCTCTTACAAGTATGTGCCGAATATTTTCAGATATTCGGTACAAACAAAATCGGTATGCAAAAAATTGTATACCGAAAATGTGCAGAGATTCTGAAACAACTCTCAGCTGACGCTCGGGAATACGAAAACATACGACGAAAAAATAAATTCCTCTTCGAGTATGTGCAGAATATTTTCAGATTTTCAGTCATAAACACAATAAAATGTGCAGAAATGATCGAAAGAAATCTGACTGAAAATCTGTTAAATTTCTAAGGGAAATTTTGAGAAAGTGGCAAATTTTCTCATAAACACTGGAAGACTTCAGAATATATTCTAACATCAGAGCGCTCGACAAAAACTGCTTACTGGGTTACCTCACTACTTCCTGCTCCAATTGAGGTAGTAGTGGTTGATGGGCTTTAGACGTTAAACCCTTAATGAAAAACAACAGTGACAAAATGTAAATAAATAAAGTAACGTGCTGTACAGCATAATTTGTTCCCGTTCTCCTTGATTTGAAAGCTTTTGATGCAAATTAGCAAATATTTTCCGAAAAGCGTTAATCACCCAAAGGATTTCAACGGTTACAGTTGCCTGCGCTCACTGCAAACCCCTCCGCTGATTGACTTCCGCTGTGGTTGTTCCTTGACGGAGGAGATTGCGTTTGCGTTTAAAGGAGGGCTTCATTAAATTCGCCAGCAAATGCTTCAAATGTATTCCATTCATCTTTTCAAATGCTCTTTTTCTGTGAATACTACACACATACATATGTATGCATATACCCAGTGACCATTTTGCCGAGCGCTCTGATGTTAAAATATTTTTCGAAGTTTTATGATGTTTTATAAGAAACGAGCTGAGCCCGGCCCACTTAGCTGCGCCTTCATTTATACCAAGCGAATAGTATGCTTCTCGTTCTTAGTCTATAAAAACTTTGCCAATTTAATTCTACAGATTTTTATACCCTCCACCATAGGATGGGGGTATACTAATTTCGTCATTCTGTTTGTAACACCTCGAAATATGCATCTGAGACCCCCATAAAGTATATATTCTTGATCGTCATGTCATTTTAAGTCGATCTAGCCATGTCCGTCCGTCGGTCTGTCTGTCGAAAGCACGCTTACTTCAGAAGTAGTAAAGCCACGCGGTTGAAACTTTGCACAAATATTTTTATTAGTGTAGGTTGGTTGGGATTGTAAATGGGCCAAATCGGTCCATGTTTTGATATAGCTGGAACGTTAAAATATAATACAGCAAACAACCTTAACTTAATTCCTATATTTTATTTTTCTTTTTTCAAAAAACCATAGGTTGTCATTAACTTTGACCACTATGGCCTCTTTTTTAACGTGTTGGCGTGTCCATTCAGATCCATTCGTAAACAGCCAGTAGAGGGCGCTAAAGTAAATATTATTGTTGGTCGCTTCGAGTTGCTTAACGACTATAACATTGATCATGATGTGGTAGCTGTCTGTAAATGACTATGTGACTACCTATTAAATATTCATCATTTAGTCTTTTTGTAATCAAATCAAATACCATTATTAAAAGATTTTCTGGTCTTAACAACTCATTTGCCAATCTATGTATTTTGTAGCCACCTTTGCGAGTGTATAGCTGCCATATAAACCGATCTCCGCAAATCTCGTCCGATTTGACTGAAGTTTTGCACATAGTGTTTTAATAATACTTCTAACAACTGTCATATAAACCGATCCTGGGTCTTGACTCCTTGAGCTTTTAGAAGGCGGAATTCTTATCCGATTTGAATGAAGTTTTGCACATTGTGTTTTGATATCACTTCCAATAACTGGGCGAAGTATGGTCCAAATCGGTCCACAACCTGATAAAGCTGCCATATAAACCGATCTTGGGTCTTGACTTCTTAAGCCTCTAGAGGGTGCAATTCTCATCTAATTTGACTGAAATTTTGCACATAGTGTTTTAATATCACTTCCAAACCTGTGCGAAGTATGGTTCAAATCGGTCCATAATCTGATATAGCAGCTATATAAACCGATCATATGTCTTGAATTCTTGAGCTTTTAGAAGGCGCAATTCCCATCCGATTTGTCTGTAATTTTGCACGTGGTGTTTTGGTATCACTTCCAACATTTATGAGAAGTATGGTCCAAATCGATCCATACCCTGATATAGCTGCCATATAAACCGATCTGGGATCTTGAGTTCTTGAGCCTCTAGAGAGCGCAATTCTCATCCGATTTGGCACAGATTTTGTACAACGCTTCTCCCTTGGCCTTCGACATAAGTGTGCAATATGGTCTGAATCGATCTATAGCTTGACACAGGTCCCATATAAACTGATCTCCCGATTTTGCTTCTTGAGCCCCGAATCGAACTATAACTTGATTTAGCTCCTCCTCCTCCTCCTCCGTCTATATTCATTATTCTTTGTTTGCCTAAAAAGAGATACTGCGCAAGGAACTCGACGGATGCGATCCATGGTGGAGGGTATATTGGATTTATATATATATATATATATATATATATACATATATATATATATATATATATATATATATATATATATATATATATATATATATATATATATATATATATATATATATATATATATATATATATATATATATATATATATATATATATATATATATATATATATATATATATATATATATATAGTATAGATGAGCCTGGCCCGCTTCGCTGCGCCTTCATTTACACCAAGCGAAAAGTATGCTTCTCTTCTTAGTGTTGAAAAGTTTTACAATTTAATTTAGCATGAGATATATTGTTATAGTTTTTAACAACTGTTCCAGTTATGGTTCAAATCGGTTCGTAAGCTCACATAGCTGTCATATAAACCGATCTGGGGTCTTGACTTCTTGAGTCTCTATAGGGCGCAATTCCTATCCGATTTGGCTGAAATTTTGTATGCGGTGTTATGACGTCTAACAACTGTGCCAAATATGGTTCAAATCAGTCCATAAATTGACATAGCTGCCATATAAACCGATCTGTGATCTTGACTTCTGGAGCCTCAAAAGGGCGTAATTATTATCCGATTTGGCTGAAATTTTTTACAACGACTTCTCCAATGACCTTCAATATACGTGTCAAATATCGTTTGAATCGGTCCTCAGCCCGATATAGCTTCCCTATAAATCGATCTCCCTATTTTACTTGTTGAGCCCCTAAAAGGCCCAATTCTTATTCGATTTCGCTGAAATTTTTCACAGACTTCTACTGTGGTCTCCAACACTCAATTCAATTACAATAGCATAGCAATTTTTTTCTTTTACCCTATGTTTATCTAAAAAAAAGAGATACCGGGAAAGAACTCGACAAATGCTATCAATGGTGGAGGGTATTAAGGCCGAACTTAGCACGCTTTTACTTGTTTCTTCGAAATTCTTTATTCTATAATGTTATATCCTACACCACTACTGTTAGGTTAGGTACCCTGTACCTAACCTAACTTTGTGAATTAGTTTGCAACACCCAAAAGCAAGAGAGATGGACTCATTGATAATACCGAACGACTCAGAATCACTCGCAGATTCGATTTAGCTATGTTCGTCTATCTGTATGTCTGTCCATGTTAATTTGTGTACAAAGCATAGATCCCAATTTGCATCCAATCGTCTTCAGATTTTGCACAAGCATTTTCTTGGGCCTAAAGACAAAGCCGATTCAAATTGGAAAAGATTGGTTCCGATTTGGTTAAAGCTCCCATATATATGTTCATCCGATTTTAACTAAAATTACATTTATATCGTCATTTGTTAATCGATTCTCACGAAATTTTGCATAAAGGATTCCCTTATAGGACTCGACATTATCGGTTCAGATTTAGATATTCTTATTCTTCTTTTTTTGAGTCCCATATTGCCTCGATTGTTCCACGTTTTTTTTTTTTTGGTTGTACTTTTGGGGTAAGGGGGAGGGTCGCCCCATTGAGATATCAACAAATTATATAGCTTATTGCTCCTTTCGAACCACTCCAGACAATCTGTGAAAAATTCAATGAAATCGGCTCAGCCTTTTTTAAAACTATACGGAACAAACAAATTTAAAAGCCCACAAACAAACAAGCATACAAACAAACACAAATTCATTTTTATACCCACCACCGAAGGATGGGGGTATATTCATTTTGTCATTCCGTTTGCAACACATCGAAATATCCATTTCCGACCCTATAAAGTATATATATTCTTGATCAGCGTAAAAATCTAAGACGATCTAGACATGTCCGTCCGTCTGTCCGTCTGTCTGTTGAAATCACGCTACAGTCTTTAAAAATTGAGATATTGAGATGAAATTTTGCACAGATTCTTTTTTTGTCCATAAGCAGGTTAAGTTCGAAGATGGGCTATATCGGACTATATTTTGATATAGCCCCCATATAGACCGATCCCCCGATTTAGGGTCTTAGGCCCATAAAAGCCACATTTATTATCCGATTTTGCCCAAAATTGGGACAGTGAGTTGTGTTAGGCCCTTTGACATCCTCCGTCAATTTGGCCCAGATCGGTCCAGAGTTGGATATAGCTGCCATATAGACCCATCCTCCGACTTAGGGTCTTTGGCCAATAAAAGCCACATTTATTATCCGATTTTGCTGAAATTTGGGACAGTGAGTTGTGTTAGGTCCTTTGACACCCTCCGTCAATTTGGCCCAGATCGGTCCAAATTTGGATATAGCTGCCATATAGACCGATCCTCCGATTTAGGGTCTTAGGCCCATAAAAGCCACATTTATTATCCGATTTGGATGAATTTTGGCACAGTGAGTTGTGTTAGGCCCTTCAATATTCTTCGTCAATTTGGCCCAGATCGGTCCCCCATTTATGGTCTTAGGCCCATAAAAGCGACATTTATTATCCGATTTTGCTGAAATTTAGGACAGTGATTTGCCTTAGGCCCTTCGACATCTTTCTTCTATTTGGCCCTGATCAGTTCAGATTTGGATAAAGCTGCCATATAGACCGATCTCTCGATTTAAGGTTTTGGGCCCATAAAAAGCGCATTTATTGTCCGATGTCGCCGAAATTTGGGACAATGACTTGTGTTGGGCCCTTCGATATTTGTCTTCAATTTGGCTCAGATCGGTCCAGATTTGGATATAACTGCCATATTGACCGATCTCTCGGTTGAACAATGACTTGTACTTATAAGCATTTGGTCTAAATCGGATGATATCTATAAAGCTGCTATGGGGCATAAGGTATGAATTTTTCACTGGATTTTGACGAAATGTGGTTCACATATATACCCGAGGTGGTTGGTATCCAAAGTTCGGCCCGGCCGAACTTAACGCCTTTTTACTTGTTATATATATAGAAGGAAAGATAACTGAACCCGGTCCGCATCGGTGTACCTTCATTTCCACCACGCTAAAAATACGTTTCGTATTCTTACTCTAAAATTTTGACAACTTTTTAATAATTACAATTTTTCCCTAAAATTCTTTTTTCTATAGAAATTTTTTGTATTTATATCTATTTTTTCTATGACAATAATTGCCATTTAAACTACCTTAACCACCGTCTTGGAGGGGAAAGTAATACCGCACACAACCGCAACGAAATTCTAATATTTTATTTTTATACCCTCCACCATAAGATGGGGGGCATACTAATTTCGTCATTCTGTTTGTAACTACTCGAAATATTCGTCTGAGACCCCATAAAGTATATATATTCTTGATCGTCGTGACATTTTATGTCGATCTAGCCATGTCCGTCCGTCTGTCCGTCCGTCCGTCCGTCCGTCCGTCCGTCCGTCTGTCTGTCGAAAGCACGCTAACTTCCGAAGGAGTAAAGCTAGCCGCTTGAAATTTTGCACAAATACTTCTTATTATTGTAGGTCGGTTGGTATTGTAAATGGGCCATATCGGTCCATGTTTTGATATAGCTGCCATATAAACCGATCTTGGGTCTTGACTTCTTGAGCCTCTAGAGTGCGCAATTCTTATCCGATTGGAATGAAATTTTGCACGACGTGTTTTGTTATTATGTCCAACAACTGCGCAAAGTATAGTTCAAATCGGTCCATAACCTGATATAGCTGCCATATAAACCGATCTTGGGTCTTGACTTCTTGAGCCTCTATCGTGCGCAATTCTTATCCGATCGGAATGAAATTTTGCACGACGTGTTTTGTTATTATGTCCAACAACAGTGCCAAGTATGGTTCAAATCGGTCTATAACCTGACATAGCTACCATATAAACCGATCTTGGGTCTTGACTTCTTGAGTCTGTAGAGTGCTCAATTCTTATCCGATTAGAATGAAATTTTGCATGACGTGTTTTGTTATGATATCCAACAATTGTGCCAAGTATGGTTCAAATCGGTCCATAACCTGATATAGCTGCCATATAAACCGATCTTGGGTCTTGACTTCTTGAGCCTCTAGAGTGCGCAATTCTTATCAGATTGAAATGAAATTTTGCACGACGTGTTTTCTTATTATGTCCAACAACAGTGCCAAGTATGGTTCAATTTGGTCTATAACCTGACATAGCTACCATATAAACCGATCTTGGGTCTTGACTTCTTGACCTTCTAGAGTGCGCAATTCTTATCCGATTGGAATGGAATTTCGCACGACGTGTTTTGTTATGATACCCAACAACTGTGCCAAGTATGCTTCAAATCGGTTCATAACCTGATATAGCTACCATATAAACCGATCTTGGGCCTTGACTTCTTGACCCTCTAGAGGGCACAATTCTTATCCGATTTGAATGAATTTTTGCACGAAGTATTTCGTTATGATATCCAACAACTGTGCCAAGTATGGTTCAAATCGGTTCATAACCTGATATAGCTGTCATATAAACAGATCTGGGGATTTGATTTCTTGAGCTTCTAGAGGGCGCAATTCCTATCCGATTTGGCTGAAATTTTGCATGACGTATTTTATTTTTACTTTCAACAACTGTGTCAAATAAGGTTCAAATCGGTTCATAACCTGATATAGCTGCTATATAAACCGATCTGGGATCTTGACTTCTTGACCCCTAGCGGTCGCAATTATTATCCGATATGCCTGAAATTTTGTACGATGGATCCTCTCATGACCATCAACAAACGTGATTTATTATGGTCTGAATCGGTCTATAGCCCGATACAGATCCCATATAAATCGTTCTCTCTATTTTACTTCGTGAGCCCCAATGGGCGCAATTCTTATACGAATTGGCTGAAATTTTACACAGGTCTCCAACATATAATTTAATTGTGGTCCGAACCGGACCATATCTTGATATCGTTTTAATAGCAGAGCAACTCTTTTCTTATATCCTTTTTTGCCTAAGAAGAGATGCCGGGAAAAGAACTCGACAAATGCGATCCATGGTGGAGGGTATATAAGATTCGGCCCGGCCGAACTTAGCACGCTTTTACTTGTTCTTTATTCAAAGGACCGATAGATTGTCATAATAAAGATAAATGCTGCATGATTAATTTTGACCACTCTGCCCTCTCTCTGTTCATGTTGGCTTCTCCATATTAGCGCCATCTACTGACTGTTTTCAATTGGATCAACTAAATCCAATTGGAAGCAGCCAGTAGATGGCGCTAATTTAAATGTTAGTGCTACTCGCTTGGAGTGGGTCATCATGTGGTGGTTGCCTATAAATGAATATATACTGGGATCTGGGATCTTGACTTCTTGAGCCTCTAGAGGTCGCAATTATTATCCGATTTTAAGAATGGTTTACTCCATTCTTAAAATACTTTAATATACTAAAATACTTTACATCCAAACTTAAATTCGTAGACCAATAAAGATCGTATGGGATTCTGATAAAGGCACTTATACTGTTAAACTGTTAGTCAAGCGATATACTATTTTCGTAGCATGTTATTTCACTAAAAGCTCTTTAATTGTCGAAAAAAATATTCCAATAAAAATTTTGTTCCATATAAAGTAAAAGAAGGCGCAGCGGAGCGTGCCCGGGTCAGCTAGTATGACATAAAAAAACGAGGTCTAAGTAATTGATAGTCGCCCCATTTCCGATAAGCTCCCCAAATGGGAATACTACTCAACCATAGATTGATGAAACTCAAATGATACACATTTGAGAGCAGATTGATTACGAATATGACGTTAAACTTTGTGTCCAAGAACCCGGTGGTGTTTTACCTCCTAAAATCGCCTGCAATAGGTTATTTGAGCTATGAAAACAATGGGGAATAAAGTGATAGATTTTTTTGAGTTGGGTGCGTTATACAAATTTTTGCTCAAGTGGCAGTGTGGCGCACAGCACTCATATAGACGCCCTCCACCAAACTACATACACCAATCATGACAATATGAGGTTAAATTAAAGATATAAGGTTGTGTACTGCGAATCTGATATGCTCATATATCTAGCGGACCACCTCATCCCAAAACGGTGATAAATTATAATGACCTAACTGGCCACTGCGTGATTTAATTAATGTGTAGGCCGTCATAGCCCGGAAATTATAACAATCAGCGTGAAAGCTGGAGTTGCAAACCTTAACGATAAGGTTGCAACCATTTTTAGCTCACCGATATTCGAGACCAAACGAAGTGCTGGGAAACACTTTTTTGTTCAAGAGTTTTGCATGGTAAGAGCTATCGCCACCGCTCCAAATATAAAGGCTGGCAAACTAGTTTTTTACCACAGAAAATCGTTTAATATGGCAATTAAATATGATTTAAAAACAAGTAAAAAGGCGTTAAGTTTTGCCGGGCCGAACTTTGGATACCCACCACAAGGATGTCGAAGGGCCTAACACAACTCACTGTCCCAAATTTCAGGAAAATCGGGTAATAAATGTGGCTTTGATAGGCCTAAGACACTTAATCGGAGGATCGGTATATATGGGGGCTATATCCAAATCTTAACCGCTCTGGGCCAAATTGACGAAGGATGTCGAAGGGCCTAACACATTTCACTGTCCCAAATTGCAGCAAAATTTGATAATAAATGTGGCTTTGATGGGCCTAAGGCCCTAAATCGGCGGATCGGTATATATGGGGGCTATATCAAGATAAAGACAAAAGACGATATAGACAAAACAAGTAAAATCGTGCTAAGTTCGGCCGGGCCGAATCTTATATACCCTCCACCATGGATCGCATTTGTCGAGTTCTTTTCCCGGCATCTCTTCTTAGTCAGAAAAGGACATAAGAAAAGAGTTGCTCTGCTATTAAAACGATATCAAGATATGGTCCGGTTCGGACCACAATTAAATTATATGTTGGAGACCTGTGTAAAATTTCAGCCAATTCGTATAAGAATTGCGCCCATTGGGGCTCACGAAGTAAAATAGAGAGAACGATTTATATGGGGTCTGTATCGGGCTATAGACCGATTCAGACCATAATAAACACGTTTGTTGATGGTCATGAGAGGATCCATCGTACAAAATTTCAGGCATATCGGATAATAATTGCGACCTCTAGGGGTCAAGAAGTCAAGATCCCAGATCGGTTTATATGGAAGCTATATCAGGTTATGAACCGATTTGAACCTTATTTGACACAGTTGTTGAAAGTAAAAATAAAATACGTCATGCAAAATTTCAGCCAAATGGGATAGGAATTGCGCCCTCTAAAAGCTCAAGAAGTCAAATCCCCAGATCTGTTTGTATGACAGCTATATCAGGTTATGGACCGATTTCAACCATACTTGGCACAGTTGTTGGATATCATAACGAAATACTTCGGGCAAAAATTCATTCAAATCGGATAAGAATTGTTCCCTCTAGAGGCTCAAGAAGTCAAGACCCAAGATCGGTTTATATGGCAGCTATATCAGGTTATGAACCGATTTCAACCATACTTGGCACAGTTGTTGGGTATCATAACAAAACACGTCGTGCGAAATTCCATTCCATTCGGATAAGAATTGCGCTCTCTAGAGGCTCAAGAAGTCAAGACCCCAAGATCGGTTTATATGGCAGCTATATCAGGTTATGGGCCGATTTGAACCATACTTGGCACAGCTGTTGGACATAATAACAAAACACGTCGTGCAAAATTTCATTCCGATCGGATAAGAATTGCGCACGATAGAGGCTCAAGAAGTCAAGACCCAAGATCGGTTTATATGGCAGCTATATCAGGTTATGGACCGATTTGAACTATACTTTGCGCAGTTGTTGGACATAATAACAAAACACGTCGTGCAAAATTTCATTCCAATCGGATAAGAATTGCGCACTCTAGAGGCTCAAGAAGTCAAGACCCAAGATCGGTTTATATGGCAGCTATATCAAAACATGGACCGATATGGCCCATTTACAATACCAACCGACCTACGCTAATTAGAAGTATTTTTCAAAAATTTCAAGCGGCTAGCTTAACTCCTTCGGAAGTTAGCGTGCTTTCGACAGACAGACGGACGGACGGACAGACGGACGGACATGGCTAGATCGATATAAACTGTCGCGACGACCAAGAATATATATACTTTATGGGGTCTCAGACGAATATTTCGAGTAGTTACAAACAGAATGACGAAATTAGTATACCCCCCATCTTATGGTGAAGGGTATAAAAAAAGAATCTGTGCAAAGTTTCAGCTCAATTTCTCTATTTTTAATCGGCAGGGCCGCACTTAACGCCGAACCACCATTTATCAAAATTCGGTGAAAATTTCATACCTTAAGCCCATAGCAGTTATATCGAAATATCTTCAAATTTGGACCAAATACTAATAAGTACAGGTCATTCAATTGTACATAACAAAATAGTGATCTTTTTAGTAGCTATGTCTAAAAATAAACCAATCTGAACCATATACGACACGGATGTCGAAAAGCCTAACATAAGTCACTGTGTCAAATTTCAGTGAAATCGGATTATAAATGCGCCTTTTATGGGGCCAAGACCTTAAATCAGGATATCGGTTTACATGGCAGCTATATCCAAATCTTGACCGATTTGGGCCAAGTTGCCGAAAAATATCGAAGAGCCTAACACAAGGCACTGTCCCAAATTTCAGCGACATCGGACAATAAATGCACATTTAATGGGCTCAAAACCTTAAATCGAGAAATAGGTCTATATGACAGCTATATCCAAATCTGAACCGATCAGGTCCAAATTGAAGAAAGATGTCGAAGGCTCTAAGACAACTCACTGTCCCAAATTTCAGCATAATCGGATAATAAATGTGACTTTTATGGGGCTAAGTCCCATAATCGGCGGATCGGTCTATATGGCAGCTGTATCCAAATCTGAACCGATCTGGTCCAAATTGACGAAGGATTTTGAAGGGCCTAACACAACTTACTGTCTCAATTTGCAGCAAAATCGGTTAATAAATATGGCTTTTATGGGCCTAAAACCCTAAATCGGCGGATCGGTCTATATGGGGGCTATATCAAGATATAGTCCGATATAGCCCATCTTCGAACTTAACCTGCTTATGGACGAATAAGTAAAAAGGCGTTAAGTTCGGCCAGGCCGAACTTAGGATACCCACCACCTCGGATATTATGTGAACCACCTTTCCTCAAAATCCGGTCGAAAATTCATAATCGGTTTTTATGGCAGCAATATGCACATCTTGATCGATCTAGACCAAATTGCAGAAATATGTGGAGGGGTTCAACTTAACTCTTTGTCCCAAATTTCGGCATCATCGGACAGTAAATGCGCCTTTTATGGCCCCAAAACCTAAAACCGAGAGATCGGTCTATATGGCAGCTATATCCAAATCTGGGCCGATCTGAGCCAAATTGACGTAGGATGTTGAAGGGCCTAATACAACTCACTGTCCCAAATTTTCGCAAAATCGGATAATAAATGTGGCTTTTATGGGCCTAAGACCCTGAATTGGAGAATCGGTCTATATGGCAGCTATATCCAAATCTGAACCGATCTGAGCCATATTGACGGAGAATGTCGAAGGGCCTAACACAACTCACTGTCCCAAATTTCAGCGAAATCGGATAATAAATGTGGCTTTTATGGGCCTAAGACCCTAAATCGGAGGATCGGTCTATATGGCAGCTATATCCAAATCTAAACCGATCTGGACCAAATTAACGAAGGATATCAAAGGGCCTAACAAAACTCACTGTCCCGAATTTCAACAAAATCGGGTAATAAATGTAGCTTTTATGGGCCTATGACCCTAAATAGGAGGATCGGTATATATGGCAGCTATATCCAAATCTGGACCGATCTGAGCCAAATTGACGAAGGATATCGGAGGGCCTAATACAACT
Organism: Stomoxys calcitrans; assembly: GCF_963082655.1. Lineage (NCBI taxonomy): Eukaryota > Metazoa > Arthropoda > Insecta > Diptera > Muscidae > Stomoxys > Stomoxys calcitrans. Next base: position 111,930,275 of record NC_081552.1, on the reverse strand, counting down.
CACTGTCCCGAATTTCAGCAATATTGGATAATAAATGTGGCTTTTATGGGCCTAAGACCCTAAATCGTAGGATCGGTCTATATGGCAGCTATGTTCAAACTAACTAACCGACGGATGGGGGTATATTCATTTTGTCATTCAGTTTGCAGGTTTTAGGTGTTGGGGCGATAAAAGACGCATTTATTGCACGATGTCGCTGAAATTTGACACAGTGAGTTTGGTTAGGCTCTTCGACGTCATTCTTCAATTTTGCCCAGATCGGTTCAGATTTGCATATAGCTGCCATATAGACCGATCTCTCGATTTAAGGTTTAGGGCCCATAAAAGAGGCATTTATTGTCCGATTTCGCCGAAATTTGGGACAGTGCTTTGTGTTAGGCTTTTCAATATCTTTATGCAACTTGGCCCAAATCGGTCTAGATTTGGATATAGCTGCCATGTAGACCGATATCTCGATTTAAAGTCTTGGCCCCATAAAAGGCGCATTTATAATCCGATTTCACTGAAATTTGACACAGTGACTTATGTTCGGCTTTTCGACATCGTGTCATATATAGTTCATATCGGTATGCGGTATATGAGTATAAGGTATGAAATTTTCATCGAATTTTTACATATATACCCGAGGTGGTGGGTATCCAAAGTTCGCCTTTTTACTTGTTGAAGATTGTGGTGTGATTTCAACAGACAGACGGACGGACATGTCCAGACCGTCTAAGATTTTTACGCTGATCAAGAATATATATACATTATAGGGTCGGAAATGGATATTTCGATATGTTGCAAACGGAAAGACAAAATGAAAATAAACCCATCCTTCGGTGGTGGGTATAAAAAAAGACAAATTTATGACTATTTAATAGGTAGTCATATGGTATGGAGGTTGTCTATGAAGGACTATTCATAGACAACCACCATACCATATGATCCACTCTAAGTGAGTAGCACTAACATTTAAAACAATGTCATCTGGCAGTCTTCAACTGAAATTGTTTGATCCAATTGGATTTAGTTGATCCAATTGAAAATATGCCAACATGATCAGAGAGGGGGCAGAGGGGTAAATATTTACCATCAGCATGTATCTTTGCTATGACAACCTCTCGGTCCTTTGAATAAAGAACAATTAAAAGCGTGCTAAGTTCGGCCGGTCCGAATCTTATATACCCTCCACCATGGATCGCATTTGTCGAGTTCTTTTCCCGGCATCTCTTCTTAGGCAAAAAAGGATATAAGAGAAGATTTGCTCTGATTTTAGAGCGATATCAAGATATGGTCCGGTTTGGACCACAATTAAATTATATGTTGGAGACCTATGTAAAATGTCAGCCAATTCGAATAAGAATTGTGCCCTTTGGGAGCTCAAGAAGTAAAATAGAGAGATCGATTTATATGGGAGCTGTATCGGGCTATAGACCGATTCAGACCATAATAAACACGTATGTTGATGGTCATGAGAGAATCCGTCGTACAAAATTTCGGGCAAATCGGATAATAATTGCAACCTCTAGGGGCTCAAGAAGTCAAGATCCCAGATCGGTTTATATGGCAGCTATATCAGGTTATGAACCGATTTAAACCATACTCGGCACAGATGTTGGATATCACAACAAAACACGTCGTGCTAAATTTCATTCCAATCGGATAAGAATTGCGAACTCTAGAGGCTCAAGAAGTCAAGACCCAAGATCGGTTTATATAGCAGCTATATCAGGTTATTGACCGATGTGAACCATACTTGGCACAGTTGTTGGATATCATTACATTGTTGGATATCATGCATATGGCCCATTTACATTACAAACCGACCTACACTAATAAGAAGTAAAGGGTGATTTTTTTGAGGTTAGGATTTTCATGCATTAGTATTTGACAGATCACGTGGGATTTCAGACATGGTGTCAAAGAGAAAGATGCTCAGTATGCTTTGACATTTCATCATGAATAGACTTACTAACGAGCAACGCTTGCAAATCATTGAATTTTATTACCAAAATCAGTGTTCGGTTCGAAATGTGTTCAAATTTTGACAAATTTTGTTCAGCGATGAGGCTCATTTCTGGTTGAATGGCTACGTAAATAAGCAAAATTGCCGCATTTGGAGTGAAGAGCAACCAGAAGCCGTTCAAGAACTGCCCATGCATCCCGAAAAATGCACTGTTTGGTGTGGTTTGTACGCTGGTGGAATCATTGGACCGTATTTTTTCAAAGATGCTGTTGGACGCAACGTTACGGTGAATGAACAAATTTCGAACCGAACACTGATTTTGGTAATAAAATTCAATGATTTGCAAGCGTTGCTCGTTAGTAAGTCTATTCATGATGAAATGTCAAAGCATACTGAGCATCTTTCTCTTTGACACCATGTCTGAAATCCCACGTGATCTGTCAAATACTAATGCATGAAAATCCTAACCTCAAAAAAATCACCCTTTATTTGTGCAAAATTTCAAGCGGCTACCTTTACTCCTTCGGAAGTTAGCGTGCTTTCGACAGACAGACGGACGGACGGACAGACAGACGGACATGGCTAGATCGACTTAAAATGTCACGACGATAAAGAATATATATATACTTTATGGGGTCTCAGACGAATATTTCGAGTAGTTACAAACAGAATGACGAAATTAGTATACCCCGCATCCTATGGGAGGGTATATAATAAAATATAGGAATATAGGAAGGATCTTAAAGCAAAAAATTTGGTGTCTAATTCTGGGGTGGGATGCCTACGAGAGCCGCCTACCCCCAAAACCCTGCAAACGGATTTAAAGACCAACCACTACAATATGGGACTCAAATTAAATGTATTTGAGAGTAGGAAACGAATCTGATATCCAATTGCGGAACTAAGTGTTTCGTGGGTCACCCCACCACTATAAAACCCCTCAAATGGGACATATTTACCGACCATGGCAATATGGATCTTAAATGAAAGGTCTTTGGGAATAGAGCACGAAATTGACATTCACTTTTGGGACCCAGCCTCTGGGGGACCACCACACCCTAAAGAAGGACTTTTACTGACCATTGCAATGTGGGGTTTTAATAAGAGTGTAGAAATATCCATAGGAAAATTGGAGTATATTTTCAACTACAATTACGCAGAAATTTTCAAATTTAGAGTACTCCTCTCCAACATAGCATAATCGGGCGCAGCAGAGCGGGCCGGGCTCAGCTAGTCTTATATATTAAAATGAATTTGTGTTTGTTTGTTTGTATGTTTGTGTGTTAATTATAGACTCAGAAACAGCTAAACCGATTTTCTTGAAATTTTCACAGATGGTGCATAATGATTCCGTGGTGAAAATAGGGTACTACATTTTTTGATATTTGAAAGAGGGGCGGACCCTCCCCCTTATCCTAATTTTCAGAAACCATGGCAATATGGGACTCAAATAAAAGGTATTTGCGAGTAGAATACGAATCTGATATCCAAATATGAGACCAAGTGTTTGGGGGGCCGCTCTCACCAAAAACATCCCCCAAAGGGGACAAATTTACGACAATGGGAATATGGGGCTCAAATGAAAAGTCTTTGGGAGTAAAGCACGAATTTGATATCAATATTCGGGAAAAGTGCCACAACACCACCCAAAAAGGAAGTATTTTCTGACTATTGCAACATGAGGCTCAAATAAGATTGTTTTTAAAGTGGAACACGAATCCGATATATATTTTCAATGCCAATCACTGAGTGGCCGCCAATCCCCCAAAACACCCCCAAGCCGGTCATGTTTGCCGACTAAGGAAATATGGGGCTCAAATTAAAGGTATGTGGGAGTTGACCACGTATCTGATATCAACATTGGGAGCCAACTGTCTAGCGGACGTCCCACCACCATAACAACCCCCAAATAGGACGTATTTGCTCACCAAGACATTTTGGGTCTTAAAGAGAGTGGAACTAAATATTCTTAGTTTTTAGGGTCAATACCCCAAACCGGACATATTTCCCGACTTTTGCAATAAGGAGTTTAAATGAGATTAGAAAACGAATTTGATTTCCAATTTTGAGGCCAATGGCAATATGGGGTTCAAATAAATAGATATATATAAGAATAGAGCACGTTGCTCATATATTTTCAGGGCTTAGAATTTGGGGGACCAGCAACTCCTCAAAACACTCCTAAATCAGGCATATTTACCGACCATGGCAATGTGGGGATTAAATGAAAGGTATTGGGGGTAGAGCAAGAATTTTCGGGTCCAATTTTCCGGGGGTCTACCCCTTTCCCAAAATACGCCACAAACAGCAATTTTTTAGTGACCATCGCAATATGGGGCTCAAAAAAGGTATTTGGGAGTAGAATACGAATTTGATATCCAAATGTAGGACCATGTATTTAGGGCATCATCCCTTTCCCAAAACACCCCCAAAGGGAAAAAATGTTTCGACCATGCCAATATGTGGCTCAAATTAAAGTTATTTGAAATTAGAAAACGAATTTGATAAGCTATTTTGGGGCCATGTGTTTGGAGGACACCTCATCCTGTAAACTCCTCTAAAGCCAATGGCAGTATGGGGTTTAAATAAATGGTATTTGAGAGAAGAGCACGATGCTGATATTATTTCAGGGCCAAGTATCTGGTGGACCACCTCTCCCCCGAAAGAAGGCGCAGCGGAGCGGGCCCGGGTCAGCTAGTAAGTGTATATTATAAAGTACTAGCTGACCCGGGCCCGATCCGCTGCGCCTTCTTTCTTTTAGTGAATATACCATGCTACGAAAATAGTATATCGCTTGACTAACAGTTTAACAATATAAATGCCTTTATCTGAATTCCATATGATCTCTATTGGTCTACGAATTTAATTTAAGATGTAAGGTGTACTCCATTTTTAAAATACTTCATTTCAGCCTGATATTCTCATGATGTGTGATTTAGTGGTGTTTTCGGAGGAGGTGGTTCGGCTTGGCCCTGAAAAAATATCAGCAACGTGCTCTTCTCTCAAATACCATATATTTAAATCCCATATTGCCATTGGCTTGAGAGGAGTTTGCAGGATGAGGCGTCCCCAAAACACGTGGCCCCAATATAGGTTATCAAATTCGTTTTCTAATCTCAAATACCTTTCATTTGAGGCACATATTGGCATGGTCGAAAAATTTTTTCCATTTGGGGGTGTTTTGGGAAAGGGATGATGCCCTAAATACATGGTCCTCCATTTGGATATCAAATTCGTATTCTACTCTCAAATACCTTTTTTGAGCCCCATATTGCGATGGTCAGTAAAACGTTGCTGTTTGTGGGGTATTTTGGGAAAGGGGTAGACCCCCGGAAAATTGGTCTCGAAAATGGGTATCAATTCTTGCTCTACCCCCCAAGTCCTTTCATTTAAGATCCTCATTGACATGGTGGGTAAATATGCCCGATTTAGGGGTGTTTTGGGGATTGGGGGGTCCCCCAAAACACTGAGCCCGGAAATTTTGTCAGCAACGTGCTCTATTCTCATATATACATATATCATTTATTTGAACCTCATATTGCAAAAGTCAGCACATATGTCCGGTTTAGGGTATTGACCCTAAAAACTATGAATATTTAGTCCCACGCTCTTTAAGACCCAAATTGTCTTGGTGAGCAAGTATGTTCTACTTGGAGGTTGTTATGGTAGGGGGACGTCCGCTAGACAGTTGGCCCCTAATGTTGATATCAGATACGTGGTCTTCTCCCACATGTCTTTAATTTGAGCTCCATATTTCCATAGTCGGCAAACATGACTGGCTTGGGGGGTGTTGCGGGGGATCGGAGGCCACTCATTGAGTTGGCCTTGAAAATATATATCGGATTCGTGTTCTACTTAAAAACCCTCTTATTTGAGCCTCATATTGCAAAGTCCGCAAATACTTACTATTTGGGTGGTGTTGTGGGGGTGGGGTGGCGCCATACACACTTTCCCGAATATTGATATCAAATTTGTGCTTTACTCACAAAGACCTTTCATTTGAGCTCCATATTGCTATGGTCGTAAATTTGTCCCCTTTGGGGGATGTTTTTGGTGAGAGGCGGCCCCCCAAACACTGGGTCCCATATTTGGATATCAGATTCGTATTCTGCATTCAAATACCTTTCATTTGAGTCCCATATTGCCATGGTCGGTAAATATGTCCGATTTAGGGGTGTTTTGCGGCTAGGGGTGGTCCCCCTAGCACTTGGTCCGACAATTGTATATCAGATACGTTTTCTTATTCTAAATAACTTTCATTTGAGCCCCATATTGCGATGGTCACTAAAAAATTGCTGTTTGTGGAGTATTTTGGGAAAGGGGTAAACTCCCGGTCACGAAAATGGGTATCAATTCTTGCTCTACCCCCAATACCTTTCATTTGAGTTCCATATTGTCATGATTGGTCTAAATATATGTTTGGTAGGTTTTAGGGTGGGGCAGTCCACCTAGATACCCCATCCGAAATTTGGATACCAAATTTTTATTTTTAGGTGACTATATGAGAGCACACCAAATTTCGCTTAAATCCCACCACCCATTTCCGAGATCTGGCGTTTCTGAAAATTAGGGTATGGGGGAGGGCCCGTCCGAACTTAACGCCTTTTTACTTTTTTTAGTTATAATATTTCCAGCTAAGGAAAAGACACATTCGGATGCAACAATACTTGCTGGAATATATAATATTTTTATTGACAGTTTAGATTGTTTTGGAATTTTTGTTGTGTTGCATCGCCACCATTGCATAACGCCGAAATCTTCTATCAGTCTTACATATTCATTGCTATATCGATTTTCCTCATCTCTCCGACTTTGAATCGAAAATTCTTCTGTATTTACAAAATCGGGAAAAAGGAAGCACATATTTCGAGTAAGTGTATCAGTATCACCGCAATGTGGCAAAGGCGGTAGCAGTACTGGCATTGATAATGATGAAGAGGATGAGGTGTCACCCATTAATTTTCGAATGCGAATAAAAATACAGTCCAACTTTATGCAATATGTCTAAATTGGCCACCCATTTCTCTCAATTTGTTTATAGATGGAATGACAAAATATATTGTGAGGGGTTCTCGATCTAAAGGGTTTTGAATATCCTTTAAACTCGTTGCATATTTCGACCAAAACTTTGGAGAATAGACATATTGAAAATTAACGTCTTTCGTCTATTTGACTTATGTGCCACAAGCTCGTTTATTGTAGTATAGTAGTCAAAAAAGACTTTAACATGGCAAAGTTGAAATTCCACCTAGTCGGGCAATAGTTTTTCAAAGTTGTGTTCAATAAATACTGCTTATTTTATATTTCGAAACATTTGACAATCTGTTTGCAAACTTTGATATTTCCCTCTATCTATTTCGTGGATTCTAATGCACATTTCAAAACATTCGAAAATAAATGGGCCGAACAATTTAACCTTTTAAAATCTTTCAATTCATTTACAATATTGCTTCCGCCGTTAGTGACAAAAAACAATTGTTTACGTACCGATTACATCGAATTCTCTAAGGATTCCTTTTATTATACCCACCACCGACGGATGGGGGTATATTCATTTTGTCATTCCGTTTGCAACACATCGAAATATCCATTTCCGACCCTATAAAGTATATATATTTTTGATCAGCGTAAAAATCTAAGACGATCTAGACATGTCCGTCCGTCTGTCCGTCTGTCTGTTGAAATCACGCTACAGTCTTCAAAAATAGAGATATTGAGCTGAAACTTTGCACAGATTCTTTTTTTGTCCACAAGAAGGTTAAGTTCGAAGATGGGCTATATCGGACTATATCTTGATATAGCCCCCATATATACCGATCCGCCGATTTAGGGTCTTAGGCCAATAAAAGCCACATTTATTATCCGATTTTGCTGAAATTTAGGACAGTGAGTTATCTTAGGCCCTTCGACATCCTACGCCAATTTGGCTCAGATCGGTCCCCATTTGGATATAGCTGCCATATAGACCGATCCTCCGATTTTGCTGAAATTTAGGACAGTGAGTTATCTTAGGCCCTTCGACATCCTACGCCAATTTGGCTCAGATCGGTCCCCATTTGGATATAGCTGCCATATAGACCGATCCTCCGATTTAGGGTCTTAGGCCAATAAAAGCCACATTTATTATCCGATTTTGCTGAAATTTAGGACAGTGAGTTGTGTTAGGCCCTTCGACATCATTCTTTAATTTGGCCCAGATCGGTCCAGATTTGGATATAGCTGCCATATAGATCGATCCTCCGATTTAGGGTCTTAGGCCCATAAAAGCCACATTTATTATCCGATTTTGCTGAAATTTGGAACAGTACGTTGTCTTAGGCCCTTTGACATCCTCCGACAATATGGCTCAGATCGGTTCAGATTTGGTTTTGGATTGGGCCATTAAAGGCGCATTTATTGCCCGATGATGCCGAAATTTGGGACAAAGAGCTAAGTTAAGCCCCTCCACATATTTCAGCAATTTGGTCTAGATCGATCAAGATTTGCATATAGCTGCCATATGGACCGATCTCTCGATTTAAAGTCTTGGCCCCATAAAAGGCGCTTTTTTAATCCGATTGCACTGAAATTTGACACACTGACTTATGTTAGGCTTTTCGACATCCGTGTCGTATATAGTTCAGATCGGTTTATTTTAAGATATAGCTACTAAAAAGACCAATATTTTGTTATATACAATTGAACAATGACTTTTACTTATTAGTATTTGGTCCAAATCGAAACATATATTGATATAGCTGCTGTGGGGCATAAGGTATGAGCTCTGCACCGGATTTTGACGAAAGGTGGTTTACATATATATCCGAGATGGTGGGTTTCCAAAGTTTGACCCGGCCGAACTTAACGCCTTTTTACTTGTTTTTATATTGCGTTTAAATGAATATAGGTCTTCGGATCTTCGTACGGCCTTGAATACAACGGATACAACTGAGAGGAGGCGAAAGTTAGCCCTTCGGTTCAGGTTTCATATCTCATCGGATTTGGGGGTAATTTAGTTTAAGTGATAATTAGGAAGTTCAATGCATGTTTGTTTTTCTTCGATCTCTTGTGATACCCTCCACCATAGGATGGGGATATATTGTACTAATTTCGTCATTGCTGTTTGTAACTCCTCGAAATATTCGTCTAAGACCCCATAAAGTATATATATTCTTGATCGTCATGACATTTTAAGTCGATTTAGCCATGTCCGTCCGTCTGTCTGTCGAAAGCACCGTAGCTTTCGAAGGAGTAAGGCTATCCGCTTGAAATTTTGCACAAATATTTCTTATTAGTGTAGTTTGGTTGGAATTTTAAATGGGCTATATCGGTCCATGTGTTGATATAGCTGCCATATAACTCGATCTGGGATCTTGACTTCTTGAACCTCTAGAGGACGCATTTCTCACACAATTTGCATGAGGTGTTTTGTTATGATTTTGAACAACAGTCCCAATTATGGTTAAAATCGGTCCATAACCTGATATAACTGTCATATAAACAGATTTGGGATCTTCACTTCTTGAGCCTCTAGAGGGTGCAATTCTTATCTGATTTGGCTGTGTTTTGTTATAACTTTCAAAACTGTGACAAATATGGTTCAAATCGTTCTATAACCTGATATAGCTGCCATATCTGGATTTCTGGAGCCTCAAGAGGGCCTAATTATTATCTGATTTGGCTGAAATTTTGTAAATATGGTCTGAATCGGTCTTTAGCCGGATACAGCTCCTTTATAAACCGATCTCCCCATTTTACTTTTTGAGCCCCTAAAAGGCGAAATTCTGAAATTTTATTTTATCCTTTGTTTACCTAAAAAGAGATACCGGGAAAGAACTCGACAACTGCGATTCATGGTGGAGGGTATATAATATTCGGCCCGGCCGAACTTAGCACGCTTTTACTTGTTAATTTTTCAAGTCTTTTGCCTGTTAGGGCGAATATCTTAAATTTTACATATTTTGTTTGTTTCTCTTGGAGACGAGCTCAATGATCGGATATGCAAATGGAAAAGGAAAGCCAAAGATAGCAACACACACCAACCACTATGGGATGCGTTTCGTCTTTGGTTAGAAGACTTTTCAACCATATTAGGTGTGATGGCTTCAAGGGCCGTGCGTTGCTATGTTGTATTTGAATCGTATTATTAGCGAAGATGCATCTATGATACAATTACCACATTAACTACACTCGACAACCTTGTCTATTAGCTGTACTTTTTCCCATTGCATGTATTTTTGTGTAATGACAGACATTCTGGCTGTGGCAAATTACACTTCTTCCGTACTACACATGATTTTGTGCATCTGTTCGAAGTTTTATAGATGACTTCTAACGCTAGATAACGGCAACGGCTATCGCTGTCTGCTTAATTCCTTTTAATTGAGCCGCAGTTGCATTTGGGCTAGGGGGAGAGTATGGGGTGAGATTACCCCAAACATTTGTCCTCAAAATTGCATGTCAAATTAATTTTCTACTGTCAAATACCTATCATTTGAGCCCTTATTGCCAAAGTAGGCAAAAATGACGGGTTTGAGGGAAGTTTTGGGGGCGGACCCTGAAATGACATCCGCATCGTGCTAGAGTACGAGTTTGTTTGAGCCCCATAATGTTAAGCGTTTTGAAGGTAGCGATCAAGATATTCAGGGCTACGAGTCTCATTCAGATCCCCTGTAATTAATTTTTTTATACCCACCACCGAAGGATGGGGGTATATTCATTTTGTCATTCCGTTTGCAACACATCGAAATATCCATTTCCGACCCTATAAAGTATATATTGTATATTCTTGATCAGCGTAAAAATCTAAGACTATCTAGACATGTCCGTCCGTCTGTCCGTCTGTCTGTTGAAATCACGCTACAGTCTTTAAAAATAGAGATATTGAGCTGAAACTTTGCACAGATTCTTTTTTGTCCATAAGCAGGTTAATTTAGAAGATGGCCTATATTGGACTATATCTTGATATAGCCCCCATATAGACCGATCCGCCGATTTAGGGTCTTAGGCCCATAAAAGCCACATTTATTATCCGATTTTGCTGAAAATTTGGATTTTATGATATGCAACAACTGTGCCAAGTATGGTTCAAATCGGTTTATAATCTGATATAGCTGTCATATAAACAGATCTGGGGACTTGATTTTTGAACTTCTAGAGGGCGCCATTCCTATCCGATTTGCCTGAAATTTTGTACGACGGATTCTCCCATGGCCATCAACATACGTGTTTATTATGGTCTGAATCGGTCTATAGCCCGATACAGCTCCCATATAAATCGATCTCCCTATTTTACTTCTTGAGCCCCCAAAGGGCGCAATTCTTATTCGATATAGCTGACATTTTACACAGGTCTCTAACACATAATTTAATTGTGGTCCAAACCGGACCATATCTTGATATCGCTCTAATAGCAGAGCAAATCTTTTCTTATATCCTTTTTTGCCTAAGAAGAGATGCCGGGAAAAGAACTCGACAATTGCGATCCATGGTGGAGGGTATATAAGATTCGGCCCGGCCGAACTTAGCACGCTTTTACTTGTTATATAGATAGAGCTGAACCCGGCCCGCTTCGCTGCGCCTTCTTTTACTATATATGGAACAAAAGTTTTCTTGGAATATTTTTTTCGACAATTACAGAGCTTTTAGTGAAATACCATGCTACGAAAATAGTATATCGCTTGACTAACAGTTTAACAATATAAGTGCCTTTATCTGAATCCTATATGATCTTTATTGGTCTACGAATTAAAGTTTGGATGTAAGGTGTACTCCATTCTTAAAACACTTCATTTAAGCCCGATATTCTCATGATGTCTGATTTAGGGGTGTTTTCGGGGGTGAGGTGGTCCCCCAGACACTTGGCCCTGAAAAAATATTAGCATCGTGCTCTTCTCTCAAATACCATTTATTTAAACCCCATATTAGCATTGGTTTCGGGGAGTTTACACGATGAGGCGGTCCCCCAAACACATGACCCCAAAATAGGTTATCAAATTCGTTTTCTAATCTCAAATACCTTTCATTTGAGCCACATATTGACATGGTCGTAACATTTTTCCCTTTGGGGGTGTTTTGGGAAAGCGGTGATGCCCTAAATACATGGTCGTATATTTGGATATCAAATTTGTATTCTACTTCCAAATACCTTTGTTTGAGAGTTATATTGCGACGGTCTCTAAAAAATTGATGTTTGTGGGGTTTTTGGGAAAGAGGTAGACCCCCAGATAATTGGTTCCGAAAATGGATATCAATTCTTGCTCTAAACCTTTCAGTTAAGCTCCACATTGACATGGAGGGTAAATGTCCGATTTAGGGGTGTTTTGGCGATTGGGGTGGTCCCCCAAACACTGAGCCTGGGAAATATATCAGCAACGTGCTCTATTCTCATATATCTATATATCATTTATTTGAACCCCATATTGCCATTGCCCTCAAAATTCGTTTTCTAATCTCATATGAACTCCTTATTGCAAAAGTCAGCAAATATGTCCGGTTTGGGGTATTGGCCCTAAAAACTATGAATATTTAGTTCCACTCTCTTTAAGACCCAAATGTCTTGGTGAGCAAATACGTCCTATTTGGGGGTTGTTATGGTGGTGGGACGTCCGCTAGACAGTTGGCCCCTAATGTTGATATCAGGTACGTGGTCCACTCCCACATACCTTTAATTTGAGCCCCATATTTCCATAGTCGGCAAACATGACCGGCTTGGGAGTGTTCTGGGGGATGGGCGGCCACTCAGTGTGTTGGCCTTGAAAATACATATCGGATTCGTGTTCCACTCTAAAAACCCTATTATTTGAGCCTTATATTGCAAAGTCAGAAAATAGTTACGATTTGGGTGGTGTTGTAGGGGTGGGGTGGCCCCATAGACACTTTTCCCGAATATTGATATCAAATTCGTGTTTTACTCCCAAAGACCTTTCATTTGAACCCCATATTGCTATGGTCGTAAATGTGTCCCCTTTGTTTTTGTTTTTGGTGAGAGGCGGTCCCCCAAACACTTGGTCCCATATTTGGATATCAGAGTCGTATTCTACTCACAAATACCTTTCATTTGAGTCCCATATTGCTATGGTCGGTAAATATGTCCGATTTAGGGGTGTTTTGGGGCTTGGGGTGGTCCCCCTAGCACTTGGTCCGACAATTGGATATCAGATACGTTTTCTTATCCTAAATACCTTTCATTTGAGTCCCATTTTGTCGTGATTGGTCTAAATATATGTTTGGTAGGTTTTAGGGTGGGGCAGCCACCCTTGGTATCCCATCCGAAATTTGGATACCAAATTTTTATACCCTCCACCATAAGATGGGGGGTATACTAATTTCGTCATTCTGTTTGTAACTACTCGAAATATTCGTCTGAGACCCCATAAAGTATATATATTCTTGATCGTCGTGACATTTTATGTCGATCCGTCCGTCTGTCCGTCCGTCCGTCCGTCTGTCTGTCGAAAGCACCCTAACTTCCGAAGGAGTAAAGCTAGCCGCTTGAAATTTTGCACAAACACTTCTTATTAGTGTAGGTCGGTTGGTATTGTAAATGGGCCATATCGGTCCATGTTTTGATATAGCTGCCATATAAACCGATCTTGGGTCTTGAATTCTTGATCCTCTAGAGTGCGCAATTCTTATCCGATTGAAATGAAATTTTGCACGACGTGTTTTGTTATGATATCCAACAACTGCGCCAAGTATAGTTCAAATCGGTTCATAACCTGATATAGCTGCCATATAAACCGATCTTGGGTCTTGACTTCTTGAGCCTCTAGCGTGCGCAATTCTTATCCGATCAGAATGAAATTGTGCACGACGTGTTTTGTTATTATAGCCACCAATTGTGCCAAGTATGGTTCAAATCGGTCCATAACCTGATATAGCTGCCATATAAACCGATCTTGGGTCTTGACTTTTTGAGCCTCTAGAGTGCGCAATTCTTATCCGATTGGAATGAAATTTTGCAAGACGTGTTTTGTTATGATATCCAACAACTGCGCCAAGTATAGTTCAAATCGGTCCATAACCTGATATAGCTGCCATATAAACCGATCTTGGGTCTTGACTTCTTGAGCCTCTAGAGGGCACAATTCTTATCCGATTTGAATGAATTTTTGCACGAAGTATTTTGTTATGATATCCAACAACTGTGCCAAGTATGGTTGAAATCGGTCCATAACCTGATATAATTTAATTGTGGTCCGAACCGGACCATATCTTGATATCGTTTTAATAGTAGAGCAACTCTTTTCTTATATCCTTTTTTGCCTAAAAAGAGATGCCGGGAAAAGAACTCGACAAATGCGATCCATGGTGGAGGGTATATAAGATTCGGCCCGGCCGAACTTAGCACGCTTTTACTTGTTATTTTTAGGGTACTTTATGAGAGCACACAAAATTTTGCTTAAATCGCACCACCCATCTCTGAGATCTGGCGTTTCTGAAAATTAGGGTAAGGGGGAGGGTCCGCCCCCCCTTCACATATCAAGAAATGTAGTACCCTATTTTCTCCACGGGGTCATTGTGCACCATCTGTGAAAAACTTCAAGAAAATCGGTTCAGCCGTTTCTGAGTCTATAAGGAACACACAAACAAACAAACCTACAAACAAACTCAAATTGATTTTTATACCCTCCACCATAAGATGGGGGGTATACTAATTTCGTCATTCTGATTGTAACTACTCGAAATATTCGTCTGAGACCCCATAAAGTATATATATTCTTGATCGTCGTGAAATTTTATGTCGATCTAGCCATGTCCGTCCGTCCGTCCGTTCGTCTGTCTGTCGAAAGCACGCTAACTTCCGAAGGAGTAAAGCTAGCCGCTTGGAATTTTGCACAAATACTTCTTATTAGTGTAAGTCGGTTGGTATTGTAAATGGGCCATATCGGTCCATGTTTTGATATAGCTGCCATATAAACCGATCTTGGGTCTTGATTTCTTGAGCCTCTAGAGTGGGCAATTCTTATCCGATTGAAATGAAATTTTGCACGACGTGTTTTCTTATGATACCCAACAACTGTGCCAAGTATGGTTCAAACCGGTCCATAACCTGATATAGCTGCCATATAAACCGATCTGGGGTCTTGACTTCTTGAGCCTCTAGAGAGCGCAATTCTTATCCGATTGGAATGAAATTTTGCACGACGTGTTTTGTTATTATATCCAACAACTGTGCTAAGTATGGTTCAAATCGGTCCATAACCTTATATAGCTGTCATATAAACCGATCTTGGGTCTTGACTTCTTGAGCCTCTAGAGGGCGCAATTCTTATCCAATTTGAATGAATTTTTGCACGAAGTATTTCGTTATGATATCCAACAACTGTGCCAAGTATGGTTCAAATCGGTTCATAACTTGATATAGCTGTCATATAAACAGATCTGGGGACTTGACTTCTTGAGCTTCTAGAGGGCGCAATTCCTATCCGATTTGGCTGAAATTTCGCAAGACGTTTTTTATTGTTACTTTCAACAACTGTGTCAAATAAAGTACAAGTCGGTTCATAACCTGATATAGCTGCCATATAAACCGATATGGGATCTTGACTTCTTGAGCCTCTAGAGGTCGCAATTTCTATCCGATTTGCCTGAAATTTTGTACGACGGATTCTTTCATGACCATCAACATACGTGTTTATTATGGTCTGAATCGGTCCATAGCCCGATACAGCTCCCATATAAATCGATCTCTTTATTTTACTTTTTGAGCTCACAAAGAGCGCAATTCTTATTCGAATTGGCTGACATTTTACACAGGTCTCCAGGTCTCGCTCTAATAGCAGAGCAAATCTTTTCTTATATCCTTTTTATACCCTCCACCATAAGATGGGGGGTATACTAATTTCGTCATTCTGATTGTAACTACTCGAAATATTCGTCTGAGACCCCATAAGTATATATATTCTTGATCGTCGTGAAATTTTATGTCGATCTAGCCATGTCCGTCCGTCTATCTGTCGAAAGCACGCTAACTTCCGAAGGAGTAAAGCTAGCCGACTGAAATTTTGCACAAATACTTCTTATTAGTGTAGGTCGGTTGGTATTGTAAATGGGCCATATCGGTCCATATTTTGATATAGCTGCCATATAAACCGATCTTGGGTCTTGATTTCTTGAGCCTCTAGAGTGCGCAATTCTTATCCGATTGGGATGAAATTTTGCACTACGTGTTTTCCTATGACACCCAACAACTGTGCCAAGTATGGTTCAAATCGGTCCATAACCTGATATAGCTGCCATATACACCGATCTGGGGTTTTGACGTCTTGAGCCTCTAGAGTGCGCAATTCTTATCCGATTGGAATGAAATTTTGCACGACGTATTTTGTTACGATATCCAATAACTGTGCCAAGTATGGTTTAAATCGGTCCATAACCTTATATAGCTGTCATATAAACCGATCTTGGGTCTTGACTTCTTGAGCCTTTAGAGGGCGCAATTCTTATCCAATTTGAATGAATTTTGGCATGTAGTATTTTGTTATGATATCCAACAACTGTGCCAAATATGGTTTAAATCGGTTCATAACCTGATATAGCTGCAATATAAACCGATCTGGGATCTTGACTTCTTGAGCCTCTAGAGGTCGCAGTTATTATCCGATTTGCCTGAAATTTTATACGACGGATTCTCTCATGACCATTAACATACGTGTTTATTATGGTCTGAATCGGTATATAGCCCGATACAGCTCCCATATAAATCGATCTCTCTATTTTACTTCTTGAGCCCACAAAGGGCGCAATTCTTATTCGAATTGGCTGACATTTTACACAGGTCTCCAACATATAATTTAATTGTGGTCCAAACCGGACCATATCTTCATATCGCTCTAATAGCAGAGCAAATATTTTCTTATATCCTTTTTTTGCCTAAGAAGAGATGCCGGGAAAAGAACTCGACAAATGCAATCCATGGTGGAGGGTATATAAGATTCGGCCCGGCCGAATTTAGCACGCTTCTACTTGCTATATATAAGATATCCAATTCGTATATCCGCTATCCAAATCTAAGCGAGTAGCACCGCATAATAATAATGTGTAAATGGCGTGACACGATACATCTTTCATGCCGCTAAGCTGCACAAAAATACATGACGTTCAACTCCAGGTAGATCAGTGCAGAGATTCCGTCAGGGCCCAACGCGTTAAATTATTTGGCGCCACGGATGACATTCGTAAAATTGGCCACGGTAAATTTTGATTGCCGATGGACGCTAGGAGACCACGGATACGACGAATGGCTTACCTCCTGGCCTTGTTTCGCTCGGGATGAACAATAAATTGACGGTTGAACAACCTGGAGCACCTTTTCGGATCAGTCAAAGTTACGCCGCCAAGAAGTGACCGAGGTTCTGTCGTCCCGTCTACCGGGGTTTCAGAGTGAGAGTTCTGTCATTCAGGAATGCAATGGAAGGGTCTGGCAAGCTGCTGCACCTCCTCGTAATCGTATTGGGGGCATCCTCATGCACCGTGCGAAACTTGGCGCCTTTAATCTGCTCTGCCAAAGCAATGCCCTGCTGGTCGTTACCTACGGAACATAGCCATGAAACGTGATGCACATTAAAGTGTCCTAGAACCAGTCGATTATGGCCAGACAGTAGCCCACGTTTTTTGTACTAGCCGATGAGTGGAGCGCACGTGTTTTTATTTCACTCCTAGAAGAAAAAATATTCGTATCTCGGAATAGGTACTACCTAATACGAAAAATTTTTGTAATTTGTAATTTACTGACTCCCGTACAACAAGAACTTATGTTCTTAAGATTATAGTACGGGAGTTTAATCCTTTTAAAGTTTACAATGTTTAGACAAAGTATAAATAAATAAATATAAAAGTAAAAATTAAAATAAGTAAGAGAAACTTTAAACTAACAAAATGGAAATAGGATTTAAATTTGTGTAGCGCAGAGGTTAGCTGACGCTGAACAACTGGGCTCGAATCCTGGCGAGACCATCAGAAAAAATTTTAGCGGTGATTTTCCCCTCCTAATGCTGGCAACATTTGTGAGGTACTACGCCATGTAAAACTTCTCTCCAAAGAGGTGTCGCACTGCGGCACGCCGTTCGGACTCGGATATAAAAAGAAGGCCCCTTATCATTGAGCTTAAACTTGAATCGGACTGCACTCATTGATATGTGAGAAGTTTGCCCCTGTTCCTTAGTGGAATTTTCATGGGCAAAATTTGCAATAAAATAAAATTATAAATGATATTGTTATAAATTATTTACCTTTTACAAATCAATATTAGACACTTAACATATTTATTTTTAACAAGCCTTAACTGTTGGGTTGCCCAAAAAGTAATTGCGGATTTTTTAAAAGAAAGTAAATGCATTTTTAATAAATCTTAGAATGAACTTTAATCAAATATACTTTTTATAGCCACCACCGAAGAATGGGGGTCGGATCGGTTTCAGCGGTGGTTTTCCCCTCCTAATGCTGGCAACATTTGTGAGGTACTACGCCATGTAAAACTTCTCTCCAAAGAGGTGTCGCACTGCGGCACGCCGTTCGGACTCGGATATAAAAAGAAGGCCCCTTATCATTGAGCTTAAACTTGAATCGGACTGCACTCATTGATATGTGAGAAGTTTGCCCCTGTTCCTTAGTGGAATTTTCATGGGCAAAATTTGCAATAAAATAAAATTATAAATGATATTGTTATAAATTATTTACCTTTTACAAATCAATATTAGACACTTAACATATTTATTTTTAACAAGCCTTAACTGTTGGGTTGCCCAAAAAGTAATTGCGGATTTTTTAAAAGAAAGTAAATGCATTTTTAATAAATCTTAGAATGAACTTTAATCAAATATACTTTTTATACCCACCACCGAAGGATGGGGGTATATTCATTTTGTCATTCCGTTTGCAACACATCGAAATATCCATTTCCTATCCTATAAAGTATATATATTCTTGATCAGCGTAAAAATCTAAGACGATCTAGACATGTCCGTCCGTCTGTCCGTCTGTCTGTTGAAACCTCGCTACAGTTTTTAAAAATAGAGATATTGAGCTGAAATTTTGCACAGATTCTTTTTTTGTCCATAAGCAGGTTAAGTTCGAAGATGGGCTATATCGGACTATATCTTGATATAGCCCCCATATAGACCGATCCGCCGATTTAGGGTCTTAGGCCCATAAAAGCCACATTCATTCTCCGATTTTGCTGAAATTTGGGACAGTGAGTTGTGTTAGGCCCTTTGACATATTTCTTCAATTTGGTCCAGATCGGTTCAGATTTAGATATACCTGCCATATAGACCGATTTCTTGATTTATGTTTTGGGCCCATAAAATGCTCATTTATTGTCTGATGTCGCCGAAATTGGGAATAGTTAGTTTAGTTAAGCCCCTTGACATACTTCTGCAATATCGGACAGATAGGTCCAGATTTGGATATAGCTGCCATATAGACCGATATCTAGGTTTTAGATGTGGGGGCGATAAAAGACGCATTTATTGTCCGATGTCGCTGAAATTTGACACAGTGAGTTTGGTTAGGCTCTTCGACGTCCTTCTTCAATTTTGCCCAGATCGGTCCAGATTTGCATATAGCTGCCATATAGACTGATCTCTCGATTTAAGGTTTAGGGCCCATAAAAGAGGCATTTATTGTCCGATTTCGCCGAAATTTGGGACAGTGCTTTGTGTTAGGCTTTTCAACATGTTTATGCAACTTGGCCCAAATCGGTCTAGATTTGGATATAGCTGCCATGTAGACCGATATCTCGATTTAAAGTCTTGGCCCCATAAAAGGCGCATTTATAATCCGATTTCACTGAAATTTGACACAGTGACTTATGTTCGACTTTTCGACATCGTGTCGTATATAGTTCAGATCGGTATGCGGTATATGAGTATAAGGTATGAAATGTTCACCGAATTTTGATGAAAGGTGGTTTACATATATACCCGAGGTGGTGGGTATCCAAAGTTCGGCCCGGCCGAACTTATCGCCTTTTTACTTGTTTTACACTTTTTTTTCGAAAGCAAGCTAAATGTAACAGCTGATAACTGACAGAAGAAAGAATGCAATTACAGAGTCACAAGCTGTGAAAAAATTTGTCAACGCCGACTATATGAAAAATCCGCAATTACTTTTTGGGCAACCCAATTGAATCCCTAAAGTGATCTAGTAATTTACCTTTGGAAGATACAGCGCTACTGATAGTTTGAAGGTCATGTGGAAGAGAGTCCCAAAGATGAACGGCGAATATGAATAGTTGCCATTGAGAGACTAAGCTACGGTGTTTCATTGGTATACATTTATTTCCTCGGTTCGACCTTGCAAATCTAGTTCTCTCAAATAAATGAGATGGTGCTTGTGTATATATTGTCTTATGTAAAAAGTTCAAAGATCTCATGAGCAATACGTCACGAAATGATACACCATATAAAGATCTGGAATAATGGTATGTGGAGTCACGGCGACGAAGACCATGTACATAGCGTACTACACTGTCGTAGAACTTATGGAGGAAAAAAATCTTGGGCTGCTTTCTTTTCTCGAAAAGATTACCGGGGAGATTCGCAATATTGGGAAAGAGGCCCGCAGACTTTTTAACAGAGCAAGTAGTAAAAAACCGGAAGTTTATTGAGATGTGTATTACACACGGCTCAAGGAATACAATAAGATTACCAGAGCGGAAAAACGTGCCTCCTTGAAGCTTTCCTGCGAACAGGCCGATAGCTTTAATGACGCCGCCATGATAAACAAGTAAAAGCGTGCTAAGTTCGGCCGGGTCGAATCTTATATAGCCTCCACCATGGATCGCATTTGTCGAGTTCTTTTCCCCGGCATCTCTTCTTAGGCAAAAAAGGATATAAGAAAAGATTTGCTCTGCTATTAGAGCGATATCAAGATATGGTCCGGTTTTGACCACATTTAAATTCCATGTTAGAGAACTGTGTAAAATGTCAGCCAATTCGAATAAGAATTGCACCCTTTGGGGGCTCAAGAAAATAGAGAGATCGATTTATATGGGAGCTGTATCGGGCTATAGACCGATTCAGATCATAATAAACACGTATGTTGATGGTCATGAGAGGATCCGTAGTACAAAATTTCAGGCAAATCGGATAGGAATTGCGCCCTCTAGAAGCTCAAGAAGTCAAGTCCCCAGATCTGTTTATATAACAGCTATATCAGGTCATAAGCCAATTTGAACCACACTTATCACAGTTGTTGGATATCATAACAAAACACGTCGTGCAAAAATTCATTCAAATCGGATAAGAATTGCGCCCTCTAGAGGCTCAAGAAGTCAAGACCCAAGATCGGTTTATATGGCAGCTATATCAGGTTATGGACCGATTTGAACCATACTTGGCACAGTTGTTGGCTATCATAAGAGAACACGTCGTGCAAAATTTTATTCCAATCGGATAAGAATTGCGCACTCTAGATGCTCAAGAAGTCAAGACCCTAGATCGGTTTATATGGCAGCTATATCAGGTTATGGACCGATTTGAACCATACTTGGCATAGTTGTTTGATGTCATAACAAAACACGTCGTGCAAAATTTCATTCCAATCGGATAAGAATTGCGCCCTCTAGAGGCTCAAGAAGTCAAGACCCAAGATCGGTTTGTATGGCAGCTATATCAAAATATGGACCGATATAGCCCATTTACAATACCAACCGACCTACACCAATAAGAAGTGTTTGTGCAAAATTTCAAGCGGCTAGCTTTACTCCTTCGGAAGTTAGCGTGCTGTCGACAGACAGACGGACGGACAGACGGACGGACATGGCTAGATCGACATGAAATGTCGCGACTATCAAAAATATATATACTTTATGGGGTCCCAGACGAATATTTCGAGTAGTTACAATCAGAATGACGAAATTAATATACCCCCCATCTTATGGTGGAGGGTATAAAAAAAGTTTCTCTCAAAAACCCATGTCCAAACGGAGGACATGTTGAGGCTTTTGATGAAAATCAATTTTCCACAGGATACGACGGATCTCACGGAGACCTGAATCTTATATTAATGATGTTGATCGAAGGTTTTTAATTACGGAATTTATGGTGAAGGAATCCATGAGGAGCTTCAAACCGTTTAAGTCACCCGGACCTGATGGAATATTTTCGGCGATGCTGCAAAAGGTGGCAGACTATCTGCCGCCCCACCTGGCTTATATTTTCACAGCGTGCCTGGGACTTGCCGAAAGCCAGGCAAGAGGCGAGGGTGGTATTTATACCTAAGCCCGGCAAGGTAAGTTATGCAACACCATAGGCCTACACACATGTAAGCCTTAAGTCATTTCTACCCAAAACCATGGAAACGCATTGTGGACACCATGATAAAGAGTAGGACGTCCAGCGAACTGCTCAAATACAAACATCATGCCTATGTCAAGAGAAGGTCGCACGAGGTTGCGGGTATGTCTGCACTGGATTGCAGGGTAGTCAACAGGGTAGCCATAAAATAGAAGCATCCTTCGATGCCAAAACGTGCACACTGGCGATATGCAGTGACATCGAGGGGGCTTTTAACAATGTGCGGACCGACACATTGATCCAATCCTTAGACCAGTACCGGGTGGACCGGGTCTTTAGAGACTGGATAAACCATATGCTAAGGAACAGGTGGATAAATTGTGTGTCCCATGACATAAATATAAGGGAGAAAGTGGGACAAGGCACGCCACAGGGGAGCATTTTATCGCCACTTCTATGGGTGGCCACGATAAATAACAGACGGTGTTATAATACTTCTAAGGGGTAAGGATCCGAACCAGCTGTACAAAAGGGCCGAAAGAGTCTTGCAGATTGCACACAATTGAAATATGCCTGTTCACGAGGAAGACGAAGGTAAGCCAATTTAACGCACCACGTTTCCTCAATAAGACGATTTCGATATCTGACAAGGTCAAATACTTAGGTGTGATCTTGGACAGGAAACTGAATTGGAAATGTCACATTCAGGAGCGTACTGAGAAGGCTCACACATGTTGGGCTCGAAATGGGGCCTGAATCCGAGGATAGTCGACTGGCTCTACAGGAGCGTGATTAGACCAATACTTACTTACGCCTCAGTAGTTTGGTGGACTGCAATGGGAAATAGGGCAACATAAGGACCAAACAACAAGTTCAGAGAACATGTTGTCTTGGCATAGGCGGAGGGATGAGGACCACACCAACTAGGGCACTGGAGACTATTTTAGATATCCGACCCATTGACATGCAGATTAAATATAGGCAGTCACTGCGGCTATGAGACCTAAGACAATGGGAGAATGGATTGAGGTTGGGAGCTGCTCATACCATCGCGGTATAAATCGAGGAGACGATAGGAAACCTGGAAGGAAGAGAAAAGGTTTACGATCTGATACCAGAGACTACACTTGAGGTCGAGTGCGAGACTGCTGTCAGCGGCACAGTAATGGACCGATGGAACCTTAGTATTGCCATCTGGAAGATCATGTTACACGGATGGATCAAAGCTAAGGACAGAGTAGGCCTGGGTGTCTTCATTGAGAACCCACGGACTGAGATTTGATTTAGACAGCCTGACCATAGTACGGTCCTTCAGGCAGAGTTCCGGGCGATAGTGGAATGCGTGAGGTGGTGGGGCGAGGAAGTCGAGTGTGGACATTTTTACGGACAGTAAAAAGGCCATAAGGGCAATAACAAGCAGGACGGTAACATCCCGAACAGTCTTGGAGTGTAAGAAGGAGATTAACGCCTTCTTTGAGGATGACATCGTTTGGGTGCCGGGCCATAACGGAGTAAGGGGGAATGAAAGGGTTGACGATTTGACAGTAAATGCCAGAGAACTGCCGTCGATAAACTTGGTCAACCCGAAGCCTTTCGAGTCGACGCAGTCCGATTTAAGGGCGTGGGCGACAAACGCGCATGTAAATCTGTGGAACAGCGAAACAGTCGGTAAGACGGCGAAAATCTTATGTGGTCATCCGGATCGTGAGCGGACGAGACTATTCCTATATGCAAAATCAGTGCGGCAAGTGATAGCATGTTTAGGACATGTGGTGAAGATGATGAGATGTTGGAGCACTTCCTAAGTCATTGTCCGGCTTTCGCCTCACAACAAGCCAATTACTGGCTTAGGTGTATCTCTACAGTGACATTGGGGCAGATTAATAGCTACACCCTCTTTTCAACTTAACCTAAGCTACGATAATAGTTGGATGCAATTTTTACCGGACATCTTATCCATTTTCGGTCGATTATAATTAAGTTCGAAAAAGAATGTAACGAAATCATTTAAGAAGAATATAGATGGTTCTTCGTAAAATTTGGTCAGAATTTATTATTTCAAATGTATAATAACAATTACCTGTTGATATCAAAAATATGTTTGTGACAAAAATTAGTGCAAATGAAACAAGTAAAAGCGTGCTAAGTTCGGACGGGCCGAATCTTATATACCCTCCGCCGTGGATCGCATTTGTCAAGTTTTTTGAATGACATTTTCAAGTGGAAAACCACCACTCATAGAAAAACCACCTTCCAGAGGATCAAAACGTCAAACTGGAAGATCGGTTTATATAGCAGCTATATTAGGTTATATTCCGATTTAGATCATACTTGGAACAGTTGTTGAAAGTCATATGCAAAATGTCAACCAATCTGTATAAGAATTGCGCCCTCTAGAGCCCCAAGAAGTCTAATCCGGAGATGGCGGCTATATCAGGATATGGACTGATTAAGACCATACTTGACACAGTTGTTGGAAATCAATATAAAACAACATCATGCAAAATTTCGGCCAAATCGTACAAGAATTGCATCCTCTAGTAGCTAAAGAAGTCAAGACCCAACATCGGTTTATATGGCAGCTATATCAGGTTATGGACCGATTTGAACCATACTTAGCACAATTGTTGGAAGTGATACCAAAACACAACAGCTATATTAAAACATGGACAGATATGACAGATTAACATTCCCAACAGAAATACACTGATAAGAAGTATTTGTGCAAAATTTCAAGCGCCTAGCTTTACTCTTTCGAAAGTTAGGGTGATTTCGACAGATGGACGGACATGGCTAGATCGACTTAAAATGTCATGACGATCAAGAATATATACTTTAAGGGGTCTTAGACGCATATTTCGAGATGTTTCAAACGGAATGACGAAATTGGAGGGTGTAAAAATGTCATCAAAATAATGAAGCTGATTCGGCGAAACTTTTGAAGTCTATGAAAGATTAGGATCTGCCTATAAAAAGTGTGTTGGTAGTACACAATTTGGCTCCGACTTGAGACCAAATGTCACCGCCGATGGGTCAGTTCGGCCCGACCGAACTTTGTTTGTGGACTCAAAAATTTCTTGAAATTTTCGATTTCTTTGAAATTTTCACAAATTGTGGTGAGTGGTCCGGAAGGCAAGGGGGGCAGACCTTCTCCCTTATCCCAAAAGTACGACCCAAAAATAAAAGTATACCGATGGGAACAATATGGGACTCAAATGAAAGGTATTCGAGAGTAGAATACGAAGCCCCGTAGAGGGCTTCTCCGACCCCAAAATCCCTTCAAATAGGCATATTGGACGATAATGACAATATTGGACATGAAAGGCCAAATGTACGACCCAAAAATAAAAGTGAACCGATCGGGACAATATGGGACTCAAATGGAAGGTATTCAGGAGTAAAGTAAGAATTTCATATTGAAAATTGGGTCCAAGTAGCTAGGGAGGCAGCGCGGCCTCAAAACTCCCTAAAAAAGGTTTATTAGACGATAATCACTACATGGGACAGGAACGAGATCTTTTCCCGGCATCTCTTCTTAGGCAAAACAGGATATAAGAAAAGATTTGCTCTGCTATTAGAAAGTTATCAAGATATGGTCCGGTTTGGACCACAATTAAATTATATGTTGGAGACCTGTGTAAAATGTCAACCAATTCGAATAAGAACTGCGCCCTTTGTTGGCTCAAGAAGTAAAATAGAGAGATCGATTTATATGGGAGCTGTATCGGGCTATAGACCGATTCAGACCATAACAACACGTATGTTGATGGTCATTAGAGGATCCGTCGTACAAAATTTCAGGCAAATCGGATAATAATTGCGACCTCTAGAGGCTCAAGAAGTTAAGATCCCAGATCGGTTTATATGACAGCTATATCAGGTTATGAACCGATTTGAACCATACTTGGCACAGTTGTTGGACATCATAACAAAGCACGTCGTGCAAAATTTCATTCCAATCGGATAAGAATTGCGCACTCTAGAGGCTCAAGAAGTCAAGACCCAAGATCGGTTTATATGGCAGCTATATCAAAACATGGACCGATATGGCCCATTTACAATACCAACCGACCTACACTAATAAGAAGTATTTGTGCAAAATTTCAAGCGGCTAGCTTTACTCCTTCGGAAGTTAGCGTGCTTTCGACAGACAGACGGACGGACGGACGGACGGACAGACGGACGAACATGGCTAGATCGACACAAAATGTCGCGACGATCAAGAATATATATACTTTATGGAGTCTCAGACGAATATTTCGAGTAGTTACAAACAGAATGACGAAATTAGTATACCCCCCATCTTATGGTGGAGGGTATAAAAATTTGGTATCAAAGTCTGAGGTGTGGTGCCTTGGAGGGACGTCCAACCCCAAATCCCGCCAAACAGATTTTTATTACATTATGGGAATAAAATTTAAGGTATTTGCGAGTAGAAAACGAATCTGATATCCAATTGTTGGACAAAGTGCTTCGCGTGTCACCCAACCCCCAATAAATCTTTAAAATCGGACATATTTACCGACCATGGCAATAAAGATGTTGATGTTTGGGAGTAGAGACCCAAATTGACTTTCACATTTAGGATCAAGTCTTTGGGGGTCCTCCAAACCCAAGCAGGACTTTTACTATCCATTGCAATGCGGGGTTTAAATTAGAGGTATTTGAGTGTAGAACAAGTAAAAAGGCGTTAAGTTCGGCCAGGCCGAACTTTGGATACCTACCACCTTGGTTATATATGTAAGCCACCTTTCATCAAAAATCGGTGAAAATTGCATACCTTATATGAAATATGATCCGATTTGGACAAAATACTAATGAGTACAAGTCATTGTTCAAAACAAAAAAATGGTCTTTTAGTACCTATATCTAAAAATAAACCGATTTGAACCATATTCAACCTGGATGTAGAAAAACCAATGTGTAAAATTTCAGTTAAATCGATTATAAATGTGGCTTTTTTGGGGCCAAGACTTTAAATCGAGGGCAGCTATATGCAAGTCTTGATCGATCTAGACCAAATTGCAGAAATATGTGGAGGGGCTTAACTTAACTCTCTGTCCCAAATTTCGGTAACATGGGACAATAAATGCGACTTTTATGGGCCCAAAGCATTAAATCGAGAGCGGTCTATATTGCAGCTATATCCAAATCTGGTCCGATCTGAGTGAAATTGAAGAAGGATATCGAAGGGCCTAACACAACTCACAGTCCCTAATTGCGGCGACATTGGACAATAAATGCGCCTCTTAAGGACCCAAAACCTAAAACCGAGAGATCAGTCTATATGGTAGCTATATCCAAATCTGGACCGATCTGTTGCACAATGCAGAAGTATGTCAATGGACTTAACTTAACTCACTGTCCCAAACTTCGGCGACATCGGACAATAAATGCGCCTCCTATGGGCCCAAAACCTTAAATCGAGGGATCGGTCTGTATAGCAGCCATATTCAAATCTGATCCGATGTGGACCAAATTGACGAAGGAAGTCGTTTTTAATGTGGCTTTAATGGGCCTAAGACCCTAAATCGGAGGACCGGTGTATATGGGGGCTATATCCAAATCTATACCAATCAGGGCCAAACTGACGAAGGATGTCGAAGGGCCTAACACAACTCACTGTCCCAAATTTCAGCAAAATCTGATAATAAATGTGGCTTTGATGGCCCTAAGACCCTAAATCGGCGGATCGGTCTATATGGCAGCTATATCCAAATCTCAACAGAGCTGGGCCAAATTAACGGAAGATGTCGAAGGGCCAAGCACAACTCACAGTCCCAATTTTCAGCAAAATTGGATAATAAATGTGGCTTTGATGGGCCTAAGATCCTAAATCGGCGGATCGGTATATATGGGAGCTATATCCAAATCTGTACCGATCTGGGCCAAATTGACAGAATATTTTTTTCACTAGCCGAACGTAGAATAGCGTTCCAAGCACCTCGGTCTTCTGCGCTCATTCTAAAATCTCTGACACCAAGTTTCGAGGTGTCTCCCAACACTTGATCCTTCCATCGGGCTTTTGGTCTTCCCGGTTTGCGTGTATCACCGTGTTTGCCGTCAAGAGACTTCTTTGCTGGGGCTTCTTCATCCATTCTGACAACATGACCTAGCCAACGCAGCCGTTGTAGTTTGATGCGTGTAACTATGCTATCGTCGTCATATAGCTCATACAGCTCGTGGTTCATACGTCGCCAATATTTTCCGTTGACGCAAACTGGTCCATATTTTTTTACGAAGAATCTTTCTCTCAAATACTCCAAGCACTGCCTCATCTGCTTTCACAAGTACCCATGCTTCAGAACCATATAACAGCATGGGTAGTATCAGTGTCTTGTATAGTGTAATCTTCGTCTGTCGAGAGGTGGCCTTGTTTCTAAACTGCCTACTTAGTCCAAAGTAGCATCTGTTTGCCAGTATTATTCTTCGCTTAATCTCAAAACTGGTGTCATTCGTTTCGGTTACGGCGGTGCCTAGGTAGATAAAGTTACTGACTGTCTCACTGGTTGTGCAAGGATTTTTGGGAGTCGAAACCATCCATTTCGTCCTATCTCCCTTTACTGCCCGACCCATTTTCACTGACTCTCTTTCGATTCTTTCAAAGGCTGCAGTTACTACTTCCGGTGACTGACCTATGATATCGATGTCGTTGACATAGGCGAGTAGCATGTATTCTCTTGTGATTAGTGTGCCATATCTATTCACATATGCATCTCGTATAATCTTCTCCAGCAGGATATTAAAGAGATCTCACGATAGGCTGTCTCCTTGTCTGAAACCTCGTTTGGTATTAAATGTTTCGGAGAGATTCTTTCCTATTCTTACTGAGGAACGCGTATCAGCAAGTGTCATCCTGCAGAGTCTTATTAATTTTGCAGGGAAACCAAACTCAGACATGGCTTGAAATACCTTTGAACGTAAAGGAGTATCGAAGGCGGCTTTGTAGTCAATAAATAGATGGTAGGTGTTGATTTGTCCTTCTCGGGTCTTTTCCAGGATTTGGCGCAGTGTGAATATCTGGTCCAGGGTCCAGGGATTTAACAGGTCTAAGGCCGCATTGATAGGGCCCAATTATCTCATTGACTTTAGGTTTTAATCTTTCACACAGTACGCTCGAGAGTATCTTGTATGCGATGGGGAGGAGACTTATTCCTCTGTAGTTGGCACATTCCGTCTTGTCTCCTTTCTTGTGCACAGGACATAGTATGCTGAGGTTCCAATCATCGGGTATGCGTTCTTCTAGCCAGATTGCGCAGATAAGCTGATGCATACGCCTTATCAGCGTGTAGTCTCCGGTCTTAAATAGTTCAGCGGGTAACCCGTCGGCTCCTGCTGCCTTGTTGTTCTTTAGTCGGGTCACTGCTACTTGGACCTCATTCTTACTAGGAGGTAAACATTCTATACCATCATCAGGGATTCGTTCTGCGGTATCCTCTTCGCCGCCAACATCGGACACTAGCAGTTGCGAAAAATGTTCTTTCCATATCCTCAGCATATTATCTGTTTCAGTTACCAAATTTCCTTCTTTGTCTCTGCAGGAGGATGTGCCTGCACCAAAACCATCGGTTTGATGTTTAATTCTTTGGTAGAATTTCCGGACTTCATTCTGACTCCTGTACATCTTAATTCGCTCACACTCACGTCTTTCCATTTCCTTTTTCTTTCTGCGGAATAGACGTCTCTCCTCTCTCTTATTCTCCCGATACCTCTCCTTCATCTGGCGCGCTGCTACTGATTGCAGGGTTGCTTTATATGCCGCATTCTTGGCTTCAGTAGCATCTCGACACTCTTGGTCGTACCACGAATGTCGAGTTTTACGCAGATACCTGCCATCACGGCCCAAGGGTGAATACAATGCTATATGGCAGCTATATGCAAATCTGGACCGATCTGGGCAAAATTGAAGAAGGACGTCGAAGAGCCTAACCAAACTCACTGTTTTAAATTTCAGCGACATCGGAAAATAAATGCGTCTTTTATGGCCCCAAACCCTAAAACCTAGATATCGGTCTATATGGCAGCTATATCCAAATCTGGACCGATCTGTGCGATATTGCAGAAGTGTGTCAAGGGGCTTAACTTACTGTTCCAAATTTTGGCGACATCGGACAATAAATGAGCATTTTATGGGCCCAAAACCATAAATCAAGAAATCGGTCTATATGGCAGCTATATCCAAAACTGAACCGATCTGGACCAAATTGAAGAAGTATGTCAAAGGGCCTAACACAACTCACTGTCCCAAATTTCAGCAAAATCGGATAATAAATGTGGCTTTTATGGGCCTTACACCATAAATGGGATGATCGATCTATATGGCAGCTATATCCAAATCTGGACCGATCTGAGCCAAATTAGCGAAAGATGTCAATGGGCTTTACATAATTCACTGTCCCAAATTTCATCAAAATCGGTTGATAAATGTGGCTTTTGTGGGCCTAAGACCCTTAACCGGAGGATCGGTCTATATTGCAGCTATATCCAAAACTGAACCGATCTGGACCAAATTGAAGAAGTATGTCAAAGGGCCTAACACAACTCACTGCCACAAATTTCAACAAAATCGGATAATAAATGTGGCTTTTATGGGCCTAAGACCCTAAATCGGCCGATCGGTCTATATGGGGGCTATATCAATATATAGTCCGATATAGCCCATCTTCGAACTTAACCTGCTTATGAACAAAAAAAGAATCTGTGCAAAATTTCAGCTCAATATCTCTATTTTTAAAGACTGTAGCGTGATTTCAACAGACAGACGGACAGACGGACGGACATGTCTAGATCGTCTTAGATTTTTACGCTGATCAAGAATATATATACTTTATAGGGTCGGAAATGGATATTTCGATGTGTTGCAAACGGAATGACAAAATGAATGAATGAATGAATGAATGGCCCAGATCGCCAAATTGACAAAGGATGTCGAAGGGCCTAACACAACTCACTGTCCTAAATTTCAGCGAAACCAGATAATAAATGTGGCTTTTATGGGCCTAAGACCCTAAATCGGAGGATCGGTCTATATGGCAGCTATATCCAAATCTGGACCGATCTGAGCCAAATTGACGAAGGATGTCAAATGGCCTAACACAACTCACTGCCACAAATTTCAACAAAATCGGATAATAAATGTGGCTTTTATGGGCCTAAGACCCTAAATCGGCGGATCGGTCTATATGGGGGCTATATCAAGATATAGTCCGATATAGCCCATCTTCGAACTTAACCTGCTTATGAACAAAAAAAGAATCTGTGCAAAATTTCAGCTCAATATCTCTATTTTTAAAGACTGTAGCGGGATTTCAACAGACAGACGGACAGACGGACGGACATGTCTAGATCGTCTTAGATTTTTACGCTGATCAAGAATATATATATTTTATAGGGTCGGAAATGGATATTTCGATGTGTTGCAAACGGAATGACAAAATGAATATACCCCCATCCTTCGGTGGTGGGTATAAAAATCGCCCTAAGCCGACCTCAAGCCAGCATACAAAAGTATGCATCAAACATAAAACCGGTCGATATACACAAAACACAAACAGGACACGGCAGCCCTCACGGGCTACGCCACATAAATCAGCATCAACATCGGGCTTTTCAATCAACGCGGCCACCCTCACGGGTGACCGAACACAACCACAACAGCTAAGGGAACTAATAATGGGCAAACACCGCTGCATCAACATGGGCAAGGCAGGTGCCCGGCCATATCATGTGCAGCACCAAATCACACAGTCGCGCCAGCACAGCAAAACCTCGTTATGGATAACTAGCGTGTATTCATTCCTCCACTAAGTCTTTTCCGCCTCCTAAGAAATACTTCCCGGGAAAAGGTGGCCAGCCTTGCAACAGTCGTCTCGTCCTCAAGGGCCCTACTGAAATCCCACACCGCCTCGCTAATCCCCATCGCGCCTAAATATCTAATGTTTGTATAGTACGGGCATTCTGTCAGTACATGGCTCCAGTCCTCAGGTCTCCCACAGTCGCACAAATCAGTCGCGGACAAGTTCCTCTGATGCAAAAATGCATTAAAGGAACCATGTCCCGTCAGTATGAAGCCTAGATTTAGGCCGAAGACAAAGTCATAGCCACCACCGAAGGATGGGGGTATATTCATTTTGTCTTTCCGTTTGCAACACATCGAAATACCCATTTCCGACCCTATAATGTATATATATTCTTGATCAGCGTAAAAATCTAAGACGATGTAGCCATGTCCGTCTGTCCGTTGAAACCACTTCACAGTCATTAAAAATAGAGATATTAAGCTGAAACTTTGAAAGATTCTTTTTCTGTCCACAATCAGGTTATGTTTGAAGATGGTCTATTTGACTATATCTTGATATAGCCGCCATATAGACCGATCCGCCGATTTAAGGCCTTAGGCCCATAAAAGCTATATTTAATATCCGATTTCCCCAAGATTTGTTACAGAGAGTTTTGTTAGGGAACTCGACATTCTTCTTCAATTTGGCCCAGATCGGTCTTGATTTGGGTATAGCTGCCATATTGACCGATCGGTCGACTTAAGGTCTTGGGCCCATCAAAGGCGCATTTATTGTGCGATTTCGACGAAATTTGGGACAGTGAGTTGTGTTGAATCCCTCGACATCTTTCTGCAATTTGGCCAAGATCGGTCAAGATTTGGATATAGCTGCCTATAGACCGATCATTCGATCTGTGGGTCCATGAAAGGCGCATTTATTGTCCGATGCCACCGAAATTTGGAAGAGTGAGTTGCGTTAGGCCCCTCGACATTTTTCTGCTATTTGGTCAAGATCGATTCAGATTTGGATATAGCTGCCAAATAGAACGATCCCTTGATTTAAGGTCTTGGGGCCATAAGAGGTGCATTTATTGTCCGATTTCGCCGAAATTTGGAAACGTGAGTTGTGTTAGGCCAATCGACATTTTTTTGCAATGTGGCCCAAATCGGTTTAGATTAGGATATAGCTGTCATATAGACCGATCTCTCGATTTGAAGTCTTGGCTTCATTAAACGCGTATATAATCCGATTTCGCTGAAATTTGACACAGTGACTGATGTTAGGTTTTTCGACATCTGTGTCGTTTATGGCTCAGATCGGTCCATATTTGGATATAGGTACAAAGAAAAACCAATATTTCGTTCTACAAAATTGAACAATGACTTGTACTTATAAGACAATTCAATGTCCGTGACGAATTTAGTCCAAATCGAACCATATTTCAATATAGCTGCTATGGGGGCATTAAATATACTATTTTCGTCGGATTGTGACGAAGGGTGGTTTGCATTTATATACCCGAAGTGGTGGGTATACAAAGTTCGGCCCGGCCGTACTTAACGCCTTTATACTTGTTTGATATCCGAAGGGGGGCGGACCCTCCCCCTTTCCCTAGTTTTCAAAAACTCCAGATCTCTGAGATCGGTGCACCGTTTTAAGCGAAATATCGTACGCCACTTATTGTACCTCAAAAACACGAAATTGGTATTAAATTTTGGAGCCGAATAACCTGGGGTTGGGGAATAACGCCATCCCAAAACTCTCCCCACCGGACATGTTTACCGTTGGGACAATATGGGTATCAAATGAAAGGTATTTAAGAGTAGAGTATGAACTTGGTATACAAAATTCATCGTAAGTGATCGGGGGGTCCCCCACCACCAAAAACACCAGCCAATAGGACATTTTCACCGCTTTGGGCAATATGGGTATCAAATGAAAGGTATTCAAAAGTAGAGTACAAATCTGACATACAAATTTATTCCGTCAAAAAAATTATTTGAGGTATATTTGCCAATTTCACAGTAAGAGAAAAATTCTATCATGGCTTCGTCCCTGGCACCCATACAAACCGATCTCCCGATTTGATGGTATAGCATGCCAACTACAGAGGAATAAGTCTCCTCCCCATCGCATACAAGATACTCTCGAGCGTACTGTGTGAAAGATTAAAACCTAAAGTCAATGAGATAATTGGGCCCTATCAATGCGGCCTTAGACCTGTTAAATCCCTGGACCCTGGACCAGATATTCACACTGCGCCAAATCCTGGAAAAGACCCGAGAAGGACAAATCAACACCTACCATCTCTTTATTGACTACAAAGCCGCCTTCGATACTCCTTTACGTTCAAAGGTATTTCAAGCCATGTCTGAGTTTGGTATCCCTGAAAAATTAATAAGACTCTGCAGGATGACACTTGCTGATACGCGTTCCTCAGTAAGAATAGGAAAGAATCTCTCCGAACCATTTAATACCAAACGAGGTTTCAGACAAGGAGACAGCCTATCGTGAGATCTCTTTAATATCCTGCTGGAGAAGATTATACGAGATGCAGATGTGAATAGATATGGCACACTAATCACAAGATAATACATGCTACTCGCCTATGCCGACGACATCGATATCATAGGTCGGTCACCCGAAGTAGTAACTGCAGCCTTTGAAAGAATCGAAAGAGAGTCAGTGAAAGCCTTGCACAACCAGTGAGACAGTCAGTAACTTTATCTACCTCGGCACCGCCGTAACCGAAACGAATGACACCAGTTTTGAGATTAAGCGAAGAATAATACTGGCAAACAGATGCTACTTTGGACTAAGTAAGCAGTTTAGAAACAAGGCCACCTCTCGACAGACGAAGATTACACTATACAAGACACTGATACTACCCATGCTGTTATATGGTTCTGAAGCATGGGTACTTGTGAAAGCAGATGAGGCAGTGCTTGGAGTATTTGAGAGAAAGATTCTTCGTAAAAAAATATGGACCAGTTTGCGTCAAGGGAGAATATTGGCGACGTATGAACCGCGAGCTGTATGAGCTATATGACGTCGATAGCATAGTTACACGCATCAAACTACAACGGCTGCGTTGGCTAGGTCATGTTGTCAGAATAGATGAAGAAGCCCCAGCAAAGAAGTCTCTTGAAGGCAAACACGGTGATACACGCAAACCGGGAAGACCAAAAGCCCGATGGAAGGATCAAGTGTTGGGAGACACCTCGAAACTTGGTGTCAGAGATTTTAGAATGAGCGCAGAAGATCGAGGCGCTTGGAACGCTATTCTACGTTCGGCTAGTGGAACAAATATTCTGTCAATTTGGCCCAGATCGGTTGAGATTTGGATATAGTTGCCATATAGACCGATCCTCCGATTTAGGGTCTTAGGGCCATAAAAGCCACATTTATTATCAGATTTTGCTGAAATTTGGGACAGTGAGTTGTGTTAGGCCCTTCGACATCCTTCGTCAATTTGGCCCTGATCAGTACAGATTTGGATATAGCCCCCATATACACCGATCCGCCGATTTAGGGTCTTAGGCCCATCAAAGCTACATTTATTATCCGATTTGTATGGGAAATCGGTTTGTATGGGTGCCAGGGACGAAGCTATGATAGAATTTTTCTATTACTGTGAAATTGGTAAATATACCTCAAATAATTTTTTTTTGAAAATTGTGGGCGCTGTTGGATGCAGGAACCCATCGGCGGTGACATTCGTTCATGAAGTCAGGGCGGAATTTTGTACTGATTGCCAACACACTATTTGTAAGCCGGTCCTAATCTTTCAAACCCTTCCAAGTGTGGTTGTCTTTACGAATATCTTAGTTTTATAGTGAACGTTTCGGCGCATCAGCTTCTCAATGTCAATGAAATTTTTTATTTGCACCCATTTTTGCTCTCATAAAGGGTGATTTTTTTGAGGTTAGGATTTTCATGCATTAGTATTTGAACACTGATTTTGGTAATAAAATTCAATGATTTGCAAGCGTTGCTCGTTAGTAAGTCTATTCATAATGTCAAAGCATACTGAGCATCTTTCTCTTTGACACCATGTCTGAAATCCCACGTGATCTGTCAAATACTAATGCATGAAAATCCTAACCTCAAAAAAATCACCCTTTATATATCATTTATTTGGACCCAATATTGCCAATGGCCTCAAAATTGGATATCAAATTCGTTTTCTAATCTCATTTAAACTCCTTATTGCAAAAGTCAGCAAATATATCCAGTTTGGGGTATTAGCCCTAAAAAATACGTCCTATTTGGGGGTTGTTATGGTAGTGGGATGTCCCATAGACAGTTGGTCCCAAATGTTGATATCAGATACGTGGTATCACATTTGGAAATTTATGTTTGGTAGGTTTAAGGGTGGGGCGGCCCCCCTAGGTACACCAACCGAAATTTTGGACACCAAATTTTTATTTTTGGGGTACTACATGAGAGCACACAAAATTTCACTTAAATCGCACCACCCATCTCCGAGATCTGGCGTTTCTGAAAGAAATGGAAAGGGGAAGGGGTATCGAAACACGTCGTGCAAAATTTCATTATTATCGGATAAGAATTATATATATACTTAATGGGGTCCCAGACGAATATTTCGAGTAGTTACAAACAGAATGACGAAATTAGTATACCGCTATCCTATGGTGCAAGGTATAAAAAGAGAGTTGTGGAAGATTCTGCTCAGTCAGGGCAGTAATTTGGTTTTTCTTTAAGAGTGGACCAAGTCTTTATTTTCTTCGGTAGACTTAAAAACTTTACATCTCTTGTAGACTTAAAAACTTTACATCTTCTTTTAACGCATTATATCAAATAGTTACTTTGATAGTCGGTGTATTGGTATGTTACATAAAGGCTCCAAATTGGCTGAATCGATTTTCATAAAATTGTCACAGGATGCTATGCAGGCCAAAACCCAAGGCTTAAATAGTGTTTTTCGTTTTTTCGGTATCCAAAGAGGCGGACAATCCACCTAATCCTAATTTTCAAAAACTTTTTATCTCGGGAATGGGTGCTCAGATTTAATCGATTATTTGTTTGCGCTCTTATAAAAACCCAAAACACGAAACACGAAAAAATTAACATGTAATACGATAACCACAACATGGGTGTCAAACGAAACGTATTTGAAAGGTATTTGAAAGTAGAATGCAATTCTAATACAAAAATTTGGCAAGAAATGTCTGAAGATCGTTCCACTCCAAAAGGGTCTCAAATAAAAGGGCTTGAGAGTGAACTACGAATATAGTATAAATATTTAGGGCAAAGTATATGTTTAACCGCCTGCTTCAAAAACCCCAAAAGTTGACATGTTAGATTGCTAAAACTTTGTTTAGCTCGCCGATTAGATATTTTTGAGCAGAAATGTTAGTTTTATGAAAGGAGTTTGGGGTATTTAATATTTTGTCAAACATTTCGGCGAAATGGCTAGTATTTTGATGACGGTTTTTTACTTCTGTGAAATATTTCAAACATTTATGTTTTGAGCTAGGTTAAATTTGTCTCAAATTGGTTATATGATTTCAACAGGATATTTTCCCGATAATCGGTTTTAAGTGCTATTTATTTCCATAAAATACTACCCACCCAAACTGAAAATATTAAGCATACACAATTTTTAGATATTCAAACAATCGGATATTATCCGGCTACAGATCATAGGGTAATCTGTTTCTATTGATCTGATTCACTTGATCTTTCCATCGTGCTTTTGATTGTCCCGGTTTGCGTGTACCATGGTGTTTGCCTTCAAAAGATTTCTTTGCTGGAGCTTCTTTATTCATTCTGACAACATGACCTAGTCAACGCAGCCGTTGTATTTTGATGCGTATACCTATGCTATCGTCGTCATACAGATCGTGTTTCATGCGACGCCTATATTCTCTATTAAGGCAAACAGGTCTAAGAATCTTTCTCTCAAATACTCCACGCACTGCCTCGTCTGCTTTCACAAGTAACCATGTCTCAGAGCCATATAACAACACAGGTAGTATCAGTGTCTTGTGTAATGTAATCTTCGTCTGTCGAGAGGTGGCCTTGTTTCTAAACTGCGTACATAATCCAAAGTAGCATCTGTTTGCCAGTATTATTCTTCGCTTTATCTGAAAACTGGTGTCATTCGTTTCGATTATGGTGGTGTCGAGGTAGATAAAGTTGCTGACTATCTCAAGGTTGTGGTTCCCAACTTTCTCCATTTTCTTTATCTGCTCGGTTGTACAAGGCGTTTTGGGAGTTGAAACCATCCATTTCGTCTTATTTTCATTTACTGCCAGACCCATTTTCACTGACTCTCCTTTGATTCTTTCAAAGGCTGCAGTTATTACTTTCGGTGACCGACCTATTATGTCGCTGTCATCGGCATAGGCGAGTGGCATGTGCTCTTTTGTGATTAGTGTGCCATATCTATTCAACTCTGCATCTCGTATAATCTTCTCCAGCAGGATATTAAAGAGATCACATGATATTAAATGATTCCGAGAGATTCTTTCCTATTCTTACTGAGGAACGCGTATCAGCAAGTGTCATCCTGCAGAGTTTTATTAATGTTGCTGGGAAACCTATCTCAGACATGTGTACGGGACATAGTATGCTGAGATATGCCAGATTGCGCACACAAGCTGATGCATACGCCTTATCAGCGTATCGTATCCCGTTTTTAATAGTTCAGCGGGTAACCCGTCGGCTCGTGCTGCCTCGTTGTTCTTCAATTGGGTCACTGCTACTTAGACATGATTCTGACAAGGATGGTCAATATTCTATACCATTGTCAGGGATTAGTTCTGCGATATCCTCTTCGCCGCCAAAGTCGAACACTAGTTAGGTAAATTGTTTTTTCCATATC
The DNA here is from genome assembly GCF_963082655.1 of Stomoxys calcitrans. Taxonomy (NCBI): domain Eukaryota; kingdom Metazoa; phylum Arthropoda; class Insecta; order Diptera; family Muscidae; genus Stomoxys; species Stomoxys calcitrans. Next base: position 111,891,476 of record NC_081552.1, on the reverse strand, counting down.
CTCATTATGCTATCGGTGTCAGTTACCAGATTTCCTTCTTTGTCTCTGCAGGAGGGTGTGCCTGCACTAAAGCCATCGGTTTGATGTTCAATTCTTTGGTAGAATTTCTATTACATTCATTTCTGTAAACTTCATCGGTTATATAAAGAGTCTTAATTATATAGACAAATTTTGTGAAGATTGGTTAACAGATATGCACAGCAAATCCATTTTAGTCCAAAATAGGGAACAATATTTATGGTAGCTAATATCTCCCGTTAAAACAATAAGTCATGCATTTTGTTCTTCTTGATGAGTTCTGTCGAAACAAGAAAAAAATCGTCCAAGGTCTTATACGCAAAAAGTTATAAGTCCTATAAAGCTACGATGGTAAAAATGTTAAATGTTTTCACAATGTATTTCAACCCTGTGCCACCACAGGATTTGTTTAAAATTTCATCATAATTGGAGAACATTTGTGGGTTTAATCGAATTTTGGCCACATTTTCCCATTTCCACCTATAGGGCGCAAACAGTGTAGGCTGCAAATATGTTTGCATTAAAGAATTTACTCTTATGGCAATCGACGATTATTTATTGGAACAGTTGGGCAAGTGTATTTGTTTGTAATAGTTGGAGTAATTTTTTTCTTTCTTATTGCGTTACAAATGAAAATATTCTAAAGAGCATAATTTGAACCTAGAAGACATACTCGTCGGTACGATTTGTCAAAAATTGTTTGGGTGTACCCAAATGAAATTGCGATCTAGGAAACCAGCTAAATGCTATTATTAAAAGCAAAAAAAAAAAAAAAAAAACATTTCTGACTAACTTTAAAAAACAAGAGTTTTGTTATTAAAAACAAGTAAAAGCGTGCTAAGTTCGGCCGGGCCGAATCTTATATACCCTCCACCATGGATCGCATTTGTCGAGTCCTTCTTCTTAGGCAAAAAAGGGATATAAGAAAAGAGTTGCTCTGCTATTAAAACGATATCAAGATATGGTCCGGTTCGGACCACAATTAAATTATATGTTGGAGACCTGTGTCAAATTTCAGCCAATTCGTATAAGAATTGCGCCCATTGGGGCTCACGAAGTAAAATAGAGAGAACGATTTATATGGGATCTGTATCGGGCTATAGACCGATTCAGACCATAATAAACACGTTTGTTGATGGTCATGAGAGGATCCGTCGTACAAAATTTCAGGCATATCGGATAATAATTGCGACCTCTAGGGGTCAAGAAGTCAGGATCCCAGATCGGTTTATATGGCAGCTATATCAGGTTATTAACCGATTTGAACCTTATTTGACACAGTTGTTGAAAGTAAAAATAAAATACGTCATGCAAAATTTCATTCAAATCGGATAAGAATTTCGCACTCTAGAGGCTCAAGAAGTCAAGACCCAAGATCGGTTTATATGGCAGCTATATCAAAACATGAACCGATATTGCCCATTTACAATACCAACCGACCTACACTAATAAGAAGTATTTGTGCAAAATTTCAAGCGGCTAGCTTTACTCCTTCGGAAGTTAGCGTGCTTTCGACAGACAGACGGACGGACGGACGGACAGACGGACGGACAGACGGACGGACATGGCTAGATCGACATAAAATGTCGCGACGATCAAGAATATATATACTTTATGGGGTCTCAGACGAATATTTCGAGTAGTTACAAACAGAATGACGAAATTAGTATACCCCCCATCTTATGGTGGAGGGTATAAAAAGAATATTTTGTGGGTCCCGGGCCTGAGAAAAAAAGTTCCATTTCCATTTATATAAAATTTATTGAAGTTGTGTCTACAAAAGAAAAATATTTTTTTATTTTGTCTTTAAATAATGAAAATTTTTTGAAATTTTGAGAGAACATTTTTCTCAAGAAAGTTTGTAGTTCAAACAAGTAAAGGCGTGCTAAGTTCTGCCGGGCCGAATCTTATCTTATCTCTTACCCTCCACCGTAGATTGCATATTTTGTTGACATTATCTCTTTGAAAAAATTATATCGGTATTAGACTCAATTGGAAACTATTAAAGTAGAGTAAATATTTGGATTCCAAATTCGGAAGCAAGCATGTGGGACTCGTATAAAATGTTATTGATAGTGGAATTCGAATCAGATATTTATTTTAGATATCATATGCCTAGCGAACCGCCCGACACAGGAAAAAACCATAACTGAAATGAAGATCTACCAGACAAATATGGCAGTTTAAGTAAAGGTATTTTAAAGTGGTGTACATATATTAGGAAACAAGTATATGAGATCCTCCAAAATTTCTCCCAACCGATAATGCAGAACGACCGGGATAATGAAGGACTTACATGAAAGTACTTGGGAGTAATATACGAATCTGAATACGAATTTGGGAACAAGTGTCCCCTGTTTCCCAGAAAAATGTAATTCCATCACCGGGTGTAGTTTTCGTTTGTAATGATGTTCCTTACAAAAAGTGCAAAAATGTTGCATTTACAGAAGCAACTTAAAGCAGCTTATGTACCTTCACCAAAATAGCTGCATACACTGAATATTAAGCATATTGGCGAATCTCAATATCTAGGTAAACTGTGTGTAACTTCACTAATAAAACAATGGATTGTCCACTTAAAATAAATTTTGTTAAAATGTTTGTAAATGTGTATTTTGTCCGCATCAGTTTTAAGTCGTGAAAAACTTCAACACACCTATTTACGAAGACGTGCTATTTTTAAGTCATTAGACTAAAACAAGTAAAAGCGTGCTAAGTTCGGCCGGGCCGAATCTTATATACCCTCCACCATGGATCGCATTTGTCGAGTTCTTTTCCCGGCATCTCTTCTTAGGCAGAAAAGGATATAAGAAAAGAGTTGCTCTGCTATTAAAACGATATCAAGATATGGTCCGGTTCGGACCACAATTAAATTATATGTTGGAGACCTGTGTAAAATTTCAGCCAATTCGTATAAGAATTGCGCCCATTGGGGCTCACGAAGTAAAATAGAGAGAACGATTTATATGGGGTCTGTATCGGGCTATAGACCGATTCAGACCATAATAAACACGTTTGTTGATGGTCATGAGAGGATCCATCGTACAAAATTTCAGGCATATCGGATAATAATTGCGACCTCTAGGGGTCAAGAAGTCAAGATCGGTTTATATGGAAGCTATATCAGGTTATGAACCGATTTGAACCTTATTTGACACAGTTGTTGAAAGTAAAAATAAAATACGTCATGCAAAATTTCAGCCAAATCGGATAGGAATTGCGCCCTCTAAAAGCTCAAGAAGTCAAATCCCCAGATCTGTTTGTATGACAGCTATATCAGGTTATAGACCGATTTCAACCATACTTGGCACAGTTGTTGGATATCATAACGAAATACTTCGGGCAAAAATTCATTCAAATCGGATAAGAATTGTTCCCTCTAGAGGCTCAAGAAGTCAAGACCCAAGATCGGTTTATATGGCAGCTATATCAGGTTATGAACCGATTTCAACCATACTTGGCACAGTTGTTGGTTATCATAACAAAACACGTCGTGCAAAATTTCATTCCAATCGGATAAGAATTGCGCACTCTAGAGGCTCAAGAAGTCAAGACCCAAGATCGGTTTATATGGTAGCTATATCAAAACATGGACCGATATGGCCCATTTACAATACCAACCGACCTACACTAATAAGAAGTATTTGTGAAAAATTTCAAGCGGCTAGCTTAACTCCTTCGGAAGTTAGCGTGCTTTCGACAGACAGACGGACGGACGGACAGACGGACGGACATGGCTAGATCGACATAAAATGTCGCGACGACCAAGAATATATATACTTTATGGGGTCTCAGACGAATATTTCGAGTAGTTACAAACAGAATGACGAAATTAGTATACCCCCCATCTTATGGTGGAGGGTATAAAAATCATTCCTAATTTTTATACCCTCCACCATAAGATGGGGGGTATACTAATTTCGTCATTCTGTTTGTAACTACTCGAAATATTCGTCTGAGACACCATAAAGTATATATATTCTTGATCGTCGCGACATTTTATGTCGATCTAGCCATGTCCGTCCGTCTGTCCGTCCGTCCGTCCGTCTGTGTGTCGAAAGCACGCTAACTTCCGAAGGAGTAAAGCTAGCCGCTTGAAATTTTGCACAAATACTTCTTATTAGTGTAGGTCGGTTGTTATTGTAAATGGGCAATATCGGTCCATGTTTTGATATAGCTGCCATATAAACCGATCTTGGGTCTTGACTTCTTGAGCCTCTAGAGTGCGAAATTCTTATCCGATAGGGATGAAATTTTGCACGACGTGTTTTGCTATGATATCCAACAACTGTGCCAAGTATAGTTCAAATCAGTCCATAACCTGATATAGCTGCCATATAAACCGATCTTGGGTCTTGACTTCTTGAGCCTCTAAAATGCCCAATTCTTATCCGATTGGGATGAAATTTTGCACGACGTGTTTTGCTATGATATCCAACAACTGTGCAAAGTATAGTTCAAATCGGTTCATAACCTGATATAGCTGCCATATAAACCGATCTTGGGTCTTGACTTCTTGAGCCTCTAGAGTGCGCAATTCTTATCTGATTGGAATGGAATTTCGCACGACATATTTTGTTATGATACCCAGCAAGTGTACAAAGTATGGTTCGAATCCGCCCATAACCTGATATAGCTGCCATATAAACCGATCTTGGGTCTTGACTTCTTGAGCCTCTAGAGGGCACAATTCTTATCCGATTTGAATGAAATTTTGCATGACGTATTTTATTTTTACTTTCAACAACTGTGTCAAATAAGGTTCAAATCGGTTAATAACCTGATATAGCTGCCATATAAACCGATCTGGGATCCTGACTTCTTGACCCCTAGAGGGCGCTATTATTATCCGATATGCCTGAAATTTTGTACGACGGATCCTCTCATGACCATCAACAAACGTGTTTATTATGGTCTGAATCGGTCTATAGCCCGATACAGATCCCATATAAATCGTTCTCTCTATTTTACTTCGTGAGCCCCAATGGGCGCAATTCTTATACGAATTGGCTGAAATTTGACACAGGTCTCCAACATATAATTTAATTGTGGTCCGAACCGGACCATATCTTGTTATCGTTTTAATAGCAGAGCAATTCTTTTCTTATATTCTTTTTTTGCCTAAGAAGAGATGCCGGAAAAAGGACTCGACAAATGCGATCCATGGTGGAGGGTATATAAGATTCGGCCCAGCCGAACTTAGCACGCTTTTACTTGTTCATTTAAATTATTTTATATGCGGTTTGACAGTTGTTCACGCAAAACGCCGACTAGAGTATCAACCTTTAAAATGCAAAAAATGAACGCCGATATTACCAAAACTTAACGCAGCTTTAAAGTATGTCAATCTGTCAGTTGATACAAAAAAGTTAATTGGAAAGTTGCGCTTTGAACATGTCCGATTGAAAATATAACAAGTAAAAGCGTATTGAGCTCGGCCGGGCCGATTCGTATATACCCTCCACCATGGATCGCATTTGTCGAGTTCTTTTCCTGGTATCTCTTTTTAGATAAATAAGGATAAAATAAAAGAATTAAGGAGATTAGAAATAAAGAAATCTATTTATATGGGATATGTATCAGGCTATAGACCGCTTCAGACTATATTAGACACATAGAACACTTTAAAGGTCATGGGTGAAGCCGTTGTACAAAATTTCAGCCAAATTGGATAATAACTGTACCATCTAGAGGCTCAAGAATTCAAGATCCCAGATCGGTTTATAAGGCAGCTATATCAGGCCATGGACCGATTTGAACCACATTTGGCACAGTTGTTGAAAGTCATAACAAAACACATCATCCAAATTTAAGCCCAATCGGATAATAATTGCGCCCTCTAGTGGCTCATGACGTCAAGATTCAAGAACGGTTTATATGGTAGCTATATTAGGTTATGGACAGATTTGAACCATACTTAGTACAGTCATTGCGAAACACGTCGTGCAAAATCGACCAAATCTAATGGAAATTACGCCCTCTATAGGCTCAAAAAATCAAAACCCCGGATCGGTTTATATGACAGCTATATCATTTTATTATTCGATTTCAACCATACTTAACACAATTGTTGGACGTCATAACAAAACACCTCATGCAAAATTTCAAGCTCAACCGACCTACACTAATAAGAAGTATTTGTACAAAATTTCAAGCGGCTAGCTTTAATCCTTCGAAAGTAAGCGTGCTTTCGACAGACAGACGGACGGAGACACGGACTTAGAATGTCATGACGATCAAGAATATATGTACTTTATGGAGTCTTAGACCAATATTTCGAGGAGTTACAAACAGAATGACAAAATTAGTATACCCCCATCCTATGGTGGAGGGAATAAAAAGTGCAACAGTGTGAAGGGATTGGGGCGACATTTGCAAAATACTGTTCCGTATAAGTGTAAAATAGTTTTCTAGAATCTATATCAATGTAAAAGCCTAGACAGAATGAGCGCATTGAGGAGCACGGCGTTTAAAAATGCAGCTCTGCAAACAAGTGTTAAAAAAGCAACTCGCAAAAGTTAAATTTTTAAACTTTAAACTTAAAATTTTTAAATTTTTTTACTTTTACGACCAAAAACACTACATAAAGTGTGACAACACTGAATGACGCTCGGTTTCAAGCATCAAAGTTGAAAATTGTTTAAATTTTCATCGTTGATTTTGGGGAATTTGTGTGCAGATTTGCGTTTTGGCAACGCTATGTCCAAAACAAAAGCTCAACGGGCTCATTCTGTTTTGACCTTAAGGCACTTTGATAGTAGAGTTCGAATAATACTCCCAAATTTAGAATAACGTTGACCCTGTAAGGTCCTATGGGACTTAAAAGCGTATGCATTTTTTCCTGTAACAACACAAACGATAAGTAAATAGAGTAATTTAGATCCGAGAAAGACCCATGGCTCTGGACACCAGCTTCATAAAGAAAGGAATTGCTATGCTATTGGAGTTTTATCAAGTTAAGGTCCGATTCTGTTCATAAATGAATTGAATGTTGAAGACCATATAAGAAGTAATTTTGTAAAATTTCAGCCAAATTCGGGTCAGAATTGCAGCCACTAAAGGCTCAAGAAGTAAAATCGGGAGATCGATTTATATGGGAGCTGTATCAGGCTATTGACCGATTTAGACCATATCCGTATATTGAAAGTCATGGGAGAAGACGTTGTGCAAAATCTCAACCAAATCGGATGAGAGCTGCGCCTTCTAGTGGCTTACGAAATATAATCGGGAGATCGGTTTATATGCGAGCTATATCAGGTTATGAACAGATTTAGCCCACACTTGGCATAGTTGTTGCAAGAGAAAACAAAACTCTTTATGAAAAATTTCAAATCGGGACTCGAGACTCCAGAAGTCAAGACCCGATATCGGTTTATATGGCAGCTATATCAGATTATGGGCCGATTTAGATCATACAAGAATTCAAGATCCAAGATCCTTTTATATGGCAGCTTTATCAAAACATGGACTGATATAGCTCATCAGCAATCCAAACTGCACTAATAAGCAGTGTTTGTGCAAAGTTTCAAGCGCATAGCTTTACTCCTTCGAAACTAGCGTGTTTTGCCAGACAGACGGACGGACATGGCTAGATCGAAATAATATGTAATAACGATTGTGAATATATTTGTATACTTTATTGGGTCTTAGACGAATATATCGAGGTGTTTCAAACGGAATGACGAAGTTAGTATACCCCGATCCTATGGTGGTGGGTACAAAAATGATATGGCAGCCACGTAAAAACTTCTCCCCAAAACGGTGTCGCACCGCGGCACGCCGTTCGGACCACGGGCTGCGAAGTCGGAGTCGAGCAATTTTGAATGGATTCGGAGTCCAACAAATTACCACGATTCCGACTCCGGACAAAAAGTTTCAACAAACAAAAATTATATTAAAAAAAAGAAATTGATTAAAATTTAGTTTTTAGAAAAAATTTATTTCAAATTTTGTCTTTAGAAAAAATGTCATTAAAATTTTAGCACTTAAAAATATCATTGAAATATTGTCTTAAGAAAAAAATTCATTGAAATTTTGTTTGTGAAAAGTTCATTGAAATTATGTCATTAGAAACAATTGCTTTTAAAAATTTTCTTTTAATTTTTGTTTTCAAAAAAAAATTTGATTGAAGTTTTTCTTTAGAATAAAATTGGTTAAAATGTATTGTTTAGGAATATTTTATTGAAATTCTGTCTTTTGAGAAAATTTGATCGAAATTTTTTTTCTGTAGAGAAAATTTGATCAAAATTTTGTCTTTAGAAAAAATTGTATTGAAATTTAGTTTCAGAAAAAATCTCATTGAAATTTTGTCTTTAGAGGCCCAGATCGGTCCAGATTTGAATATAGCTGTCATATAGACCGATCTCTTGATTTAAGGTCTTGGCGCTCATAAAAGTCGCATTTATTGTCCGTTGTCGCCGAAACTTGGGACAGTGAGTTGTGTTAAGGTCTTTGCCATTCTCCTTCAATTTGGCTCATATCGGTCCAGATTTGAAAATAATTGCCATATAGACTGATCTCCCGATCTAAGGTCTAAGACCCATAAAAGACGCATTTATTGTCCAATTTCGCCGAAATTTGGGTCAGTGAGTTGTGTTTGGCCCTTCGACATACTTTTTTATTTTGGCCCAGATCGGTTCAGATTTGGATATAGGTACCATATAGATCGATCTCTCCATTTAAAGTCTTGGTCCCATAAAAAGCGCATTTATTATCAGATTTCACTGAAATTTGACACAGTGACTTATGTTAGGCTTTTTGACATCCGTGTCAGATTGGTCTATATTTGGATATAGTTACCAAAAAGACCAATATTTTGATCTACAAAATTGAAAAATAAGTTGTACTTTTTAGGCCACTCCATGTCCGTGCCAAATTCGGTTCAAATCGGACAATATTTCGATATATCTGCTATGGGGACAAACATTATGCATTTTTCACCGTATTATGACCAAAGGTGGTTTACATAAATACTCGAGGTGGTGGGTATCCAATGTTCGGCCCGGCCGAACTTAACGCCTTTTACTTGTTTTGATTAATTTAGGCATCTTTTTAGACAGTTTTTTAGGAAATTTTATTGGAAGAGATGGTTTTGATTTGTGGAATAGTACTGTTAAAAATCTTCCTGATCCATCCATTGGTGTACATTTCGAAATGTAGTTGATCTCGCTCGTTTTCATGTACTGATGTGTATATGACTGGCATAGCCTTTTGTATCTAAATATAAAGAAACAAGTAAGAGCGTGCCGGGTCGAATCGTAAATACCCTCCACCATGGATCGCATTTGTCGAGTTCTTTGCGCGGTATCTATTTTTAGGCAAACAAAAAATAATGGATAAGAATTGTTATGCTCTTGGAGATATATCATGTTATAGTCTGATTCAAACCATAAGTGAATTTAATATTGAATAATTCAGTCCATCCGTGTAAGAATTGTGCCATGTAGGGGCGCATAATCGAGAGATCGGTTTCCCATATAAACCTATGTATCAGGCTATAGATTGATTAAGACCATATTAGACACGTGTGTTGAAGGTCATGGGAGAAGCCGTTGTACAAAATTTCAGCAAAATCCGATAAGAATTGCGCCCTCTAGAGGATTAGGAATCCAAGATTCCAGATCGGTTTATATGGCAGCTATATCAGGTTATGTACCGATTTAAACCATATTAATTGTAGTTGTTTAATGAAACAACGAAATACTTAATGCAAAATTTCAGCCAAATCGGATGAGAATTGCGTCCTCTAGTAGCACAGGAAATAAAGACTCAAGATCGGTTTAAATGGCTGCTATACCAGGTTATGAACCGATAGAACTATACTCAGTTTATATGGCAGCTATATCACAACATGGATCGATTTGGACCGTTTATAAGCCCAACCGACCTATACTACTACGAAGTAAAGGGTGATTTTTTTGAGGTTAGGATTTTCATGCATTAGTATTTGACAGATCACGTGGGATTTCAGACATGGTGTCAAAGAGAAAGATGCTCAGTATGCTTTGACATTTCATCATGAATAGACTTACTAACGAACAACGCTTGCAAATCATTGAATTTTATTACCAAAATCAGTGTTCGGTTCGAAATGTGTTCATTCACCGTAACGTTGCGTCCAACAGCATCTTTGAAAAAATACGGTCCAATGATTCCACCAGCGTACAAACCACACCAAACAGTGCATTTCTCGGGATGCATGGGTAGTTCTTGAACGGCTTCTGCTCTTCACTCCAAATGCGGCAATTTTGCTTATTTACGTAGCCATTCAACCAGAAATGAGCCTCATCGCTGAACAAAATTTGTCAAAATTTGAACACATTTCGAACCGAACACTGATTTTGGTAATAAAATTCAATGATTTGCAAGCGTTGCTCGTTAGTAAGTCTATTCATGATGAAATGTCAAAGCATACTGAGCATCTTTCTCTTTGACACCATGTCTGAAATCCCACGTGATCTGTCAAATACTAATGCATGAAATTAGTGCAAAATTTTAAGTCTAGCTTTACTCCTTCGAAAGTTAGCGCGCTTTCGACAGACGGACGGAAATGGCTGAAACGAAAATGTCATGACGATCAAGAATACATATAAACATATACTTTATGGGGTCTGAGACGCATATTTCGAGGTGTTACAAACGGAATGACGTAATAAGTAATCCTATGGTAGAGGATATAAAAATATAATTGTATATAATAGTATACATACAGTGGTGATTCCACATCCACTGAGACACACATTTTCATTTTTATTTTATTTTTAAACACTCCACCATATGATGGTGGAGTCATTCTGTTTGTAACTACTCGAAACATTCGTCCGAGCCCCATAGGGTATATACATTCTTGATCGGTCTGTCTGTCGAAAGCACGCTAACTTTTGAAGGAGTAAAGCTAGCCGCTTGAAAATTTGCATAAATACTTCTTATTAGTGTAGGTCGGTTGGTATTGTAAATGGGCCATATCGGTCCATGTTTTGATATAGCTGCCATATAAACCGATCTTGGGTCTTGACTTCTTGAGCCTCTAGAGTGAGCAATTCTTATCCGATTGGGATGAAATTTTCCACGACGTGTTTAGCTATGACTTCCAATAACTGTGTTAAGGATGGTTCAAACCCTCTATAACCTGATATAGCTGTCATATAAACCGATCAGGGGTCTTGACTTCTTGAGCTTCTAGAAGGCGCGATTCCTATCCGATTTGGCTGAAATTTTGCACGACGTGTTTTGCTATGACTTCCAACAACTGCACTAAGTATGGTTTAAATTAGTCTATAACCAGTATCAGGTTGCCATATAAACCGATCTGGGGTCTTGACTTTTTGAGCCACTAGAGGTCACAATTACAATCCGATTTGGCTGAAATTTTGTACGACAGATCCTTTCATGACCATCAACATGCGTGTTTATTATGTTGTTGTTGTAGCAGTTTATTGTGTTCTATCTTTTGACTGCTTGATTCTGTTGAGTGTCAAGACCCAGGAACTCTGCGACTACGATGGGGTGCGTCCACAGGGATCTGGGTCTGAGTCGAGTGGGTCTGGCCGGGCAGTTAAACATGTGACGTCTATCGTGCGGACCCTGGTTACAATCGGGACATACATCTTGCACGTCGGCATCAATCCTAGCTCTGTGGGAATTGAGGCGGCTGCATCTGCCGGAACGTAATTGAGCCAGAACCACTCTGGTTTGCGGTGGGAGGTCGATTTCTTCGGGTGCAATGGGTGGCGGTCGTTCTCCAAGGACTACATTCACCCGGTAGCCATTTACCGCGTCTGCTACCGTGTCTGCATGAATGTTGTTCAGACCCGCTTGATATCCCGCTTGATCTAGAGGTTCTCTCTTGTAGCGCTGAACCTCACGCTCTAGATCGTGTAGATCTACCTTAAGGCTTCTGGGCGGTGGGTATCTATCCACAAGATGATGATTTGGATGGTTTCTGCGATAACAGCCCGAAAGGTATTGCTTAGACAGCATGTAGTTATGTCTTCGCACTGGTAGGATTTTTGTCTCCTGTTGGAGGTGGTCCACATGAGAACTGAGGAGACAGCCCGTCGCAGTTCGGAGGGCGGCATTCTGACAGATCTGAATATTATTCCACTGCGTGTCACAAAGTTGACGAGACCACACTGGCGCTGCATAACTTACCACAGACCGGCCAATTGCTTTGTACGTGGTCAACAAGGTTTCTTTGTCTGCACCCCAAGTGCTGCCAGCGAGTGACTTGAGGACCTTGTTTCTACTTTTGACTTTATTGCAGATTGCTGTGGCATGTGGGGAGAAAGTGTAAGAGCTGTCAAATATGACGCCAAGTATTTTGGGACACTTGATGGTCGGAATCATTTCTCCATCGACCATCACAGTCAGCTCAGTATTCACCTCACGCGTATTTGTAGTGAACAGTGTGGCTGAAGATTTGGTGGCGGATATCTTCAGATTTCTTGCAGCGAAATATGAGGCAAGCTCGTTGAGGTAGGCGTTCAACCTATCGCAGATGTCATCAATGGGTGGGGGGTCTGATGCCATGATCGTACAATCGTCCGCATATGAAACGATCTCTATGCCGTCTGGAGGGGGTGGGATGGATGATAGGTAGAGGTTAAACAGAGACGGAGATATCACCCCACCTTGGGGAACTCCCTGTTTCACTCTACGGTGTTTCGACTTCTTATCCCTAAATTCCACAAATGACTGGCGACCACACAGATAGTTCGCGACCCATCGTTTCAGGCCTGGCTGGAGGGACGTGTTGGCGATGTCCTCAAATAATTTGGCATGGCTGACCGTGTCGAATGCCTTAGATAGGTACAGTGCCACGAGGACCGTCCTATCACATGGCCTGGGTTGATTGAAGCCACGGCAAATGTGTGTGGTGATGGCATGCAAAGCTGTTGTTGTGCTGTGCAGTTTCCGAAATCCATGTTGATGCTCGGCGAATGGAAATTCTCCTACGAGGCTCGGGAGGAGTAATGCCTCGAGCGTCTTCGCCACTGGTGAGAGAAGGTAGATCGGTCTATACGACTCCCCCAAACTCGGGTCTTTTCCAGGCTTCAGTAGCGGGATCACTCTGCCCATTTTTCAGACATCGGGAACTATAAGAGTGTTCAATGACAGGCCTTGGAAGATTTGGCGCCACGGATGACATTCGTAACTTCGCCCACGGTAAATTGTGATGGCTGTTCATCGGCTCGGAGACCACGAATACGGCGAATGGTTCTCCTCCTTGCCCTGTCTCTCTCGGGATGCACAATAAATTGACGGTTGAACAACCTGGCGTATCTCTTCGGATCAGTCACGGTTATCTCGCCAAAAGTGACTGAGGTCCTGTCGTCCCGTCTACCAGGGTTCGAGAGAGACTTAACAGTGACCCACAGTTTGCCTGCACCGGTGCCTAAGTTACATTGCTCCAAGTGTTCCAGCCACAAATTCCGCATAAGTTCGTTGACTACCCTGCTTATTTCCAGATTCAGCTCGCTGATTCTGGGGTTAGCGGGGTCCATAGCACGAATCTCATCACGCTCGTCTGCGAGTACCACTGCTTGCGCCGGGAAGTTGGGTCGCACTTGGGGTATTCGACCGGCCGGTATAAAGCGAGCAGCTGCTGCGTTAATGATGTCTCGGAATTTCCTCTCGGCCATAAGCACATCAGAGAGGGGTGGCAGTTCACTGAAGCGGCGATTGCTATACTCTCTGAAGCCAGTCCAATCGGCCTTCTTATAATTGATAAACGTCCGGCGCTCAGAGGTTATGTAGTCGGGTGGTCGGTCGATGGTGAGAATTATTGGGAGGTGGTCTGACCCCAAAGAGATAACGGCTTGCCAGGATACGTCACTCAGGAGATCAGGGCATGCAATTGAGATGTCTGGCGAGCTGCTGCACCTCCTCGTAATCCTAGTGGGGGCATCCTCATTCACCGTGCAAAACGTGGAGCTATCTATCTGCTCTGCCAAAGCTATGCCACGCTGGTCGTTACCTAGGGAAGAATGCCATGACGTGTGATACGCATTAAAATCCCCCAGAACCAGACGATTATGGCCAGATAGCAACCCACTTATGTCGAGGTTGTAAGCCTGGCCATTAATCGGGACACAGCTACCAACCGGCGGTATATACACATTGTATATCTCTATCTCGGCAGTACCAGACTTGACTGCTACCCCAAATATTCCATGTAGGAGTCACTAGCGTCAAGCGCAGGCGAGATAGGTCTATACTGCACGGAATGGTATATAACGAAGGCCAGTCCCCCACCTCCATTCCTTGAGCGATCCTTACGTAGCACATTGTTACCGTGACAACTGTCTCCTGGATCGCTGCGACCAATATGTTCTTCCGCCTCATAAAGTCCACGAGCTCATCGATCTTGCCACGCAGTCCGATGCAGTTTAACTGCAAGAACGATACACTTCCCGGCACTGGCCTGGCAATAGTAGGGCAAGGATGCTGTCGTTGCGTAAATTGCCGTACGTGAGAGGTCGGGGGGTCACATAGTCCGACGACGAGGACACCGAAGACGACGACAGCGACGCTTGTGACCCACTGTTGGTTATGTTCGCACAGCACCTTGCGACATAGCCAGTATGACTATACTCCCGTAGTGAAGTTAGGCCAGAGCAAGAACGGAAATGTACCCACTCCATGCACCGGTTACACCTCACCGACCGATGATGAAGACGGTTCTGGCAAACCAAACAGAACCAGGGTTCGGGGTTCTTTTCAGTCCCTGCACGGACCAGAAGCGTGCGGAGAAGGCACTCCGGGATGTGTCTCTCCCATGACGAAAAATATACGATTCGGCCCGGCCGAACTTAGCACGCTTTTACTTGTTATACCCTCCACGATAAGATGGGGGGTATACTAATTTCGTCATTCTGATTGTAACTACTCGAAATATTCGTCTGAGACCCCATAAAGTATATATATTCTGTCCGTCCGTCTGTCTGTCGAAAGCACGCTAACTTCCGAAGGAGTAAAGCTAGCCGCTTGAAATTTTGCACAAATATTTCTTATTAGTGTAGGTCGGTTGGTATTGTAAATGGGCCATATCGAACCATGTTTTGATATAGCTGCCTTATAAACCGATATTGGGTCTTGACTTCTTGAGCCTCTAGAGTGAGCAATTCTTATCCGATTGGGATGAAATTTTGCACGACGTGTTTTGTTATGGTATCCAACAACTGTGTCAAGTATGGTTCAAATCGGTCCATAACCTGGGATAGCTGCCATATAAACCGATCTTGGGTCTTGACTTTTTGAGCCTCTAGAAGGCGCAATTCTTATCCGATTGGAATGAATTTTGGCACGTAGTATTTTGTTATGATATCCAACAACTGTGCCAAATATCGGTCCATAACCTGATATAGCTGTCATATAAACAGATCTGGGGACTTGACTTCTTGAGCTTCTAGAGGGCGCAATTCCTATCCGATTTGGCTGAAATTTCTATAGACGTTTTTTATTGTTACTTTCAACAACTATGTCAAATAAAGTACAAGTTGGTTCATAACCTGATATAGCTGCCATATAAACCGATCTGGGATCTTGACTTCTTGAGCCTCTAGAGGTCGCAATTATTATCCGATTTGCCTGAAATTTTGTACGACGGATTCTTTCATGACCATCAACATACGTGTTTATTATGGTCTGAATCGGTCCATAGCCCGATACAGCTCCGATCTCTCTATTTTACTTTTTGAGCTCACAAAGAACGCAATTCTTATTCGAATTGGCTGACATTTTACACAGGTCGCCAACATATAATTTAATTGTGGTCCAAACGGGACCATATCTCGCTCTAATAGCAGAGCTAATCTTTTCTTATATCCTATTTTGCCTAAAAAGAGATGCCGGGAAAAGAACTCGACAAATGCGATCCATGGTGGAGGGTATATAAGATTCGGCCCGGCCGAACTTAGCACGCTTTTACTTGTTTCTTCTAACATCCCCTTCATAATCAAGCAGCAGCTATTATCGGCAAACAGACTTTTCAGCAATAAGCCAGCTGCTCTGAAATTGCAGAACTACTGCTACAATAGCAGAACTACTGCTACAAAAGCAGCAAATTGGACTACTAATATTCAGCAGGCAGTGTTTTCCCTTTTTCAGCAGCTCTTTTTATGGGTGTAGGGATAAAGGGGCCCAAAATCCTCAAGATACCGTAGGTTCTTCTCAGGTCCAATTTTTTTTTTTTTTGTTTTTACATATTCGTAATCTAATCTATAATACCTCTTATTTACTCTAATACTTATACTCATATTGACTAGGTTGGCTATCACCCCCGTTAATTACTGGTGGGTATAAGATATAGCATTTTTAAGTGCCTGGAGTCGACTCCGGAGTATGAGTTAGATTCAAGTCAGAATTGCTCGACATCGCCACCTTGGTTTGGATTCAGCTTAGAAAGGAGGCCCCATTTGATTACACCTCATAATACTTGGCACATACCTGGTATCTATGAATATAATACATGGAATCAACTTTAATTAAACGAAGACAGAATAATTGTGACATTAATACCCACTCGCTGTGCTTAAGTTATCGGTGAGTAGAGATTGTTCCAAACAACAAGAATGGCCGAAGAAAGCACTCCAGCATTGGCACAGAATTAGAGATATCTTCATAAATAAATGTAGAAAACAACAGAAAAACAAATAAGCGCAAAATGAGAATATCTACGATAAGCAAAAACATCAAAAGGAAACCCAAACAAGTAAGAGCGTGCTACGTTCAGCCGGGCCGAATTTTATATACCCTCCACCATGGATTGCATCCGTCGATTTCTTTGCGCAGTATCTCGTTTTAGGCCAACAAAGAATAATTAATATGGACGGAGGAGGAGGAGAAGCTATATCAAGTTATAGTCCGATTAGGGGCTTAAGAAGCAAAATCGGGAGACCAGCTTATATGGGAGCTGTGTCAAGCTATAGATCGATTCAGACCATATTTCACACGTATGTTGAAGGCCATGGGAGAAGCCGTTGTACAAAATCTGTGCCAAATCGGATGAGAATTGCGCTCTCTAGATGCTCAAGAACTCAAGATCCCAGATCGGTTTAAATGGCAGCTATATCAGGGTATGGAGCTATTTTGAACATAATTCGCATAAAAGTTGGAAGTGATACCAAAACACCACGTGCAAAATTACAGCCAAATCGGATAGGAATTGCGCTTCTAAAAGCTCAAGAATTCAAGACCCAAGATCGGTTTATATAGCAGCTATATCAGATTATGGACCGATTTGAACCATACCTCGCACAGTTGTTGGAATAGATTTCAAAACACTATATGCAAAATCAGACAAATTGGATGAGAATTGCGCCCTCTAATGGCTCAAGAAAACAAGACCCAAGATCGGTTTATATGGCAGCTAATTCGAAACATGAACCGATTTGGCCCATTTACAATCCCAACCGACCTTCAAGCGGCTAGCTCTACTCCTTCAAAAGTTAGCGTGCTTTCGACAGACAGACGGACAGACATGGCTAGTTCGACTTAAAATGTCACGACGATCAAGAATATATATATACTTTATGGGGTCTTAGACGCATATTTCGAGGTGTTACAATCAGAATGACGAAATTAGTATACCCCCATCCTATGGTGGAGGGTATAAAAAAAATAAACTGTCGATGCTTTGCTGGTGTGGCAGCCTAATGCCCAAAGTTTAAAATAAATGCGGCATAAAGCAAAAACATATGCAGAGCTATATAGACAAGATAGTGAACTAAACCACAACTATAGCAAACCAAGAAGAAAAACATACGTAATTCAGTAGCTCTACTCGAAGATTTAAGCCCACTTGAAGTAACATTAAGGCATTTGCAGGAGGAAAGCTAAGCAAGCACAACCATGAACATCTCAGCGGCTGGAAATAAGAAGAGGGGCGATTAACCCAAACTCGAAAACAACATATCACCTCCATCCACCAGCCAGGGCTATCCAACTCTCACAAAACCAGTTGTTGGAGTTAAGATGCTGTGGAAGAAACAGAGAAGTAAAAGAAAGATAAACTTTGATACATACATACAAAACATGTTTCGGTTCGCAAATCGCCTGATGGTTGCTGACCTACACTCAGCTTGGTGCACGAAACAAGCTCGAACGTGATATTGCTTGAAGTTGGCACCGATCATTGGTGTGCCTCGCATATGTATATTTCAACCATAAAAGCAAGAACTGAAATCACTACAAAAAATGAACAAAAAAAAATATAAATACACACCACACACATAAATACAAAACGACAAAAAATTTAATTTGTAAACATGAGAAGCAGTGAGCACCGAAGAGCAAAGTGTACCATTTTGAGCAAGATCAAATAAATGGGAGAAACTGGAAAAGCACTCAAGAGACTATATCAACGGGAGTAAAATACGAGTATATGAATTCAGTGAGAACAATTGAGCGAGAGGCTTTTGAAAGAGTATGCCTCTCTGGTCGTTGGGTTTGGGTGCTTCAATACTCTAAGTCAGTGGGGGAGGGGTCCCTTCCACTCTTATAGTAATTGTTTACATTTATTTGTTGAACAACGAAAAAGAGATATACAAAAGTCTGACTACACATACAGAACGACATTTATAGCTAAATGTATTTTTTTATTCTTTTGTCTGCACTAGAAGGCGAAAAATTTGTTTTTGTTTTATTGTTGAATATTTTATGGCTATTATACATAAAAGGCATATACATCTGTGGGACTTATCTGATCACGAGCATTGTATAGAGAATTTAGATTTGCTTAATTTACATTAGAATCGGCAATAGAAATATATTTATGTATATAAAGGGTGATTTTTTAAGAGCTATAGGAAGGTTTTTCAAAAAAAAAACACATAAAATTCAGAAAAATGCATGACATTTTTATTTGAATCGATAGTGTGGTCCATATAATTTAATGCTTGACGATTATTTCATGCAAATGTTGACCGTGACTGCGCCTCAAAGGTCCATCCGCTTAGTTCAATTTTGGCATACTCTTTCCAACATTTCGGCCGGTATTTCACGAAAAAATTCCTCAATATTGTCTTCCAACGCGTCAATTGAAGCGGGCTTGTCTGTGTAGGCATGTGCTTTAACATAGCCCCACTAAAAATGTTCTGGCATTAGATTAGATCAAAATTAAATAACTTCCCAAAATTCAGTTCAACTTAAAGTATCTTGCTGTTAATAACAAAAACTAACAAGTAAAAGCGTGCTAAGTTCGGCCGGGCCGAATCTTATATACCCTCCACCATGGATCGCATTTGTCGAGTTCTTTTCCCGGCATCTCTTCTTAGGCAAAAAAGGATATAAGAAAAAGAGTTGCTCTGCTATTAAAACGATATCAAGATATGGTCCGGTTCGGACCACAATTAAATTATATGTTGGAGACCTGTGTAAAATTTCAGCCAATTCGTATAAGAATTGCGCCCATTGGGGCTCACGAAATAAAATAGAGAGAACGATTTATATGGGATCTGTATCGGGCTATAAACCGATTCAGACCATAATAAACACGTTTGTTGATGGTCATGAGAGGATCCGTCGCACAAAATTTCAGGCATATCGGATAATAATTGCGACCTCTAGGGGTCAAGAAGTCAAGATCCCAGATCGGTTTATATGACAGCTATATCAGGTTATGAACCGATTTGAACCTTATTTGACACTATGTAGTTGACAGTAAAAATAAAATACGTCATGCAAAATTTCAGCCAAATCGGATAGGAATTGCGCCCTCTAGAAGCTCAAGAAGTCAAATCCCCAGATCGGTTTATATGGCAGCTATATCAGGTTATGGACCGATTTAAACCATACTTGGCACAGTTGTTGGGTATCATAACAAAACACGTCGTGCGAAATTCCATTCCATTCGGATAAGAATTGCGCCCTCTAGAGGCTCAAGAATTCAAGACCCAAGATCGGTTTATATGACAGCTATATCAGGTTATGGACCGATTTAAACCATACTTGGCACAGTTGTTGGATATCACAACAAAACACGTCGTGCAAAATTTCATTCTGATCCGATAAGAATTGCACACGCTAGAGGCTCAAGAAGTCAAGACCCAAGATCGGTTTATATGGCAGCTATATCAGGTTATGGACCGATTTGAACCATACTTGGCAGAGTTATTGGATATCATAACAAAACACGCCGTGCAAAATTTCATCCCAATCGGATAAGAATTGCGCACTCTAGAGGCTCAAGAAGTCAAGACCCAAGATCGGTTTGTATGGCAGCTATATCAAAACATGGACCGATATGGCCCATTTACAATACCAACCGACCTACACTAATAAGAAGTATTTGTGCAAAATTTCAAGCGGCTAGCTTTACTCCTTCGGAAGTTAGCGTGCTTTCGACAGACAGACGGACGGACGGACGGACGGACAGACGGACGGACATGGCTAGATCGACATAAAATTTCACGACGATCAAGAATATATATACTTTATGGGGTCTCAGACGAATATTTCGAGTAGTTACAAACAGAATGACGAAATTAGTATACCCCCCATCTTATGGTGGAGGGTATAAAAAACGGATTTTGAGATAATTGCTGTAATAAGAAGTAGTCTGCTTCTTTATGTAAAGGATCAAAAAATGATGTTTAGAATAGTGTGTACCAGATTGTTTCAAAAGACAAAAAATTGTAAAGCGCAAGTAAATTTGCTTTTTAATGGAACGTGCGTTCAAGTTAAGAACTATGTGGATCATTATCATGAGAACGAAGAAACAGCTTACAAAGAGTTTAAGGTTTTAAATAAAACCATTAAGGAAGGGCAAAAGTCGGGCAGTGCCGACTGTGTAATACCCTACACCTACCCTATAAGTACAATGTGGGAGCTATATCCAATTCTCAACCAATTGTGATGGACCTCGGCCGATGTTTTCAGATGGCTCGTTAAACAATCCGTGTCAAATTTGCAGCAAATACGTTCAAACTGTAATAACTACAAATGACAACATTATTGCAAATTACCCAAAATCGAACGAACATACGTATGGGAGCTTTATCTAAATCTGAACCGATTTCGAGCAAACTTCTCAGATGTTGTGGTTATCGTCGAAGAAAGTGTTGTGCACAATTTTGACAAAATTGGTCAAAAATGCGCTTGCTCTGGCGATTAAAATCGGGTGACATATATATATGAGAGCTGTATCTAAATTTGAACTGATTCCCGTGAAATTCACCAGTAATATCGAGAATCAAACTGTAACGGCCTATCTCATTTTCCTTACCAGGTATATGCCGTCGGCACGTACTCGCAAAGGTCTAGCTCGCCGCAACCGGAGTGAGTCTTGGGCAATACCTAATCTGAAGCCGTCAACAAAAAAATATACGTGCCTCTAACAAATCAAATTGAATCTCAAAATGTATAAACATTTCAAAACTTTTGACTCTACAGATCTACCCCATAAATCAGAAACTAAATCCGGAACGAATTTGGATGCAGAGTTAGACGTTATCCCCTGTTTTAATAATCCCCGCTATACCTTTGGTTCTCTTGCTCCTACTACATCAATAAAGTGAGAACTGTGATCGACGATTAGGCCATAAAAAAACTTAGTTATCCCTAATTATTCGAAACATATCTAAACCTTTATTAAACAACAACAAAAATATACATTAGAAATGAATAACGTAAACGACAGATCTCTCAATGAAAAACGTAAAACAAAATAGACCAGTAAGAAAAGGCAAAAGTCGGGCGGAGCCAATAATATAATACCCTACACCACCGAGTCTATGTAATACTTTTAATATATAGCACTTATATCCGAATTTAGAAAGTCTTCGATTTGAAAATCGAAATATCGAATATTCGAATAGAACCTTCCACGATTTTCTTACGATGGTACAAAAATTGTGGCTTCTACAGCCTTTAAAGTCGAAACGCATAAAAGATATATATGGGAATTTTATCTAAATCTGATTCGATTTTGATGAAATTAAGCACACGTATTGGGATGTCAATTAAAACATCTCAACACTTGGCCCTGAAAAAATATCAGCATCGTTATCTTCTTTCAAATACCATTTACCCCATATTGGCATTGGTTTAGAGGAGTTTACACGATGAGGCGTCCCCCAAACACATCACCCCAAACTAGGTAATCAAATTCTTTTTATACCCTCCACCATAAGATGGGGGGTATACTAATTTCGTCATTCTGTTTGTAACTACTCGAAATATTCGTGTGAGACCCCATAAAGTATATATATTCTTGGTCGTCGCGACATTTTATGTCGATCTAGCCATGTCCGTCCGTCTGTCCGTCCGTCCGTCCGTCCGTCTGTCTGTCGAAAGCACGCCAACTTCCGAAGGAGTTAAGCTAGCCGCTTGAAATTTTGCACAAATACTTCTTATTAGTGTAGGTCGGTTGGTATTGTAAATGGGCCATATCGGTCCATGTTTTCATATAGCTGCCATATAAACCGATCTTGGGTCTTGACTTCTTGAGCCTCTAGAGTCCGTCCGTCTGTCCGTCCGTCCGTCCGTCCGTCTGTCTGTCGAAAGCACGCTAACTTCCGAAGGAGTTAAGCTAGCCGCTTGAAATTTTGCACAAATACTTCTTATTAGTGTAGGTCGGTTGGTATTGTAAATGGGCCATATCGGTCCATGTTTTGATATAGCTGCCATATAAACCGATCTTGGGTCTTGACTTCTTGAGCCTCTATCGTGCGCAATTCTTATCCGATTGGAATGAAATTTTGCACGACGTGTTTTGTTATTATGTCCAACAACTGCGCGAAGTATAGTTCAAATCGGTCCATAACCTGATATAGCTGCCATATAAACCGATCTTGGGTCTTGACTTCTTGAGCCTCTAGAGGGAACAATTCTTATCCGATTTGAATGAATTTTTGCCCGAAGTATTTCGTTATGATATCCAACAACTGTGCCAAGTATGGTTGAAATCGGTCCATAACCTGATATAGCTGTCATACAAACAGATCAGGGGATTCGACTTCTTGAGCTTTTAGAGGGCGCAATTCCTATCCGATTTGGCTGAAATTTTGCATGACGTATTTTATTTTTACTTTCAACAACTGTGTCAAATAAGGTTCAAATCGGTTCATAACCTGATATAGCTTCCATATAAACCGATCTGGGATCTTGACTTCTTGACCCCTAGAGGTCGCAATTATTATCCGATATGCCTGAAATTTTGTACGATGGATCCTCTCATGACCATCAACAAACGTGTTTATTATGGTCTGAATCGGTCTATAGCCCGATACAGACCCCATATAAATCGTTCTCTCTATTTTACTTCGTGAGCCCCAATGGGCGCAATTCTTATACGAATTGACTGAAATTTGACACAGGTCTCCAACATATAATTTAATTGTGGTCCGAACCGGACCATATCTTGATATCGTTTTAATAGCAGAGCAACTCTTTTCTTATATCCTTTTCTGCCTAAGAAGAGATGCCGGGAAAAGAACTCGACAAATGCGATCCATGGTGGAGGGTATATAAGATTCGGCCCGGCCGAACTTAGCACGCTTTTACTTGTTTAATATCAAATACCTTTCATTTGAGCCATATATTGGCATGGTCGAATAATTTTTATCCTTTGGGGGGTGTTTTAAAGAAAGGGTGATGCCCTAAATACATGGTCCTACAATTGCATATTAAATTTCTTTTCTACTCCCATATTGCGATGGTCAGTAAAAAATTGCTGCTTGGGGGTGCTTTGCGGATTGGGGTGGTTCCCCAAACACTAAGCCCAGAAAACATATAAGCAACGTGCTCTATTCTCATATATCTATATATCAATTATTTGAACCCCATATTGGCATTGGCCTCAAAATTGGATAACAAATTCGTTTTTTAATCTCATTTAAAATCCTTATTGCAAAAATCAGCATATATATCCAGTTTGGGGTATTGGCCCTAAAAACTATATATATTTGGTTCCACTCTCTTTAAGGCCCAAATTGTCGTGGTGAGCAAATACGTCCTATTTGGGGGTTGTTATGGTGGTGGGACGTCCCCTAGACAGTTGGTCCCTAATGTTGATATCAGATACGTGGTCTACTCCCAAATACCTTTGATTGTTTGTTTGTTCGCTATAGAGTCAGAAACGGCTGAACCGATTTTCTTGAAATTTTCACAGTAGGTGCATAATGATCCCGTGGTGAAAATAGGGAACTACATTTTTTGATATCTGAGAGGGGGGACGGACCCTTCCCTTACCCTAATTTTCAGAAACGGCAGATCTCGGAGATGGGTCGTGCGATTTAAGCGAAATTTTGTGTGCTCTCATATAGTACCCTCAAAATAAAAATTTGGTGTCCAAATTTCGGATGGGGTACCTAAGGGGGCCGCCCCATCCTAAAACCTACCAAACAGATATTAAGACCAATTACGACAATATGGGACCCAAATAATAGGTATTTTGGATAAGAAAGCGTATCTGATATCCAATTGTCGGAACAAGTGTTAGGGGGACTACACCAACCCCCAAAACACCCCTAAATATGACATATTTACAGACCATGGCAATATGTGACTCAAATGAAAGGTATCTACGAGTAGAATACGAATCGAATATCCAAATGTGGGACCACGTTTCTGGGGATCCACCCCTTTCTCAAACACCCCTAAATAGAACTTATTTACTGACAATGGGAATATGGGGCTTAAGTAAAAGGTATTGGAGTGTAGAATTTAAAATGAACAAGTAAGAGCATGCTAAGTTTGGTAGAGCCGAATCTTATCTACCATCCACCATGGATCGCGTTTATTGAGTACTTTGCGCAGTAGCTCTTTTTAGGCATACATCACTACAACACCAAACGGTGACGAACTATACTATAGCTGCCATAACACGAGGCATGAATTTGGCTGCGGATTTGTGGTTAGTCGGAGACTCAAACACCTTGTCTCCAGCTTTACTCCGGTGGATGAAAGGCTAGCCACAATCCGCATAAAAGCCAAATTCTTCAACATCAGCCTTATTTGTGCCCATGCCCCGACGGAAGACAAAGACGAGCAGACCTAGAATATTTTCTACGAGCGCCTAGAGAGAGAATATGACCGAAAATAGGGAAGGAAGATATTCTTAGTCCAACAGGAAAGTTTAGCCTGCACGAGGTAACGTCCAGTAATAGGTTGAGGCTGATAGATTTCGCCGCGGCAAAAAACATGGTAGTTAATAGCACCAGATTTCAACATAAAAATATTCACAAAGCCACTGGCTGTCACCAGATCAAAACACGAGAGACCAAATTGGTCACGTTGTGATAGATGGAAGGCATTCATCCAGCGTGTTAGATGTACGATCGATCCGTGGAGCGAATATAGATTCGGATCATTACCTTGTTGCAGCAAAGTTTCGCACCCGTTTTAACATGGCGAGGAAAGTACGATCTGACACTGCACGGAAGCTAGACATTAAAAAGCTGCAAACACAACAAATGGCAGCGGCATACTCCACTCGACTGACCCAACTGCTTGATGAAAGCACTCCTTGTTCCGATGATTTAATGGCGCAGTGGCAAACTATTGCCCACTCCATGGAAAATGCCGCGAAATCCGTACTTGGGTACCGGAAGCCTCCTCTAAGAAACCCATGGTACGACCAAGAGAGTCGAGATGCTACTGAAGCCAAGAATGCGGCATATAGAGCAACCCTGCAATAAGTAACAACGCGCCAGATGAAGGAGAGATATCGGGAGAAAAGGAGAGAGGAGAAACGTCTATACCGCAGAAAGAAAAAAGGAAATGGAAAGACGTGAGTGTGAGCGAATTGAGATGTACAGGAGTCAGAATGAAGTCCGGAAATTCTACCAAAGAATTAAACACCAAACCGATGGCTTTGGTGCAGGCACATCCTCCTGCAGAGACAAAGAAGGAAATCCGGTTACTGACACAGGCAACATGCTGAGGATATGGAAAGAACATTTTATCCAACTGCTAGTGTCCGATGTTGGCGGCGAAGAGGATACCGCAGAACGAATCCCTGATGATGTTATAGAATGTTTACCTCCTAGTAAAAATGAGGTCCAAGTAGCAGTAACCCGACTAAAGAACAACAAGGCAGCAGGAGCCGACGGGTTACCCGCTGAACTATTTAAGACCGGAGGCGACACGCTGATAAGGCGTATGCATCAGCTTATCTGCGCAATCTTGCTAGAAGAACACATACCCGATGATTGGAACCTCAGCATACTATGTCTCGTACACAAGAAAGGAGACAAGGCGGAATGTGCCAACTACAGAGGAATAAATCTCCTCCCTATCGCATACAATATACTCTCGAGCGTACTGTGTGAATGATTAAAACCTAAAGTCAATGAGATAATTGGGCCCTATCAATGCGGCTTTAGACCAGACAAATCCAACCTAGACCAGATATTCACACTGCGCCAAATCCTGGAAAAGACCCGAGAAGGACAAATTAACACCTACCATCTCTTTGTTGACTACAAAGCCACCTTCGATACTCCTTTACGTTCAAAGGTATTTCAAGCCATGTCTGAGTTTGGTATCCCTGCAAAATTAATAAGACTCTGCAGGATGACACTTTCTGATACGCGTTCCTCAGTAAGAATAGGAAAGAATCTCTCCGAACCATTTAATACCAAACGAGGTTTCAGACAAGGAGGCAGCCTATCGTGTGATCTCTTTAATATCCTGCTGGAGAAGATTATACGAGATGCAGATGTGAATAGATATGGCACACTAATCACAAGAGAGCACATGCTACTCGCTTCTGCCGACGATATCGATATCATAGGTCGGTCACCGGAAGTAGTAACTGCAGGCTTTGAAAGAATCGAAAGAGAGTCTGTGAAAATGGGTCTGGCAGTAAATGGAGATAGGACGAAATGGATGGTTTCAACTCCCAAAAAACCTTGCACAACCGCGCAGATAAAGAAAATGGAGAAAGTTGGGAACCACAACTTTGAGATAGTCAGTAACTTTATCAACCTCGGCACCGCCGTAACCGAAAGGAATGACACCAGTTTTGAGATTAAGCGAAGAATAATACTGGCAAACAGATGCTACTTTGGACTAAGTAAGCAGTTTAGAAACAAGGCCACCTCTCGACAGACGAAGACTACACTTTACAAGACACTGAAACTACCCGTGCTGTTATATGGTACTAAAGCATGGATACTTATGAAAGCAGATGAGGCAGTGCTTGGAGTATTTGAGAGAAAGATTCTTCGTAAAATATATGGACCAGTTTGCATTAACGGAGAATATAGGCGACGTATGAACCGTGAGCTGTATGACGACGATAGCATAGTTACACGCATCAAAATACAGCGGCTGCGTTAGCTAGGTCATGTTGTCAGAATGGATGAAGAAGCTCCAGCAAAGAAGTCTTTTGAAGGTAAGCACACGCAAACAGAAAAGACCAAAAGCCCGATGGAAAGATCAAGTTGTGGGAGACACCTCGAAACTTGGTGTCAGAGATTTTAGAATGAGCGCAGAAGATCGAGGAGCTTGGAACGCTATTTTACGTTCGGCTAGTGGAACAAATATTCTGTCATAGCCAATTAAAGTAAAGTAAGGGACTCAAGAAGCAAAATCGGGAGATCGGTTTATATGGGAGCTGTATCAAGCTATAGATTGATGCAGAATATATTGAACACGTTGAAGGTTATGGGGAAAGCCATTGTACAAAATTTCTGCCAAATCGGATTAGAATTTCGCCCTCTAGAGGCTCATGAAGTTAATATCCCAGATCGGTTTATATGGCAGCTAGATTAGGTTATGAACCGATTTGCGCCATACTTAACGCAGTTGTTGGAAGTCATAACAAAACACCTCATGCGAAACTTCATCCGAAATGAATGAGAACTGCGCCCTCTAGCGGCTCAAGAAGTCAAGACCCAAGATCGGTTTATATGGCAACTATATCAGGTTATGAACCGATTTAAATTATACTTATTACAGTTGTTGGAAGTTATACCAAAACACCACGTGCAAAATTTCAGTCAAATCGGACGAGAACTCCAGAGGCTCAAGAAGTCAAAACCTAAGATCGGTTTATATGGAAGCTATATCAAAACATGGACCGATTTGGCCCATTTACAATCCCAACCGACCTGCACTAAAAAAAGTATTTGACATAATTTCAAGCGTCTAGCTTTACACCTTCGAAAGTTAGCGCCCTTTCGACAGACAGACGGACGGACGGACAGACATGGCTAGATCGACTCAAAATGTCATGACAATCTAGGGTCTTAGACGCCATTTTCGAGATGTTACAAACAGAATGACGAAATTTGTATCCTCATCCTATGGTGAACTGTTATGTTATTGGAAATATATATCAAGTTATAGTCCGCTTCGAACTATAAGTGAATTTATTTTCGGCAATTAAAGAGCTTTTAGTGAAATACCATGCTACGAAAATAGTATATCGCGTGACAAACAGTTTAACAATATTAGTGCCTTTATCTGAATCCCATATGATCTTCACTGGTCTACGAATTTAAGTCTGGATGTAAGGTGTACTCCATTCTTAAAATACTATATTTCAGCCTGACGTTGTGGGTTGTTTTCGGGGGTGAGGTGGTCGCCCAGAAATTTGACCCTGAAAAATATCAGCATCGTGTTCTTCTCTCAAATACCATTTATTTAAACTCATTTTGCAATTGGGTTTGAGGGGAGTTTACAGAATGAGGCGTCCCCCAAACACATGGCCCCAAGATTGGTTATCAAATACCTTTATTTGAGCATCATATTGCGATGGTCAGTAAAAAATTGCTGTATGTGGGGTATTCTGGGAAAGGTGTAGACTCCCAGAAAATTTGTCCCGAAAGTGGTTATCAATTCTTGCTCTACTCCCTAATTACTTCCATTTAAGCCCCACATTAAGGGGTGTTTTGGGGAGTGGGGTGGTCCCCCAAACACTAAGCCCTGAAAATACATCAGCAACGTGCTTATATTTGAAGCCCATATTGCCATTGGCCTCAAAATTGGATATCAAATTAGTTTTCAAATCTCAAATTCCATTCACTTAAACCCCTTATTGAAAAAGTCAGGAAATATGTCCGGTTTGGAGTATGGGCCCTAAAAACTATGAATATCAAGCTCCACTGTCTCGAAGACCCAAATTGTCTTGGTGAGCAAATACTATTTGGGGGTTGTTATGGTGGTGGGACGTCCCCTAGACTGTTGGTCCCGAATGTTGATGTCAGATTCATGGTCTACTCCCAAATACCCTTCATTTGAGCTCCATATTTCCATAGTCAGCAAACATTTCCGGTTTGGAGAGTGTTTTGGGGAATGGGCGGCCATTCATTGACTTGGCCCTGAAAATATATATGCCAGATTCGTGTTCTACCCTAAAATACCTCTTATTTGATCCTCACATTGCAATATCAGCAAATGCTTCCTATTTGGGTGGTGTTATGGGTGTGGGATGGCCCAATAGACACTTTTCTAGAACATTGATATCAGATTCGTGCTTTACTTCGAAAGACTTTTTATTTGAGTCCCATATTGCTATAGTCGTACATTTGTCTTCTTTGGGGTATGTTCTCGTGGATCCCCAAACGCTTGGTCCCACATCTGGATATCAGATACGTATTTCACACTCAAATGCCTTTTATTTAAGCCCCGTATTGCCATGGTCAGTAACAAACAACAAACACAAATTGATTTTCAAATATAAGACAAGCTGGACAGTGCCCGCACCACTGTGCCTTATTTCATATAATTTATCTGAGCTCTTTACTAATACGCTCAGGAAATATGTCCTGTTTGGGGGTGCTGATATGCCCTTTGAGATATTTCGCCCCAATGTGGATATCATATTGGTGCTCTACTCCCAAATACCTTTCATTTGGGTCTTATATTGCTATGGTGGGTAAATATGTCCAGAATGGGATTGTTTTTGGGTGTGAGGTGGGCCCCCATATAGCAGATTCGTGTTCTGGTCTCAAATACCTTTCCTTTGAGTCTTATATTGACATTATTGGTTTAAATTTCCATTTGGCGGGATGTCTTCTGTTTTTGAGTAATTGAATAAACTAAATTTCACGTAAAACGCCCCACCCGAAATTTGGCACTTTTGAGAAAAGGGTAAGAGGAGGGTCCACCCATTAAAGTTTCGATGTTAGGTCTGCTAAATTCTCTAGGTTTTGGTGATGGAGTGGAGTAGTCAAACCTTTTGGTTCGAAAGTGGATGTTAGATTCATTACATTTGAGCTACATATTGCTAATGTCGGTATATATGTTTGGTTCAGGGGGAGTTTATGAGATGAGTCGTTCCTGAAACACTTGGCCATAAAGCAGATATCGGATTTAAGCCCCTTTTTGCCATAATTAACAAATGTGTCCAGTTTGAGGGGAATGTAGGGTGGGTCGGCCAACCACGCACTTAGCCCTAAAAAAATTTCAGCATCGTGCTCTACTCTTAAATTTCTTTTATTTGAGCTACAATTACCATTGGTTTAGGGGGAGTTTATGGGGTGATATCTAATTCATTTTCTACTATCAAATATCATTATTTATTGCCATAGTAGGCAAACATGGGCGGTTTTAAGGACGGACCTTGAAATAATATCAGCATCGTGCTAGAACACGATTTTGTCAAGTATTTTGAAGGTGGCGTTCAAGATATTCAGGGCTAAGGGTCTCGTTTAGATCCACACTAATTGCCCTCTGACACATCCTTTCATTTGAATACAATATATTATCGGTCGTCCTACATGACAGTTTGATGTAGTTTTTTATTGGCGGGAGAGAGTCGGTCCCCCAGACGCTAAGACTCAAGAGACAATTTAATTGAATCCTTAAAAAGCGAGACCGGACATGTAGTCCAGTTGAACAGCAGAACGTGAACCAGATACTTGAATCCTTATATCAACATTAGATTTGAACTTTATTGTCATAGACCATTCGTTTAATTCCCATATTAACCCGATAGAATTACACGTCTTGAAGCATGTCAGGTGGGCCAGTCCCAGACTCTGTCCCAAATGTGTATGTCAGATTCGTAGTCAACTCTCAAAGACCTTTCATTTTATACTAATTTATTTTGTGACGTTGGACATTCATACCCATTTTGGGGTTTTTTTTGGGGATGGAGAATCCCCGTAAATACCACGGAACCAATTCTTATAACATATATGTACTCAACTTCCAAACACCTTTAATTTGATACTCATAATGTCCCAATATATAAATATGTCCTTTTGAGTGGTTTTTGGGGGGGTGGGGAACCCCTCAGACACCAAGGATTAAATGCTTATATCAGCTTTATACTGTACCTTTAACTACCTTTCATTTAATATCCATATTGTCCCAATCGGTAAATATGCCCTGCTGGAGGGTTTTGGGGGGTGGGGAAGCCCCTCAGATACTAAGGAGTCAATTTTTATGTCAGATTTGTACTTTACTTTAAACACCTATCATTTAATACGCATATCGTCTAAAGCGGTAAAAGTATCCTGTTTTGGGTGTAGTGTTCTTGGGGTCCCCCGACACTTAAGATGATATACAATATTTATGCAAAATTCTACTCTTCCTTTAAATAACTTTCATTTAATACCCATATTGTCCCAATCGGTACACATGTCCGTTCGGGTGTGTTTTGGGATGGGGCGTACCCCCAGGTTATTTGACACTAAAATTTTTTACCAAAATCGTGTTTTTGGTGTACCATAAGTTGGCATACAAAGTTTCGCTTAAATCGGTGCAAGCATCTCCGAAATTCAGCGTTTTTGAAAATTATGGTATGAGGGAGGGTCCGCACCCCTTTGGATATCAAAAAATGTACCCTATTTTCACCTGGGGCTTAAGCTCTACCATCTGTGAAAATTTCATGAAAATCGGTTCAACCATTTGTGAGTCTATACAGAACAGACAAACAAACAAACAAGGCGCAACAATTTCATTTTTATTTAATAGAAGAAGAAGAAAATAGATTTTGAGTTCAGTTAAACATGTCTTAGACAATCATCATATGTAATGAATAGAGAATAGTTTATGTTGAACCATCACGAAGTAATTATATTAGTATACCCTCCACCATAGGATGGGGCTATACTAATTTCGTCATTCTGTTTGTAACACCTCGAAATATGCATCTCAGTCCCCATAAAGTATACATATTCTTGATCGTCATGTCATTTTATGTCGATCTAGCCATGTCCATCCGCCAGTCCGTCTGTCCGTCCGTCTGTTTCTCAAAAGCACTCTTACTATAGAAGGAGTAGAGCTACGCGCTTGAAATTTTGCACAAATACTTTTTACTAGTGTAGTTTGGTTGGGATTGCAAATGGGCCAAATCGGTTCATGTTTTGATATAGCTGCCATATAAACCGATCTCGGGTCTTGACTTCTTGAGCTTCTAGAGGGCGCAATTTTTATCCGATTTGGCAGAAATTTTGCATGATATGTTATGATATAGCTTTCAACAACTGTGCTATGTATGGTGCAAATCGTTTCATAACCAGATATAGCCGCCATATAAACCGATCTGGGGTCTTGACTTCTTCAACTTTTAGAGGGCGCAATTCTTATCCGATTTGACAGAAATTTTGTACAACGGCTTCTCCCATGACCTTCAATATACGTCTCCCATTGATACAGCCAAGCCGATCTCCCGATTTTGATTCTTGAGCCCCTACAAGGCACAATTCATATCCGAATTGACTGAAATATTGCACAACGACTTCTACAATGTTCAGCATTTAAGTCATTTATCCATTGATATAAAAATTAATTTGTGTTTTTTGTTTGTATGTTTGTTTGTGGGTTTGTAAATTTGTTTGTTCCGTATAGACTCGAAAACGGCTGAACCTATTTCTTTCAAATTTTCACAGATTGTGGGGAGTGGTCCGAAAGGAGCAATAGGGTATATAATTTATTGATATCGGTAGGGGGGCGGACCCTCCTCCTTATCCTAAAAGTACTACCCAAATATAAAAGTATACTGATCGGGACAATATGGGATTCAAATGAAAGGTATTCGGGAGTAGATAACGCAAAATGGTCACTAAGGAGGAAAAGGCTTTTTAGTTTGTTGATATTGGAAGGGGGCGGACCCTCCCCCGTTAACACAAAAATACCACCTTAAATCGAAAGTGGACCGACAATATGGGTATCAAATGAAAGGTGTTGAGGAGTAGAATAGGAATATGGTATTAAAAATTGGGATGAAGTATGCGAGGTGTCGTCCAACCCAAAAAATTCCTCCTTAACAAACATATTGAACATAAATATTAATATGGGACTCAAACGAAAGGCATTCGGGACTAGACTAAGAATATGACATAAAAATGAGATCCAAGTAATTGGGGGTCGCCCCACCCTTAAAAGGGAATATAATTCGAACCTAGCTAGATGAGCCTCAAAGGAAACAGTAGCAGATTACGATTTTGACATTAAACTTTGTCCAAGGTGGTGCTTTACTTACTAAAATCTCCTCGAATTGATTTGACCTATTAAAACTATGCGGGATCAAGTGACAGATATTTTTAAGTGGAGTGCGTCATTCAAATTTGTGCTCAAGTGGCAGATGGAGTGAGGCGCACAATTCTCCTATAAACGCCCTCCACCAAACGGCTGTATACACCAATTATGACAATGTGGGGTTAAATTAAAAGTTTAAGTTTGTTATGGCAAACTATCGGCCCGTAAAATAAAAAACAAGTAAAAGCGTGCTAAGTTCGGCCGGGCCGAATCGTATATACCCATCTCTCTTCGCATCTCTTCTTAGGCAAAAAAGGATATAAGAAAAGAGTTGCTCTGCTATTAAAACGATATCAAGATATGGTCCGGTTCGGACCACGATTAAATTATATGTTGGAGACCTGTGTCAAATTTCAGCCAATTCGTATAAGAATTGCGCCCATTGGGGCTCACGAAGTAAATTAGAGAGAACAATTTATATGGGATCTGTATCGGGCTATAGACCGATTCAGACCATAATAAACACGTTTGTTGATGATCATGAGAGGATCCGTCGTACAAAATTTCAGGCATATTTGTTTTGTCTAGGTGGACCAAGTCATTGAAAACAGCTGATTTTATAAAGGGATAATAGCTTGGCAAACGAATTGAGTTACAACAAGTTCGTTTGGGCCGAATTTTACATACCCTCTAGCATGGATCTCATTTATCATTTTTTTGCCTGATATCTCTTTATAGGCTAACAAAGGATAATGGAAAAAAATTGCAAAGCTATTGCAGCTATTTCAGGTTATCGACCGAGTCGGACCATGTTTGGTATGGCTGTTGGAAACCATAGTAGATGTCATTGTGCAAAATGTCAGCTAAAATTGGATAAGAATTGAGCCCTATAGTGGCTCACGAGTTAAAATCGAGAGATTGGTTCATATGGGAGCTATATCATGTTGTCGGACCATTGCGACCATATTTGGCATGTATGCGGAAAGTCATAGGAGAAGTCGTTAAAATAATGTAAAGCCAAATCCCATAGAGGCTCAAATAGTCAAATTATTATCGATTTATATGGAGCTATTCAAGTTTTAACCCGATTTCAACCATACTTACCACACATATCGAAAGTCATAACAAAATTTGAGAAAAATCGTTTAGAGCCTCAAGAGGTCAACATCCAAAATCGGTTTATAAGGCAGCTATATCAAAACATAGACCAATATGACCCATTTACAATCCCAACTGACCTACACTAATAGGAAGAATTTGTGCAAAATTTCATGCGCCTAGCTTTATCCCTTCGAATTCTAGCGTGCTTTCGACAGATGGATGGACCAACTTGGCTTAATCGACTAAGAGTGTCAAGACGATCAAAAATATCTTAAATATAAAAATCAATTTGGTTTGTTTGTAGATTTGTTTGTTTGTATGTTTGTGTGTTCCTTATAGACTCAGAAACGGCTTAACCGATTTTCTTGAAATTTTCACAGGGTACTACATTTTTTGATATTTGAAGGGGTGCGGACCCTCCCCCTTTCCCCTAATTTTCAGAAACGCCAGATCTCGGAGATGGGTGGTGCGATTTAAGCAAAGTTTGGTGTGCTCTCATATAGTCCCCTAAAAATATAAATTTGGTATTCAAAATTCGGATGGGGTACCTAGGGGGGCTGCCCCACCCTAAAACCTACCAAACATATATTTAGACCAATCACGACAATATGGGACTCAAATTAAAGGTATTTAGGATAAGAAAACGTATCTGATATAAAATTGTCGGACCAAGTGCTAGGGGGACCACCCCAAGCCCCAAAACACCCCTAAATCGGACATATTTACAGACCATGGAAATATGGGACTCAAATGAAAGGTATTTGCGAGTAGAAAACGAATCTAATATCCAAATAAGGGACCACGTTTCTGGGGTCCAGCCCTTCCCCAAAACAGGACTTATTTACTGACCATGGAAATATGGGCATTAAATAAAAGGTATTTGAGTGTAGAATTCGAATCTGATATCCAAATATGGGTCAAGTGTTTGGGGGCCACCCATCCACGAGAATATCCCCCAAAGGTGACAAATTTACGACCATTGCAATATGGGGCTCAAATGAAAGGTCTTTGGGAGTAAAACACGAATCTAATATCAATATTCGGGAAAAGTATATATTGGGCCACCCCTCCACAACACCACCACCAAATAGGAAGTATTTTCTGACTATTACAACATGAGGCTCAAAAAAGAGGGTTTTTAGAGTAGAGCACGAATCCGATATATATTTTCAAGGCCAACACACTGAGTGACTGATAGAGTGGAACTAAAAATTTATAGTTTTTAGGGCCAATACCCCAAACCGGACATATTTGCTGACTTTTGCAATAAGGAGTTTAAATGAGATTAGAAAACGAATTTGATATCCAATTTTGAGGGCAATGGCAATATGGGGTTCATATAAATGATATATAGATATATGAGAGTAGAGCACGTTGCTGATATATTTTTCGTGCTTAGTGTTTGGGGGACCACCCCAATCCCCAAAACACCTCTAAATCGGGCATATTTACCGGCCATGTCGATGCGGAGCTTAAATGAAAGGTATTGGCGTGGCAGAGCAAGAATTGATATCCATTTTCGGGACCAATTTTCTGGGGTCTACTTCTTTCCCAAAACAGAAATTTTTTACTGACCATGGGGCTCAAATAAAGGTATTTGGGAATAGAATACGAATTTGATATCCAAATGTATTTAGGGCATCACCCCTTCCTAAAAACAACCCACAAAAGGTAAAAATTTTTCGAACATGACAATATGTGGCTCTAATGAAAGGTATTTGAGATTTGAACACGAATTTGATAACAGTTTGGGGCCGAATTTGGGGATATATGTTTGGGGGACGCCGTATCGTGTAAACTCCCCTAAACTAATAGCAATATGAGGATTAAATAAATGGTATTTGAAGAAAGAGAACGATGCTGATATTTTTTCAGGGCCAAGTGTCTGCGGGACCACCTCACCCCCGAAAACACCGTTAAATCAGATATCAAGAGAATATTGGCTTGAAATAAAGTATTTTAAGAATGGAGTACTCCTTACATCCAAACTTAATTTCGTAGACCAACAAAGATCATATGGGATTCAGAAAAAGGCACTCATATTGTTAAACTCTTAGTCAAGCGATATACTATTTTCGTAGCATGGTATTTCACTAAAAGTTCTTTAATTGTCGAAAATAAATTTTACAAGGAAAATTTTGTTCCATATAAAGTGAAAGAAAGCGCAGCGGAGCGGGCCCGGGACAGCTAGTCTTATATATAACAAGCAAAAGCGTGCTAAGTTCGGCCGGGCCGAATCTTATATACCCTCCACCATGGATCGCATTTGTCGAGTTCTTTTCCCGGCATCTCTTTTTAGGCAATAAAATGATATAAGAAAAGATTTGCTCTGCTGTTAGAGCGATGTCAAGATATGGTCCCGTTTGGACCACAATTAAATTATATGTTGGAGACCTGTGTAAAATGTTAGCCAATTCGAATAAGAATTGCGCCCTTTGCGGCTCAAGAAGTAAAATAGAGAGATCGATTTATATGGGAGCTGTATCGGGCTATAGACCGATTCAGACCATAATAAACACGTATGTTTATATGGCAGCTATATCAGATTATGAACCGACTTGTACCTTATTTGACATTGTTGTTGAAAGTAACAATAAAAAACGTCTTGCAAAATTTCTGCCAAATCGGATAGGAATTGCGCCCTCTAGAAGCTCAAGAAGTCAAATCCCCAGATCTGTTTATATGACAGCTATATCAGGTTGTGAACCGATTTGAACCATACTTGGCACAGTTGTTGGATATCATATCGAAATATTACGTACCAAAATTCATTCAAATTGGATAAGAATCGCGCCCTCTAGAGGCTCAAGAAGTCAAGATGCCAGATCGATTTATATGGCAGCTATATCAGGTTATGAACCGATTTGAACCATACTTGGCACAGTTGTTGGATATCATAACAAAACACGTCGTCCAAAATTTCATTCAAATCGGATAAGAATTGCGAACTCAAGAAGTCAAGACCCAAGATCGGTTTATATGGCAGCTATATCAGGTTATAAACCGATTTAAACCATACTTGGCACAGTTGTTGGATATAATAACAAAACACGTCGTGCCAAATTTGATCCCAATCGGATAAGAACTGCGCACTCTAGAGGCTCAAGAAGTCAAGACCCAAGATCGGTTTATATGGCAGCTATATCAAAACATGGACCCATATGGCCCATTTACAATACCAACCGACCTACACTAATTAGAAGTATTTGTGCAAAATTTCAAGCGACTAGCTTTACTCCTCCGGAAGTTTGCGTGCTTTCGACAGACGGACGGACGGATGGACGGACGGACGGACAGACGGACGGACATGGCTAGATCGACATAAAATTTCACGACGATCAAGAATATATATACTTTATGGGGTCTCAGACGAATATTTCGAGTAGTTACAATCAGAATGACGAAATTAGTATACCCCCCATCCTATGGTGGAGGGTATAAAAATCAATTTGTGTTTGTTTGTAGATTTGATTGTTTGTTTGTTTGTATGTTCTTTATAGACTCAGAAACGGCTGAACAGATTTTCTTGAAGTTTTCACAGAAGGTGCACAATGATCTCGTGGTGAAAATAGGGTACTACATTTTTTGATATCTGAAGGAGGGGTGGACCCTCCCCCTTACCCTAGTTTTCAAAAACGCCAGATCTCTGAGATGGGTGGTGCGATTTAAGCGAACCAACCCCAAAATACCCCTAAATCGGACATATTTACCGACCATGGCAATATAGGACACAAATGGAAGGTGTTTAAGAGTAGAATACGAATCTAATATCTAAATCTGGGACCACGTTTCTGGGGGTCCACCCCTTCCCCAAAATACCCCCAAAATAGGACTTATTTACTGACCATGGCCAATTTTACGACCATAGCAATATGGGGCTCAAATGAATGGTCTTTGGGAGTAAAGCACGAAGCTGAAATCAAAATTCGGGAAAAGTGTCTATGGAGCCACCCCACCCCCACAACACCACCCAAATAGGAAGTATCTGCTGACTATTGCAATATGAGGCTCAAATAAGAGGGTTTTTAGAGTAGAATGCGAATCCGGCATATATTTTCAAGGCCAACTCACAGAGTGGCCGCCCATCCTCTAAAGCACCCTCCAAGCCGGTCATGTTTGCCGACTAAGGAAATATGGGGCTCAAATTGAAGGTATTTGGGAGTGGACCACGTATCTAATATCAACATTAGGGACCAACTGTCTAGCGGACGTCCCACCACTATAACAACCCCCAAATAGGACGTATTAGCTCACCACGCCTAATTTGGGTCTTAAAGAGAGTGGAACTAAATATTTATAGTTTTTAGGGCCAATACCCCAAACCGGACATATGTGCTAACGTTAGCAATAAGGAGTTTAAATGAGATTAGAAAACGAGTTTGGTATCCAATTTTGAGGCCAATAGCAATATGGGGTGCAAATAAATGATATAAAGATATATGAGAATAGAGCACGTTGCTGATATATTTAAATCGAGCATATATACCGACCATGTCAATGTGGAGCTAAAATGAAAGGTATTGAGGTATTGATACCCACTACCCATAGAAGCTATATCTAAAAAAAGTCCGAGCTGAACCATATATTGTACAACATGGATGTCGAAGAGTCTAACATAAGTCACTGTGTCAAATTTCAGTTAAATCGGATCATAAATGCGCCTTTTTTAGGGCTAAGACTTTAAATCGAGATACCGGTCTATATGGCAGCTATATACAAATCCTGATCGATCTAGACCAAATTGCAGAAATATGTGGAGGGGCTTGACTTAACTCTCTGTCCCAAATTTCGGCGAAAGTCGACAATAAATGCGCCTCTTATGGGCCCAAAATATTTAATCAATCTGAGTCAAATTGAAGAAGTATGTCAAGGGGCCTAACACAACTCACTGTCAAAAATTGCGGCGATATCGGACAATAAATTCGCTTTTTATGACCCCAAAACCTAAAACTGAGAGATCGGGCTATATGGCAGCTATATGCAAATCTTGATCGATCTAGACCAAATTGCAGAAATATGTGGAGGGCTTAACTTAACTCTCTGCTCCAAATTTGGGACAATAAATGCGGCTCTTATGGGCCCAAAACATTTAATCAATCTGAGTCAAATTGAAGAAGTATGTCAAGGGGCTTAACTTAACTCGCTGTCCCAAATTTCGGCGACATCGGACAACAAATGCAGCTTTTATGGGCCTTTAATCGAGGGATCGGTCTAATGGCAGCTATATCCAAATATGAACCGATCAAGGCCAAATTGAAGAAAGATGTCGAAGGGCCACATACAACGTACTGTCCCAAATTTCAGCAAAATCTAATAATAAATGTGTATTTTATGGGCCTAAGACCCTAAATCGGTGGATCGGTCTATATGGCAGCTATATCCATGGCAGCTATATCTTACACAACTCACTGTCCCAAATTTCAGCAAAATAGGATAATACATGTGGCTTTTATTAGCCTAAGACACTAAATCGGCCAATCGATCTATATGGGTTAGGGTGGTCCCACTAGCACTTGGTCTGCAATTGTATATCAGATACGATGTCTTACCCTAAATACTTTTCATTTGAGTCCCATATTGTCGTGATTGATCTAAATATATGTTTAGTAGGTTTTAGGGTGGGGCAGCCCCCCTAGGTACCCCATCCGAAATTTGGATATAAAATTTTTATTTTTAGGGTACTATATGAGAGCACACAAAATTTCGCTTAAATCACACGACCCATCTCCGAGATCCGGCGTTTCTGAAAATTAGGGTAAGGGGGAGGGTCCGCCCCCCTTCAGATATCAAAAAATGTAGTACCCTATTTTCACCACGGGATCATTATGCACCTACTGTGAAAATTTCAAGAAAATCGGTTCAGCCGTTTCTGAGTCTATAAGGAACACACAAACAAACAAACAAATCTACAAACAAACACAAATTGATTTTTATATATAAGATAGCTGATCCCGGCCCGCTTCGCTGCGCTTCCTTTTACACCATATGAATTATAACATTATTTTCAATTACTCTTCTTTGCATTCACTAAGTTACGTATATATTTTACGGCAATATTTTTATAGAACTTTTAGACTATTGCGGAAGCTTGTCCCAGGGTAGGAGATTAAAAAAATAATACCGAAACAGTCAAAGGTTAGTTCCAATATTTTATTTATTCGAAGAACAGAATACTTGTGATAACAGTAGTGAAAAGCATATGATCAATATGAACACACTCTTCTGTACCCCTCACTCTCTTTTTATACCCACCACCGACGGATGGGGGTATATTCATTTTGTCATTCCGTTTGCAACACATCGAAATATCCATTTCCGACCCTATAAAGAATATATATTCTTGATCAGCGTAAAAATCTAAGACGATCTAGACATGTCCGTCCGTCTGTCCGTCTGTCTGTTGAAATCGCGATACAGTCTTTAAAAATAGAGACATTGCGCTGAAATTTTGCACAGATTCTTTTTTTGTTAAGTTCGAACATGGGCTATATCGGACTATATCTTGATATAGCCCCCATATAGACCGATCCTCCGATTTAGGGTCTTAGGCCAATAAAGGCCACATTTATTATCCGATTTTGCTGAAATTTGGGACAGTGAGTTGTGTTAGGCCCTTCAACATTCTCCGTCAATTTGGCCTAGATCGGTCCACATTTGGATATAGCTGCCTTATAGACCGATCCTCCAATATAAGGTCTTAGGCGCATAAAAGCCACATTTATTATCCGATTTTGCTGAAATTCGGGACAGTGAGTTGTCTTAGGCCGCTCAATATCCTTCGTCAATTTGGTTCAGATCGGTCCAGGTTTGGATATAGCTGCCATATAGACCGATACTCCGATTTAGGGTCTTAGGCCCATAAAAGCCACATTTATTATCCGATTTTGCTGAAATTTGGGAC
This sequence comes from Stomoxys calcitrans, assembly GCF_963082655.1. Lineage (NCBI taxonomy): Eukaryota > Metazoa > Arthropoda > Insecta > Diptera > Muscidae > Stomoxys > Stomoxys calcitrans. The sequence goes on along the minus strand of NC_081552.1, from coordinate 111,850,081 downwards.
AGTGAGTTGTGTTAGGCCCTTCAACATCCTCCGTCAATTTGGCCCAGATCGGTTCAGATTTGGATATAGCTGCCATATAGACGGATCCTCCGAGTTAGGGTCTTAGGCCCATAAAAGCCACATTTATTATCCGATTGTGCTGAAATTTGGGACAGCAAATTGTGTTAGGCCCTTTGATGTATCTCGTCAATTTGATGCAGATCGGACCAATTTTGGATATAGCTGCCATATAGACCGATCACTCGATTTCAGGTTTTGGGCCCATAAAATGCTCATTTATTGTCCGATGTCGCCGAAATTTGGAACAGTGAGAAAAGTTAAGCCCCTCGACATAATCCTGGCAATATGGCACAGATCGGTTAAGATTTGAATATAGCTGTCATATAGACCGATCTCTCTATTTAAGGTTTTGTTCCCATAAAAGGTGCATTTATTGTCCGATGTCGCCGAAATTCAGGACAGTGAGTTAGGTTAAGCCCTTCGACTTCCTTCTGCAATATGGCCCAGATCAGTCCAGATGTGAATATAGCTGCCATATAGACCGATCTCTCAATATAAGGTTTTGGGTCCGATTTCGACGAAATTTGGGACAATGAGTTGAGTTAGGCCCTTCGACATTTTTCTGAAACTTGGGCCGAATCGGTTCAGATTTGGATATAGCTGCCATATAGACCGATATCTCGATTTAAAGTTTTGGCCCCATAAAACGCTCATTTATAATCCGATTTCACTGAAATTTGACACAGTGACTTATGTTAGGCTTGTCGAAATCCGTGTCGTATGTAGCTCAGATCGGTTTATTTTTAGATAAACCTACTTAAAAGACCAATATTTTGTTATACACAATTGAACAATGACTTGTACTTATAAGTATTTGGTCCAAATCGGAACATATTTTGGTATAACTGCTATGGGACAAAAGGTATAACATTTCCACCGGATTTTGATGAAAGGTGGTTTACGTATATTCCCGAGGTGGTGGGTATCCAAAGTTCGGCCCGGCCGAACTTAACGCCTTTTTACTTGTTCTTTGTTCGGGTTAGCTTGGCTTTTCAAATAGTTTCTATCACCCAATAGATGGCGCTGAACTTGTTATTGGTGATGCTCGCTTTTGTATCCATCACATTGTCGTAATTTTGTCTATATTTTAATTCAATCGAACTTCCAGTTTTGTCGGCATATCTAATGTCACCGTTGCGCATGGGTAAGCTTCTTCGTCTTACCCATGCCAATAATACCAAAAACAAGTAAAAAGGCGTTAAGTTCGGCCGGGTATATACAGGGTGGCTGATGAATATTGCTACAATGATGAATATTGCTACATTTTTTTTTCGGTGTATGGAATACATTTTTCTTTTATTCATGTTAAATTAAATTATTAAATTAATTATTAAATTATTATTAATTAAATTAATTAATTAATTAATTAAATTAATTATTAAATTATTATTATTAAATAGAAAAAAAGTTATTACATTTTTTTTTGGTAGCGGCTTTCATCAGCCACCCTGTATGTAAACCACCTTTCATCAAAATTCGGTGAAAATTGCATACCTTATACCCCATAGCAGCTATATCAATAAATGTTCCGATTTAGACCAAATACTAATAAGTAAAAGTTATTGTTCAATTGTATATAACAAAATATTGGTCTTTTTAGAAGTTATATCTAAAAATAAACCGATCATAGCTATATACGACACGGATGTCAAAAAGCATAATATAAATCAGTGTGTCAAATTTCAGTGCAATCGGAGTAAAAATGTGCCTTTTATGGGGCCAAGACTTTAAATAGAGAGATCGGTCTATATGGCTGCTATATCCAAATCTTGATCGATCTAGACCAAATTGCAGAAATATGTGGAGGGGCTTAACATAACTCTTTGTCCCAAATTTCGGACAATAAATCTGGACCGATCTAAGCCAAATTGACGGAGAATGTTGAAGGGCATAACACAACTCACTGCCCCAAATTTCCGCAAAATCGGATAATAAATGTGGCTTTTATGGGCATAAGACCCTAAATTGGAGGATCGGTCTATATGGCAGCTATATCCAAATCTGAACCGATCTCCAATTTCAGCAAAATCGGTTAATAAATGTGGCTTTTATGGGCCTAAGACCCTAAATCGGAGGATAGGTATATATGGAAGCTATATCCAAATCTGGACCGATCTAAGCCAAATTGACGGAGAATGTTGAAGGGCATAACACAACTCACTGCCCCAAATTTCCGCAAAATCGGATAATAAATGTGGCTTTTATGGGCATAAGACCCTAAATTGGAGGATCGGTCTATATGGCAGCTATATCCAAATCTGAACCGATCTCCAATTTCAGCAAAATCGGTTAATAAATGTGGCTTTTATGGGCCTAAGACCCTAAATCGGAGGATAGGTATATATGGAAGCTATATCCAAATCTGGACCGATCTAAGCCAAATTGACGAAGAATGTTGAAGGGCCAAACACAACACACTGTCCCAAATTTCAGCGAAATCGGATAATAAATGTGGCTTTTATGGGCCTAAGACCCTATATTGGAGGATCGGTCTATATGGCAGATATATCCAAATCTGAACCGATCTGAGCCATATTGACGGAAGATGTCGAAGGGTCTAAGACAACTCACTGTCTGAATTTTCAGCAAAATCGGACAATAAATGTGGCTTTTATTGGCCTATGACCCTAAATCGGCAGATCGGTCTATATTGGGGCTATATCAAGATATAGTCCGATATAGCCCATCTTCGAACTTAACCTGCTTATGGACAAAATAAGAATCTGTGCAAAGTTTCAACTCAATATCTCTATTTTGAAGACTGTAGCGTGATTTCAACAGACAGACGGACGGACATTTACGCTGATCAAGAATATATATACCTTATAGGGTTGGAAATGGATATTTCGATGTGTTGCAAACGGAATGACAAAATGAATATACCCCCATCCGTCGGTAGTGGGTATAAAAATTTCTTCACTGGATATTCCTTCAATAATAGTTGCGACAATAATCGTTATCCATTTTAGACTTCAGTACAAAAACTTACGACCTAGACCACTAAATTTGTTTTTTCTTTTTATACCCTCCATCATCATTTCGTCATTCCGTTTGTAAAGCATCGAAATATTCATCTGAGACCCAACAAAGTATATATGTATATTTTTCTATGTTTTGATATTTCTATATTTTGATATAGCTGTCATATAAACCGATTTTCGCATCTTGACTTCATGAGCCCCTAAACGCCACAATTCTTATCCGATTTGTCTCTAATTTTGTATAAGATATTTTGTTATGACTTCCAACATCTGTGCTAAGTATGTTTCAAACCGGTTTAAATCTTGATTTTAATTCTTAAGTCACTATAGGGCTCAATTGTTATCCAATTTTTGCTGACATTTTCCATAATGACATCTACTGTGGTCTCCAACAGCCAAACCAGACATGGCCCGAATCGGTCGATAACCTGAAATAGCTCCAATAGCTTTGCAATTTTTATCCATTATCCTTTGTTTGCCTATAAAAGGATATCGGGCAAACAAATTACAAATGAGATCCATGGTAGACGGTATGTAAGATTCGGCCCGGGCGGACATTTCACGCTTTTACTTGTTGTCACTCGATTCGATCGCCAAGTCATTGAAAGCAGCTATTTTCCGTTTTTTTATACCCTCCACCATAAGATGGGGGGTATACTAATTTCGTCATTCTGTTTGTAACTACTCGAAATATTCGTCTGAGACCCCATAAAGTGTATATATTCTTGATCGTCGCGACATTTTATGTCGATCTAGCCATGTCCGTCCGTCTGTCCGTCCGTCCGTCCGTCCGTCTGTCCGTCCGTCTGTCCGTCCGTCCGTCCGTCCGTCCATCTGTCTGTCGAAAGCACGCTAACTTCCGAAGGAGTAAAGCTAGCAGCTTGAAATTTTGCACAAATACTTCTTATTTTTGTAGGTCGGTTGGTATTGTAAATGGGCCATATCGGTCCATGTTTTGATATAGCTGCCATATAAAGCGATTTTGGGTCTTGACTTCTTGAGCCTCTAGAGGACGCAATTCTTATCCGATTGGAATGAAATTTTGTACGACGTGTTTTGTTATGCTATCCAACAACTGTGCCAAGTATGGTTTAAATCGGTCCATAACCTGCTATAGCTGTCATATAAACCGATCTGGGGTCTTGACTTCTTGAGCCTCTAGAGTGCGCAATTCTTATCCGATTGGAATGAAATTTTGCATGACGTGTTTTGTTATGCTATCCAACAACTGTGCCGAGTTTGGTTGAAATCGGTTCATAACCTGATATAGCTGCCATATAAACCGATCCTGGGTCTTGACTTCTTGAGCCTCTAGATGGCCCAATTCTTATCGGATTTGAATGAATTTTTGCACGAAATATTTTGTTATGATATCCGACAACTGTGCTAAGTATAGTTCAAATCGATTCATAACCTGATATAGCTGCCATATAAACCGATCTGGGATCTTGACTTCTTGAGCCTCTAGAGGTCGCAATTATTATCCGATTTGCCTGAAATTTTGTACGACGGATCTTCTCATGACCATCAACATACGTGTTTATTATGGTCTAAATCGGTCTATAGCCTGATACAGCTCCCATATAAATCGATCTCTCTATTTTACTTTTTGAGCCCCCAAAGGGCGCAATTCTTATTCGAATTGGCTGACATTTTACAAAGGTCTCCAACATATAATTTAATTGTGGTCCAAACCGGACCATAAATTCATATCGTTCTAATAGCAGAGCAAATCTTTTCTTATATCCTTTTTTGCCTAAGAAGAGATGCCGGGAAAAGAACTCGACAAATGTGCTCCAAGGTGGAGGGTATATAAGATTCGGCCCGGCCGAACTTTGCGCGCTTTTACTTGTTATATATAAGATTGTGGTCCGAATCGGACCATAATTTGATATCGCTCTAGTAGCAGAGCAAATCGTTTCTTTATCCTTTTTTTAATATGGCCTAAAGAGTATACAATGGTTTGCACACAGCAATAGTGGTTCCCTACCACTCTGTTACCTCCGTGAGTACGCGAGCTATTGAAATACGAAAGAAATCAAGCAATTTCCGTATGCATTAGCAGTGGGTGGAACAATTAATTTCAAATCAAATCATTTCCACTTTCCATAGAAAGTGAATTGCAAATAATTTTGACATTTTGCGGAGCTCGCTGAACCGTGTCTTACAACTATGCTCCACCAATCTTAGCAGCTTCTATTTGAGCAAAAGAGTCAGTTGGATCGCTTTTGGCTTACTTGTTGTTTTCCATGAAATATGAGTTTTTAATATGCAAATACGAGTGTAAGTAGTTGCGGTAATGGTGATATGGTATAAATAGTTAATCATTCATAATTTAAATAAAATTTTAGCTTTTTTTGTTGCTAGGGCTAATGTGTCTGTTGCCGTTGCTAGCATCAAATTTAACTTTAATTGAAGACTTTTAGTGTTCACTGTGAAAGTTGAATCAGCATTACCGAGGGTATTGTTCATGCTTATCGCTTGTCGGAGTGGCATGATTTCGTTTTCCGCACTGGCGTTTTTGCTTTGTATTAGCCAAGCAACTCTAACTAAACAGACAACGCCGTGCAGAGGCATGCCGTCCGTCGCACAGTTCCGATCTGATTTCCGACGTTGGTCTAGTCTGTCTGTCTTTCGACTGGGAGTCTTACTCATCATATCACACCACGTCACTCTGTTTCGTGTTTTGTCAAGCCATGTCTAGGCCAGTAGTACTTGGCAACAGTGGCGATTGTTTAAAACGTTAATGTTTTTGGTGTTCTTCTACCGATTTTTGTAGCTTTATTTGCAATTTTTGTTTAGTTTTGTGAGTATTCATTAATGAAACCTTTATGGGTCATGATGTTGTATTGTTCATGCCATTGCTCTTTTCGTTTCTTTTTTGAGTCATTCATTCTTTGTCGGTTGGTTTGGTCATAACGAGAAGAACCCTCAACTTCTAATGAACAACCAAACAAATAAATAATAAGTAAGTATAGCTAAATACAGCTAAAACTTTTTACGTACGTTCTTATTATTGTTGCTGTTTCAAGAGCATGTTGTGCCTTCATCCTTTATTTGTTTGCTAGGTTCTGTTAACCCTTAGACCACATCCTTGGTACATTTCATGGTACCACTAAAGGATGAAAGGATATTCATTATGTCATTCCGTTGGCAACGCATCGCAATATCCATTTTCGATACTAGTGTGTATATATTCCTGATAGTCGTAAATACCTAAGACGATATAGCCATATTGACCGATCGTCTGATTTAGGGTCGTAGGCACATCAAAGCCACATTTATTATCAGATTTTGATGAAATTTGGGACAGTGAGTTGTGTTAGGCCCTTCGACATCCTTCATAACTTTGGCCCAGATCGGTACAGATTTGGACATAGCCCCCATAAATACCGATCTGCCGATTTAGGGTCTTAGGCCCAACAAAGCCACATCAAAGCTGCCATATAGACCGACCTCTCGGTTTTAGGTTTTGTTGCCGCAATTTGGGACTGTGAGTTGTGTTAGGCCCTTCGACATCCTTCTTCAATTTCACCCAGATCGTTCCACATTTGGATATAGCTCCCATATAGACCGAACCCTCGATTTAAGGTTTTGGCCCCATAAAAGTCGCATTTATTGGCCGATGTTGCCGAAATTTTTGGACAGAGAGTTAAGTTAAGCCCCTCCACATATTTCTCCAATTTGGTCCAGATCGATCAAGATTTGCATATAGCTGCCATATAGACCGATCCCTCGATTTAAAGTCTTGGCCCCAAAAAAGGTGCATTATAATCGATTTAACTGAAATTTGACACATTGGTTTTTCTACATCCAGGTTGTATATGGTTCCGATCGGTTTATTTTTAGATATACGTACTAAAAAACAAATTTTTTGTTATACACAATTGTACAATGACTTGTACTCATTAGTATTTGGTCCAAATAGGATCATATTTCGATATAACTGCTAGGGGCATAAGGTATGCAATATTCACTGGTTGTTGATGGAAGGTGGTTTACATATATACCCGAGGTCGTGGGTATCCAAAGTTCGGCCCGGCCGAACTTAACACCTTTTTATTTGTTTACCGAATTATGATGAAAGGTAGTTTTCGAGGTGGTGTGTATCCAAAGTTCGGCCTAGCCGAAGTTAATGCCTTTTCACTTGTTATGTATTATTTACTTTTTCTATACCCTCCACCATAAAATGAGGGTATACTGATTTCGTCATTCTGTTTGTAACTACTCGAAATATTCGTCTGTTTGTAACTCGTCGAAATATTCGTCTTAGACCACATAAAGTATATACATTCTTGATCAACAAGACATTTGCAGTCTTATAGCCATGCCCGTCCGTCTGTCTGTCGAAAGCACGCAAACTTTCAAAGAAGGTGAAGGTCGGTTGGGATTGTAAATGGGCCAAATTGGTCCATGGTTAATACAGGTGCCACATAAACCGCTCTTGGTTCATGAATTCTAGAGTCTCTAAATTCTCATCCGATTTGGGTGAAATTTTGCACGCGGTGTTTTGGTATCACTTCCAACATCTGTGCTAAGTATGGTTTAAATCGGTTCACAACCGGATATAGCTGCCATATAAACCGATCCTGCGTCTTGACTTCTTGAGCTTCTATAGGGAGCAATTCTTTGCTATTTTGGTGTCACTTCCAACAACTGTCCTATGTTTGGTCTAATCAGTTCATAACCTGATGTAGCCGCTATATAGACCGATCTCCCGATTAGATTTTGTGAGCTACTAGAGGGCGCATTTTTTTTCCAATTTGGCTGAAATTTTGCGCAGGTCGTTTTAGTTTGACTTTTATGCCAAGTATGGTCTATATCGGTTGATAACCTGATATAACTGTCTTATAAACCGATCTCCAAATTTGACACTCTGAGCCACTGGAGTGCGCAATTTTTACTCGATTCGCCCGAAATTTTGGAAGTGGTATTTTGTAATGACTTCTAACAGCTATGATAAGTGCGGTCCATATCGGCCAATAACTTGGCCAATTTAAATTTATTGAAAAATTCATTCAAAGAACTTGACATATGCGATCAATGGTCGAGGGTACATAAGATTCGGCCCGGCCGAACTTAGCACGCTTTTTCTTGTTTTGAATTTAGAGCGCACAACAAGCCGATGACTGGCTTAGGTGTATGTCCATAGTTGCATGGGCGGATTAATATCTGCACTCTCTTTTCAACCTAACCTAACCTAAACTAAACCAAACAGAAACACTTTCATAAAGAATATATTATAATGAGATTGATGCTATGGAAGTCCTTATGCCATTAATATGCATATTTTGATCATAAATAAGATAAGAAATTTAAAAAGTAGTCGAAAGGCAGTTTAAGGTGGAGTTTTATGTTCCATATACCTTTTATAAAATCAGGTGTTTTCAATGAGTTGGCTAACGATTCGAGTTGATGGTTATTTGAAAAAGATAAAATTTTCAATCACATTTTGATAAAAAATTGTTTATGATTCAATAACAAGTAAAAATGCGTTAAGTTCGGCCGGGCCGAAATTTGGATACCCACCACCTCGGGTATATATGTGAACCACATTTCGTCAAAATCCAGTGAAAAATTCATACCTTATGCCCCATAGCAGCTTTATAGATATCATCCGATTTAGACCAAATGCTTATAAGTACAAGTCATTGTTCAACCGAGAGATCGGTCAATATGGCAGTTAAATCCAAATCTGGACTGATCTGAGCCAAATTGAAGACAAATATCGAAGGGCCCAACACAAGTCATTGTCCCAAATTTCGGCGACATCGGACAATAAATGCGCTTTTTATGGGCCCAAAACCTTAAATCGAGAGATCGGTCTATATGGCAGCTTTATCCAAATCTGAACTGATCAGGGCCAAATAGAAGAAAAATGTCGAAGGGCCTAAATTTCAGCAAAATCGGATAATAAATGTGGCTTTTATGAGCCTAAGACCATAAATGGGAGGATCGGTATATATGGCAGCTATATCCAAATTTGGACCGATCTGGGCCAAATTGACGAAGAATGTTGAAGGGCCTAACACAACTCACTGTGCCAAATTTCATCCAAATCGGATAATAAATGTGGCTTTTATGGGCCTAAGACCCTAAATCGGAGGATCGGTCTATAAGGCAGCTATATCCAAATTTGGACCGATCTGGACCCAAATAACGAAGGATGTCGAAGGGCTTACCGCAACTCACTGCCCCAAATTTCAGCAAAATCGGATAATAAATGTGGCTTTTATGGGCCTTAGACCATAAATCGGAGGATCGGTCTATATGGCAGCTATATCCAAATTTGGACCGATCTAGGCCAAATTGACGGAGGATGTCAAAGGGTCTAGCACAACTCACTGTCCCAAATTTCAGCAAAATCGGATAATAAATGTGGCTTTTATGGGCCTAAGACCCTAAATCGGGGGATCGGTCTATATGGGGGCTATATCAAGATATAGTCCGATATAGCCCATCTTCGAACTTAACCTGCTTATGGACAAAAAAAGAATCTGTGCAAAATTTCAGCTCAATATCTCAATTTTTAAAGACTGTAGCGTGATTTCAACAGACAGACGGACAGACGGACGGACATGTCTAGATCGTCTTAGATTTTTACGCTGATCAAGAATATATATACTTTATAGGGTCGGAAATGGATATTTCGATGTGTTGCAAACGGAATGACAAAATGAATATACCCCCATCCTTCGGTGGTGGGTATAAAAAAAATGGTTGAATCAATTAATTTCTTAACTGAAATGACAAATATTTCAATCGTAATCGGAAAGAATTCAAGTTCAATTAAAAATAATTGAACCAAATAATTTGTTTGTTGATTATTTCCTAAATTTTAATCATGATCATAATTGAAATACAAGCGCTTCAAATGACTTTTTCGAATAGACAAATACCACCTCCAAAATTTCAGGCAAATCGAGTAAAAATTGCGCCCTCCAGAGTCTCAAAAAGTCAAACTGGGAGATCGGTTTATATGGAAGCTATATCAGGTTATATACCGATTTAGACCATATTTAGAACAGTTGTTGAAAGTCATACCAAAACGACATATGCAAAATGGAAGTGCGCAACAAAAAACTATACCTCAAACCTGTTGTACTTCATATGAAATACTCGATATGACCAACGTTTAAGGCCAATGGATCGGCTTCTGGAAATAATAGGGTCCCTAAATTTTGCAAAATTTTTGAAAACACCTCAACAATGATTCACTGAGAAAAGGGTATCGTATAATGTAGTAAAAATTTTACCCAAAATTGGTATAACAATTTTATTACGCTTAATGAAAATGTTCTCTTCTGTTACGAAAATTTGCTAAACTACGGGAATATATCCTATTTTCAAAGAAATTGCAATTAGTTCATGTACTTAAAATAGGAATGGAAATTTCCTAAAAATCTTTCCTTATAAACAGCTTAAAAAAATTTAATTTACGTTCACAAAAATCACGGAAGGAAAAATTACAACCTTAATTGTGCGGAAAAATGTTTGTACAAATCATTGATTGCGGCCTTGCTAATTGGATGTTCATAGGGTTGTAGAAGCAACTAAAACAAATAAGTACGAAGCCAACCACATTGGAACGCAGGCTAAGCTTTTTAAGAGCTAAAGGAAAGTTAAAACAAGTAAAAGCGTGCTAAGTTCGGCCGGGCCGAATCTTATATACCCTCCACCATGGATCGCATTTGTAGAGTTCTTTTACCGGTATCTCTTCTTAGCAAAATAAAGGATATAGGAAAAGATTTGCTCTGCTATTAGAGCGATATCATGATATGGTCCGGTTTGGACCACAATTAAATTATATGTTGGAGACCTGTGTAAAATGTCAGCCAATTCGAATAAGAATTGCGCCCTTTGTGGGCTCAAGAAGTAAAATAGAGAGACTGATTGGGATGGGAGCTGTATCGGGCTATAGACCGATTCAGACCATAATAAACACGTATGTTAATTGTCATGAGAGAATCCGTCGTACAAAATTTCAATCAAATCGGATAACAATTGCGACCTCTAGAGGCTCAAGAAGTTAAGATCCCAGATGGGTTAATATGGCAGCTATATCAGGTTATGAACCGACTTGTACTTTATATGACATAGTTGTTGAAAGTAACAATAAACGTCTTGCGAAATTTCAGCCAAATCGGATAGGAATTGCGCCCTCTAGAGGCTCAAGAAGTCAAGACCCAAGATCGGTTTATATGACAGCTATATAAGGTTATGGACCGATTTGAACCATACTTGGCAAAGTTGTTGGATATAATAACAAAACACGTCGTGCAAAATTTCATCCCAATCGGATAAGAATTGCGCACTCTAGAGGCTCGAGAAGTCAAGACCCAAGATCGGTTTATATGACAGCTATATCAAAACATGGACCGATATGGCCCATTTACAATACCAACCGACCTACACTAATAAGAAGTATTTGTGCAAGATTTCAAGCGGCTAGCTTTACTCTTTCGGAAGTTAGCGTGCTTTCGACAGACAGACGAACGGACGGACGGACGGACAGACGGACGGACATGGCTAGATCGACATAAAATTTCACGACGATCAAGAATATATATACTTTATGGGGTCTCAGACGAATATTTCGAGTAGTTACAATCAGAATGACGAAATTAGTATACCCCCCATCTTATGGTGGAGGGTATAAAAAACATATAAAATTCAGAAAATGGATGAATTCTTTATTTGAATCTGTAATATACTAGCTGACCCGGGCCCGCTCCACTGCCCCTTCTTTTACTTTATATGGAACAAAAGTTTCCTTGGCATATTTATTTTCGACAATTATAGATCTTTTAGTGAAATACCATGTTACGAAAATAGTATATCGCTTGACTAACAGTTAAACAATATAAGTGCCTTTATCTGAATTCCATGTGATCTTTATTGGTCTACGAATTTTATTTTAGACATAAGGTGTACTCCACTCCTAAAATACTTTATTGCAGCCCGCTATTCTCACGATATCTGGTTTAGTGGTGTTTTCGGAAGAGAGGTGGTCCCCCAGATACTTGGCCCTGAAAAAATATCAGCATCGTGCTCTTCTCTCAAATACCATTTATTTAAACCCCATATTGCCATTGGCTTAAGAGGAGTTTACAGGATGAGGCGTCCCCCAAACACATGGCCCCAAAATAGCTTATCAAATTCGTTTTCTTATCTCAAATAACTTTAATTTGAGCCACATATTAGCATGGTCGAAAAATTTGTTCCCTTTGGGGGTGTTTTGGGAAAGGTGTGATGCCCTAAATATATGGTCCTAAATTTGGATATCAAATACGTATTCTACCCCCAATACCTTTCATTTAAGCCCCACATTGTCATGGTCGGTACATATGCCTGATTTAGGAGTGTTTTGAGGAGTTTGGTGGTCCCCCAAATTCTAAGCCCTGAAAATATATGAGCAACGTGCTCTATTCTCATATATCTATATATTATTTATTTGAACCCCATATTGCCATTGGCCTCAAAATTGGAAATCAAATTCGTTTTCTAATCTCATTTAAACTCCTTATTGCAAAAGTCAGCAAATATGTCCGGTTTGGGGTATTGACCCTAAAAACTATGAATATTTAGTTCCACTCTCTTTAAGACCCAAATTGTCTTGGTGAGCAAATACGTCCTATTTGGGGGTTGTTATGGTGGTGGGACGTCCCCTAGACAATTGGTCCCGAATGTTGATGTAAGATTCGTGGTCTACTCCCAAATACCTATAATTTGAGCACCATATTTCCATAGTCGGTAAACATAACCGGCTTGGGGGTGTTTTGGGGATGGGCGGCCACTCAGTGAGTTGGCCTTGAAAATATATATCGGATTCGTGTTCCACTTTTAAAATCCTCTTATTTGAGCCTCATATTGCAATAGTCAGCAAATACTTCCTATTTGGGTGGTGCTGTGGGGCTGGGGTGGCCCAATAGACACATTTCCCGAATATTGATATCAAATTCGTGCTTTACTCCCAAATACCTTTCATTTGAGCCCCATATTGCAATGGTCGTAAATTTGTCCCCTTTGGGGGATGTTTTTGGTGAGAGGCGGCCCCCAATCACTTGGTCCCATATTTGGATATCAGACTCGTATTCCTCATTCAAATACCTTACATTTGAGTCCCATATTGCCATGGTCGGTAAATATGTCCGATTTAGGGGTGTTTTGGGGCTTGGGGTGTTCCCCCTAGCACTTGGTCCGACAATTGTATATCAGATACGTTTTCTTATCCTAAATACCTTTCATTTGAGTCCCATATTGTCGTGATTGGTCTAAAAATATGTTTGGTAGGTTTTAGGGTGGGGCAGTCCCCCTAGGTACCCTATCCGAAATTTGGATACCAAATTTTTATTTTGAGGGTACTATATGAGTGCACACCAAATTTCGCTTAAATCGCACCACCCATCTCCGAGATCTGGCGTTTCTGAAAATTAGTGTAAGGGGGAGGGTCCGCACCCCTTCAAATATCAAAAAATGTAGTACCACATTTTCACCACGGGGTCATTATGCACCATCTGTGGAAATTTCAAGAAAATCGGTTCAGCCGTTTCTGAGTCTATAAGGAACACACAAACATACAAACAAACAAACCTACAATCACAAATTGATTTTTATACCCTCCACCATAAGATGGGGGGTATACTAATTTCGTCATTCTGTTTGTAACTACTCGAAATATTCGTCTGAGACCCCATAAAGTATATATACTCTTGATCGTCGCGACATTTTATGTCGACCTAGCCATGTCCGTCCGTCTGTCCGTCCGTCCGTCCGTCTGTCCGTCCGTCCGTCCGTCCGTCTGTCTGTCGAAAG